>NC_054374.1:106535700-106888200 GCF_017654675.1 Xenopus laevis
GTCCTTAGGAATCTCATTGCCTGTCAACCGATAAGCTAGAGCAATGCAGGAGACAATCCAGCGGCCAATCGTAGACTTAGCTGGCGCCAAACCCTTTCTAGGGCCCCTCGGAATCAGGAATAACCTGTCAGATTTTCGCCAATCCTTCGTTCGCGTCAGATAATGTGAAACGGCCCTCACCAGGTCCAAAGTATGCCATTCTCGCTCCTTGTCAGACTTTGGAGAAGGGCAGAAGGAAGGTAGTGTAACCTCCAAATCGGCATGAAATTGGGAGATTACTTTTGGAAGAAACTCGAAAGATGGTCTCATAATCACTTTGTCCGGATAGACAACTGTGTCTGGCTCTTTTGCTGACAAAGCAGAAATCTCTCCAACCCTGCAAGCTGAGGTAATAGCGACCAGGAACAGGACTTTCAACGTCGCATGCCAGTCCGAGGCCTCCCGCAAAGGCTCAAAAGGTGAAGACATTAAGGCTCGTAAGACGATCGTAAGGTCCCAAGGTGGAACTCTGGATTTCTTGAAAGGGCACACTCTTCTCATTGCGTTGAAGAACCGGTTAACCAGAGGCTCCTCCACCCAGGAATGGCCACACAACGCAGATAATGCGGAAACTTGACCTTGCAGAGTGCTTGTGCTAAGTTTCCTCTGGAAACCCACAAACAGGAACTGAACCACCTGTTGGACAGTAGGATCTTTTGGGTCCAACTTGTGTTGTACTGCAAATTCTGCGAAGCACTTCCAGACCCTGTAATATTGAGCCGAGGTAGAAGCCCTCAGAGCCTTCAACAAGAAATTCACCAGATCGTCCTGGAAACCATATTCTGCTAGCCTCTGCCTTTCAATTTCCATGCCGTCAGTGACAGGGAATCCACTCCCTCGTAGACCACTGGGCCCTGGGATAACAAATCCGGCTGAAGAGGCAGTCTCAGAGGTGGCTCTACTGCCAAACTCTGCAGGAGCGGAAACCAAGGGCGTCTCGGCCAATACGGAATTATGGCTATGACTAAGGCTTTTTCGGCATCCACCTTTTTCAACACCCTCCAAATCATTGGAAAGGGCGGAAAGACATAACCAAATATCCTGCTCCAATCCTGGAGGAGTGCATCCACTGCTTCTGCCAGAGGACATGGTGCCCTGGAAAAGAACCTGCTGCACTTGTGATTTTTGTCTGTGGCCATAAGATCGATTTCTGGCCTTCCGAACCTTTGTACTACGCCTTGAAAGGTTAGCAGACATAAACTCCATTCTCCTGGTTGCAAGGTGTTGCGACTGAGAAAGTCTGCCTCCGTATTCTGACTGCCTGGAATATGTAAGGCTGTCAGCCCTTCTAGATTTTCCTCTGCCCACGTCATTATTGGGGCTAGTTCTTTTAGCAGTCGGGCGCTTCTGGTGCCGCCTTGCTTCTGCACATAAGACACCGTTGTAACATTGTCTGACTGAATCTTTACCCAGGCATGTAAAATTTTTCCTGAAAAGGCCCGCAACGCCTCTTTCACGGCCCGTAGCTCCAGAATGTTTGAGGAGACACCCTGCAGGTTCCAATGACCTTGAACACTGCGGCCTTCCAGTACTGCACCCCAGCCTCTCTCTGAAGCGTCTGTCGTGATCACCATATACGGGGGGTTTGCAAGGACCATCCCCTGAGACAAGTTTCCTACAACCAGCCACCAACTTAAACTGTCTTTGGCGTTCTCTGAAACTACAATCCGTGAATTTAGTTTCAACTGTCTTGAAGCATTTTCCCTCAGGAAGAATTGTTGGAGAGGCCTCATGTGCCACTTCACCATCTGGATCGTAGATGCCATGAGACCTAGGACCGACATGCATGACCTTACTGAGACTCTTTGTTGTTCCTTGAACTGTCTTATTTGTCTCAATATATGCTGTATCTTTTCTTGAGGAAGTGAAACTATTCCTTCCTGCATATCCAGGTGTGCACCCAAGAAGCTAAACAAAAAGAAAAAAGAACGACCCATAGTGTTGCACCAACCCACTTTTTTGATCTGAGGTCCCAAAAGATATAAATAAAACTTAACTTTTATTAATTAACCACATAAAATTGATATGAAACAAAAGAGTGTATAATAAATATTAAAAACGAGGTTAGGTACATGAGCTGAATCGACACTGAGTCAGCAGCTCAGGAACGGTAACTGTAGACTGAGAAAGTCTAGTGAATTAGTGTTATCAATCACACTTATTATCTTATATAGGAAGATAATAAGTGTGATTGATAACACTAATTCACTAGACTTTCTCAGTCTACAGTTACCGTTCCTGAGCTGCTGACTCAGTGTCGATTCAGCTCATGTACCTAACCTCGTTTTTAATATTTATTATACACTCTTTTGTTTCATATCAATTTTATGTGGTTAATTAATAAAAGTTAAGTTTTATTTATATCTTTTGGGACCTCAGATCAAAAAAGTGGGTTGGTGCAACACTATGGGTCGTTCTTTTTTCTTTTTGTTTAGCTATATATATCTTATGACCCTGCACACCACTGTATGTTACTAATCTCAATCAACGGAAGGTGCTACCTACTTTTCTTTTCACGTGTTTGACCTTTTCCTACTTTTTGGGGGATTTCTAGGAACAGCACACGTTGTTGTATCTGTTAGGTTCATATTTATGTAAAATTTTGACTGTAATTAGTTATGGCTACCGCAATACCGAGCTTACAATCTCGCTTTGACAAGTGGTCAACACAACTTACCGATGTGTTCTCAGTCACTACGAACACAGAGAGGGGTAACCCGACAGAGGAAAGCAATTGGAGGGCCATCCTTAGGAGCTATCAACAACAACAAATCAAACTCTCTAAGTCTTGGTGGACTGTTTCCACCTATAATAAATACATTGAGAATAACATCATACCACGAGGCCTTCGCATTAAAATTCTTCCCACCTTCGAGGTACATGATGATAGCTTTAGGAAAAGATGGGAAGATACTTTACATAAATGTTCCATGCAACTCCTGACCCTAGCATGTGAATATGAGAACCAAACAGTCAAGAACCTAACAAACAAAATAAATGAGATTGAAAAACAAATGTCTGAGTTTACCCAAAATGAACAATTTACTCTACGCATGTCTAGAGTTAACACTGAAATTGATAGAATGGTGCAGGATACAATAGATAAAAAAAGACAGAAATTTGTTCGAGATATGAATGATTACTCAGTTGGCACTATCTTTCAATGGGGACGCAAAGTCACAAGTAGAAGACAGACTTCACAAAGTGATCTCTCTCTGTCAGAGAAATCTGAGGATGACTCCTCACAGCACAATGGTAGTAATAGGGGTTCAGATGCCCCCGGCCCTTCTTCTCTTTTTTAGGGACAGAAGAAAGAAGAGGGTTAGGAGAGGGGGTAAGGGAGTTAAGAAATCGGGACAGATGGGCATATCCACGTCAGAATTACTGGGAGAGGGGACAATACCGAAAGAAAAGGACACAGAGAAATTAACAGTAATCAATTTGAGTGATCATGTCCTTACCGATACTCAAAATCAAGTACTAACTAAAGGACTGTCCTTCTCACCCAGTTTTGACATTAGCCCCTTCTCCCTGTATAAAGATCTTTTCCTCTTTTGTAGGAAACTCCTTTTAAAAAAACATTTTAACAAAGATGTGGGATGTAGCTGCACAATCCACAATCAATCCCCTATTACGGACACCAAATCCATTAAATCCACATGATCTGGGGGAATCACATTTATGTGATCAAGATCTATTTGATCAGGCCATCTCGGATCTCAATGATCTAATGACAGAACAGATTACACCAATGGGCATTATGAAACCGAAAAGTCGCTTTATGCCACCTAGACACACAAGTTCAGCAGTCAATGTATTCTGTGAGTTAGTTATGAGTGATTTTCTCACTTTACCTAGGCTTGGCCAGGATAATCTCACAAAAGATGAACGATTGGCTATTCAACAAATCTCGGAATGGGAAGATGTTGTTATTAAACCCTCTGATAAGGGTGGCAATGTTGTGATCTGGCCACGTATAATGTATATGACAGAAGCCCTTAAACAACTCAACGATTATTCCTGCTACCATAGACTACATTGCGATCCCACTGAGAGATTTAGAACAACATACAACACTCTGATTGAGGATGGCTTTCAAACAGGACTTATCACTAAAAGTGAACATAAAGCTTTACTAAACACTTCCTCTACCACCCCGACTTTTTATATGTTACCAAAGGTACATAAAAACATAACAAAACCACCTGGACGTCCGATTGTATCAGGTAATGGCAACTTATGTGAAAGAGCTAGCCAATACATAGATACTAAATTAAGGAACTTTGTAACTAATCTCCCGTCATATATTCGGGATACAGGGGATCTGCTTTCAAAATTGCAAGATATTAAAACTGAGGAAGGAACCTTTCTGGTTGGCTGCGATGTAGAATCCTTATATTCGTCAATTTCTCACAAACATGGCTTACAGGCTGTTCGATTCTTCATGGAGACGGAAAGTAACTGGGATGGCCAGTATATTGATTTTGTAACCGAATTAACCCAGTTCTGTCTAAATCATAATTTTTTTGTATTTAATGATAAGTTCTATTTGCAGATGAGAGGGGTGGCTATGGGAGCTGCATTCGCGCCCACCTATGCTAACCTATTCATGGGTTGGTGGGAAGCCTCCTGGGTGTTTGGTGATTTGTTGTCCAAATTTACCAAACATATAGCTACCTGGTTTCGCTATATTGATGACCTGGTTTTTCTATGGACCGGTAGCCGAGAATGTCTAGATGAATTCCTGCTGGAATTGAATAATAATGATCTAAACATTAGATTAACACACATAATCAGTGATCATAAGCTGGACTTTCTAGATGTCACATTAATTCTGAATAGTGATGGTACAATATCCACAGATTTATACAGAAAATCTACCGCTACCAACTCCATACTTCATTTTCAGAGTCATCACCCTATTTCAACGAAAAGGGGAATTCCGGTTGGTGAATTTCTCAGATTACGCCGGAATTGTTCAGATTTGGCCACCTTTAAACTTCGAGCAAATGAACTTACAGAGAGGCTCAAGGCAAGGGGTTACTCCCATACGATTATTCAGAAAGCCTATCATAGGGCGATTAAGACACCAAGAAACAATCTATTGAACAAAATAAAGGACACTGGCAATGGGTCGGAACAACCGACAAGATTTATCAGTACATATTGCAGACAGTGGCCACACATCAATTCTGTTTTGAGTAAACATTGGCATATATTACTTACTGACCCTATTTTAGCCACATTGATAAGCTCTCGCCCACAACTATGTAGCCGCAGAGCTCCCAACTTACGAGATCGCTTAGTGAAAAGTCATTTTTCAAGACAGAAGACTAAACCCATAAGATCAGGCTCATTTCCATGTGGGAATTGCAAAGCGTGCAAGTATATACGCAACAAATCGTCAGTCGTGGACAGATTTGGCAAATCACATAAGGTCACACATTATTTTTCCTGTAACACGACCAACGTAATATACATGTTAACTTGCCCATGCAACAAAATGTACATTGGAAAGACCAATCGTGCCTTCAAGAAGAGAATTCTTGAGCATGTATCAAGTATAGATAATGCTCTAGACTGGATAAAGGCGAATAAAAAACTCCCTCCAGTAAGTAGGCATTTTATGGAAAATCACAATAGCTCAAGCAAAGGACTGCATGCCGCTGGTCTATTTAATATTAATTTGGGGATTAGGGGTGGTGACTTGGAAACGTCACTCCTGTCCAAAGAAAGCGAATTAATTTTCCTAATGAATACTTTAAGCCCGCATGGTCTCAACGAGAGTATCATCATGAATATTTTTATTTAACTTAATTTGTGACTATTATATCCTTAATTTCATATTATTTAATAAATTTATGGGTTTATGCTATTTAATAGGTTACTTTACACAATACAACAATAGCCATTATTTCAAATATGGCAGATCTAATAGTGAAATTCCTCAGTTTGATACTTTGTTGTCATTAGAATTTTGTGTCTTACTTTGTTGCAAAATAATTTTGCTTACTCAGTATACTGTTCTGAATGAACATAGGGCTGTTACACTGCATGAAACATTGCTCCGCCCTTAATTCCATGATTGGACAGTTCAAATCCTGAGAGGCGTTTACCTCTCTATTTAAACCTGCACCTTTCTGAGCGCCAAAAATTGCCTTTGATAAAGCTCGCAGGTTGGCGAGCGAAACGCGCGTCAGGCGCTTCTTAATTTATTTTAAAATCGTTAGGTCAAACGGGAATGAATGGGTACTGGTGAAAGGGCGGAAGGGTGGAAGGGAGGTTTGGGAAACCGCGTCCTTTAGAATCTAGCCCAATGTATTCCGCTAGCAGGATACACTGTCGCTAGTCGGATACACTGTTTCAAGTTCCTCTGTTCAACGCTAAGAAGGGGAGGTGTGGGAGGAACAGGGGCAGCGTGAACAGCACCGTCTGATTGATTCTCCTTTCGGCACTGACAACAGTGTCGCATCAGTCGGCTGCTTATATATACGGCGCTCTTGCTCTAACTTTAAGGAGAGGGGAGCGGGACCCAAGAAGGCACTTAATTTTGAGGTCTCCAATAATTGTCCGCATTAACCCCACTTGCGCCGTCATATGGCTAAATATATGTGGCCATATATTAACGCACAAATAGCTTAGGATATAAGCGTGTGTTGCCACATTCTGGCCTAAATATCCATATAGGACATATAGTGACCCATACTTTCATTCGGTCCGCCAGGGCCGCTTATACAATGGTTAACCAGTACCCTGCTGTATGTGAGAATATAGGAAGATAATAAGTGTGATTGATAACACTAATTCACTAGACTTTCTCAGTCTACAGTTACCGTTCCTGAGCTGCTGACTCAGTGTCGATTCAGCTCATGTACCTAACCTCGTTTTTAATATTTATTATACACTCTTTTGTTTCATATCAATTTTATGTGGTTAATTAATAAAAGTTAAGTTTTATTTATATCTTTTGGGACCTCAGATCAAAAAAGTGGGTTGGTGCAACACTATGGGTCGTTCTTTTTTCTTTTTGTTTAGCTATATATATCTTATGACCCTGCACACCACTGTATGTTACTAATCTCAATCAACGGAAGGTGCTACCTACTTTTCTTTTCACGTGCACCCAAGAAGACCATCCTTTGTGATGGAAGTAGGTTGCTCTTCTCCCAATTTATTATCCAACCGAACTGTTGGAGTACCAGGATTGTTCTGTCCCTGAATTTCAGAGCTTCTTCTCTTGATGAAGCCACCAACAGAATGTCGTCTAGGTAATGAAATATAGGCACACCTTCTACTCTTAGAAAAGCCACGACCGTGACCAGGACCTTCGTGAATGTTCTTGGGGACGTTGAGAGGCCAAAGGGAAGGCAGGTAAACTGGACATGTTGACCTCTGAAGGCAAACCGAAGATACTTCCGATGTGTCTTGTGCACTGGTACATGGAAATATGCGTCCTTCAAGTCCAGATTTATTAGCCATGACTGTGGCGGAACTGCTTGTAAGATGGACGTCAGTGACTCCATTTTGAAGCGCCTGCAGTTGACAAATTGATTCAGAGGGCGTAAATCCAGTACCGGTCTGAATGCCCCCGAGGCTTTCCGGACTAGAAAGAACTTCGAATAGAAACCTAAGCCCTGTTGGGACTTCGGAACCCATTCCACTGCCCCCGAGTTCAGGAGTTGATCTACATACTCCTGTAACACTTGGTCCGAACCTGGTATCTGCGGAACTGAAGACATCTTGAACACATTGCGAGACGGCAAACTGTGGAATTCCAACCGATATCCTTCCTGAATCACCCTCAGGACCCATTGGTCTCTGATTTTTGAGGCCCAGACCGCATAAAAGGAAGTTAGACGTGCCCCCACTCTGCTGGTCTGAGCCGGCCTGATCTCATTGCTTCTTCTCTGTATGGCTTGAGCTGAAAGTAGAACTTCTCCTATTGGGAGGCCTACTTTCCCCCCTTGTGGGCTTCCAATTAGTCTGTCTTCCGGCAGTCCTTCCATATCTAGGCTGTCTTGAACCTCGAAAGGACCTGTTAATGGGGGAACTAGGCCTACCCCCTTCACGTCTGAATCTCTTTTCCTGCGGCAAAAATACACTCTTGCCCCCGGAAGCCTTCTTAATGATGGAATCGAGTTTCTCACCGAAGAGCATCTCCCCCTCAAATGGCAACTGACATAAGTTCACCTTAGAGGCTGAATCCGCCAGCCACGGCTTCAGCCACAAAGCCCTTCTTGAGGACACCGAAAGTGCCATAGTTCTTGAAGCTAGATGTACCAGATCTAGAGAGGTATCTGTCATGAAATCCACCGCTAGCTTCAATTCGGACAACATTTCACGTAACCCTGATCTTTTGACATTAGACGAAATGGCATCTTCCAGGTTATTTAACCACACCTTCATAGCTCTTGATGTGGAGGTCATAGCTACTGCCGGTCTACAAGTTGCTCCTGCCGCTATAAACGTCTTCTTGATATTCGTTTCGATACGTTTCTCCATTGGATCACGGAAAGCTGCTGCATCATCCACTGGCAGCGTCGTCTTTCTTGCCAACCTTACCACTGCAGCATCGACTTTAGGCGGATTGTCCCACAACTTAGAGAAAGACTCCTCAACCGGATACTTTTTTGCAAACTTCCCCTGGACAACAAACTTTTTCTCTGTTCTCTTCCACTCAGAGCTGATGATTTCCTTAATTGAATCATGTACCGGGAAAGTCACCTGTCTTTTCCTGACCGATGGGAAGAACTTATCTGCTGAACTAGACTTAGGTAGCTCTTCCGAAAGACACAGCGTCTTCCTTACTGCCTTTACCAGATTCTCTATCGCTGTAGGGTCAAATGTAATTTCTTCCTCAGAAAACACTTCTCCTTCCTCTGAGAGTTCAGAATGTGCCTCCCCAGGAGAATACAATTCCTCATCTGACACATCCGATAGAGACTCATATGGCAAATCTCTGACCCTCTTAGCTTTCCTCTGTACCCCAGAGGTAGAAGCAGAAGCCTCTTGCATGCCTTGTACCACAGCTTGCTTGATGATGGAGACCAGAGCATCCAATTGTGGGGTTCCTGAAGGCTAAGGGTCTGCAGACGCTACTGGGTCCGTAGCTGAAGCCGCTTTCCTTGAAAGAGTAGGCTCCCCTTTCTGCAATTCAGTTGACACATGTAGGCTGAAATGGAAAAGACAACCATCAGCCACTAATTATCGTTCTCTCTCATAACATCCATATAACCACAGCCAGCTTACCTAGGACCTTTGGGCTGAGACCCTTTTCCAGAGCCAGGCTGATCCATAGTAACAATCTGTAGCAGAGTGAACAAACGCTCCCCAACTTCCAGCGAAGTGTACTATCATATCCAGCCAAAACGCCAGCCTTGCACATACTGCCAGCGTCTTCTTATTGCGTCACTTCCTGACGCCGTTTTCCCGCGCGTCAGACCGATCGCGCGTCCTTCGCGTGCGCCAATCCCGGCGCGCGTCCACTTCCGGATGCGCGTCTCCTTTTGGCGCGCGTCTTCCGCGTGCGTCACTTCCGGCGCACGTCACTCCGTTCGTCAATTCAGGCGCGCGTCTTCCACGCGCTTCCGCGTCCGCACTCGACGCGCGTCCGCGTCAGTATTGGCGCGTGTGCTCTCCACATGGAACAAACAATTTACACAGCCTCAAATCCACATGAAACGGCCGATCCTCTGG
Source organism: Xenopus laevis (assembly GCF_017654675.1). Taxonomy (NCBI): domain Eukaryota; kingdom Metazoa; phylum Chordata; class Amphibia; order Anura; family Pipidae; genus Xenopus; species Xenopus laevis. The sequence continues at coordinate 106,545,436 of NC_054374.1, forward strand.
ACTGCTTCATCCTCCTCTCCACCCTAGGAGGGAATTCCTACAGCAGCTCCAGCACACAACCCTGCCCAACGGGTTCTTCTCACCACAACCCATATAGGGTGCACTTGGAGGCATCAGAGGGGAGAGAGAGAGAGAGAGACCCACTCTGGTATGGTAAGCTTTTAGCAGCCTTTAGCAATCTGTAACAGCCTGTAACAGCTTGTAGCAGCCTGTCGTGACCTGGACAGGAAAAAAGACGAGTATTGCTGGGAGGAGCAAGGTATTTAAACCGATCGTTAACACTTTCCTGTCCAGTGACCTGATAGGCGGGATTAACCCATGTTGGTGAATTGTCTGCCATGGGTGACTTGGGAAATATGCCTCAATATCATCATCTGCAGTAAGCTTGGGAATTTTGAGACCCTTCACCACTAGCTCTTCTGTAGGCTCGGCTTGGGACTTGCTCATTATCTTTAGAATTTCTGCGATTTGCTGGGCATGCTGTTTCTGGAACATAGTTATCTCAGCCTGGTGCCTTCTCAAGTACTCCTCCCACCTTCTCTCTTGCTCAGCTCTGAGATGTCTCTCTTCAGCAAAGCGCTGCTGTTCCTCCTTTTTAAGTTTCTCCTCAGCTTCCCTTCTTTTGGACTCTGCGTCTAGCTGCTGCAAGACCATCCATTTTAGAAGGCTAGCGAGATCCTCTGGAGTGTATACAAAAATTGGGAGTCCACCTCTGATTTAAACTTAGTTAAGCCCAAGGGACTCGCCCCAGTTCACAGGAGATAAACATATAGTAAATTCCTTTTATCCAAAGATAGCTGTCCCAAGGCTTTCTTTTCCATAAAAAATTCCTTTATTTAAATTAGCATTAAAAATTCAAGTACAAACAGACCCCACCAGGCCCACCTTACGCGTTTCGCACCCTCCGGCGCTTAGTCATAGGTGTATCTGTAGACAGCATAGCCTCTGCGGGATTTTGTACCCTGTCGGTCCCTCCCATTTTCCTTAAAACCAATCAAATTCTTTGAGGGATTAACCCTATTTTGTTAATTGCTTTTCATACATGCCTATATGGGGTATTTGCATTCCTTTCCATATGTCACTGTTTATAAATTCAATTGTTATTTATGTATAATAATTTATATCACAACAAAACAGTGTAATAACCAAAAATCAATTGCACTCACTTCTTTTGCATTTGTTATTCATAAACCGTCAATAGCTCCCTCTTTAATCTAGATAACCCCATCTTAAACCCCTGAACAATGTTAACCCTTTCACGTATAGCAGGTGACGTCAAATTCATGATTAAGTCCTAAGGGCAAACGTGTGCCCAGATGGAATATCCAAAATACTTCTCTCCTCTCTAAAACATAATTATCAAAAATGCAGATAAAGGAGGCATGGTGGTAATACAGGATACTATAGTGTATAAAGCGGAGGCACTTAGGCAACTCAGTGATCAGGATGCATATGTCAGACTAAAAGGTAATCCGACGACATTTTCAGGCAATATTGGAAGGACTTGTACAAAAGGGTGTAGAAAGGAAAGTAATTGATATGGTATTGCGGGATTATTTGGTCCCACAATCAATAACTATTCCCACTTTCTATCACCTCCCTAAGGTACATAAGAAGGAGAGACCACCTTTGGGGAGACCAATAATTTCTGGTATTGGCTCCCTAAATGAACATCTCTCAGAGTGGGTGGATGCGTATCTTCAACCAATGGTAGTTCGACTTGAGAGTTATACCAGGGATACTACACATGTATTGCAACGTTTAAGAGATACCGGTTGGGCAGAGAATAATGCATGGGGAACACTGGATGTAGTTTCCTTATATTCCTCGATACCACACGATAAAGGCATTCAAGCGATCCGGTATCACTTTAATACAGTGATTATTCAGATGAACTTATACAGTTTCTGTTAGAGGCTGTTGGGTTCCTTTTGAAACATAATTATTTTACCTTTGACGCGAGTTTCTACCTACAAAAGAGAGGGACAGCGATGGGAGCGAAATTCGCTCCCTCATTTGCCAATCTATATAAGGGGTGGTGGGAGGAAACCCATATTACTGTGAAACAGAAGGAACATCTAAAGTTGTACATGTACATGCGCTATATAGACGATCTTCTGTGTATATGGCAAGGGACTGAGGAAGAATTCGGCAATTTTGTGAAGGATATCAATAGAAATGACTTAAACCTGGGTTTTACTAGTCAATTAGCCCAAATCAAATAGAATTTTTAGATGTGATGTTAACAGCAGAGGATCAGGCAATAAACACGAGTATTTTTGGTAAACCTTGTAGTGGCAACACTCTTTTGCACGCCTCTTCCTGTCACCCAAAAAAACTAATAGAAGGAATACCGGTGGGACAGTTTCTGAGGCTTCGAAGAAACTGCTCCACAAGTAAGGACTTTGGGAACCAGGCACAGGACATGCAGCGGAGATTTGTGGAGAGAGGTTACAAACATAAAACTATACAGAAAGCTTTACGGAGGGCAAAAGGGAGTGTTAGAGAGGACTTGTTAAGGACTAAAACGAAACAGAACAAGAACCCTAACTGGTCAGATAAAGTAGTACTTACTACCAGATATAGTAAACAATTTTTTGAAATATCTAGGATTGTTAAAAATTTTTTGCCTATCCTCTATGGAGATGAGCACTTTTTCAGAGTGTTGAATCCAGGGATTAATGTGATTCCTAAGCGAGCCCACACTCTGAAAGATATGCTATCACCTAGTAACTTTAAAAAGAGAGGCCAGGAATTTTTCAGTATTCAGGGGATAGAGAGAGTTAGATTGGGAGAAAGAGGAGGAGATCAGTTGAGCCTTTTAGAGAGAAGAGAAGTATTTTGGATATTCCATCTGGGCACACGTTTGCCCTTAGGACTTAATCATGAATTTGACGTCACCTGCTATACGTGAAAGGGTTAACATTGTTCAGGGGTTTAAGATGGGAGCTATTGATCGTTTATGAATAACAAATGCAAAAGAAGTGAGTGCAATTGATTTTTGGTTATTACACTGTTTTGTTGTGATATAAATTATTATACATAAATAACAATTGAATTTATAAACAGTGACATATGGAAAGGAATGCAAATACCCCATATAGGCATGTTTGAAAAGCAATTAACAAAATAGGGTTAATCCCTCAAAGAATTTGATTGGTTTTAAGGAAAATGGGAGGGACCGACAGGGTATAAATCCCGCAGAGGCTATGCTGTCTACAGATACACCTATGACTAAGCGCCGGAGGGTGCGAAACGCGTAAGGTGGGCCTGGTGGGGTCTGTTTGTACTTGAATTTTTAATGCTAATTTAAATAAAGGAATTTTTTATGGAAAAGAAAGCCTTGGGACAGCTATCTTTGGATAAAAGGAATTTACGAGATCCTCTGGAGGTTGAGTAGGCAAAGTCTCAGTCTGTGGGTGGATAGTTGGAGTGACTTTAGGCTTTACATCTGGGAATAAAGGTTGGGCATAACCTGTTGCAGATGTTTCTTCCATCAGTGGAACAGGTTCAGATGATGCAATTGCAACCTCTTCCTGACGATCAATCTCAGAAGTCATAGCTCTTTTCTTTGAAAGACCTCTCTTTATTTCTAGCTGTTCTTGCCTTCGAATAGCTATACTGCCAGGCGATTGTACTCTGGTTATTTTCTTTGCACCAGCTTTAGGAGCACGCCTTCTCAACATACTTCAGCATTAATCTCTGTTCATGCTTAGTTTCAGCAATGAAATGGCATCCCACTTCTGACACCAAGTGTGGTGTGGGCCCTTTAACAGAGGTTGCTGAAGCTTGCTTGGCAATGAAAAAGGTAGCTTTATTTCTTTAAAGCAGCAAGAAAAGTATTACACAGCTCAATTTCAGCATGGCATCAGAACAGCAGAGCAGTTTCTCTAGGTCTTTCCTTGAAGAGAGCCAACATCAGACAGAGAGACTCTTGCTGACTGGGAGCGGCCTTTTATACCCAAGTCTCCCAGAATGCTTTGTGGTTCTGTGACATCATACATGTCACATTAAACAAATGTTAAATTTTAACAATAATTGCAATTTCCACATATACATTTACATATTAGCCTTCATAGATTACAACATAAAAAAGGTAAAAAGAAACTCACAGTTAAACGAAGTTTGAATTCCAAGCTGTGAAATGTCTGTGCACAGCTGACAACAATCAGGCTACACCCATGTGTTTCACCAAACCCTGTGCAGACTGATCAACTTGGGAAACTCAGGTAAGTATTTTAAACTTTAAATGTTAAAGTTTAAACTCATATATAAAGGGTATATTTTAGTGGCAAGTTGCCTTTCTAAGAGGAAAAACTAATGTTTAAGTGTTGTAACTTTATAGAGCTGCAAAACAGACTGCTTTCACATGGCTTTTTTAACCCTGTTGTTGCCATGTTGAACACAGGAGAAAAAATATGTTTCAAGGCTGAGAATGGTGTAGGACAGACACAAGAAGTAATGAAAGACAGATTAAGAAAGAGAGTTTGCGCTGGCCAGCAGAGGTAGAAAAGACAGAGAAGAAAGAAAGTACTGTCCTCCACACATATCTCAACAACAAAAAAAAGAAAAATTTATTTAAGTGACATAACTCTGTCACACCTATATTCACACAATCACTGCACTACTGCTTTGCAATTACACATTTTTCGAATGGCATGAGATAAGCATATGCTTACTACAGAATGCTGGAATGACAAAAGGCAGAAAGAATCCCGCAGAGCAAATATGATACTTGTAAAGTTCCTCTGTATTTACAAAGTTAGTAAAACCAATGTCTAGAATGACAAATAGCAAAATTCTGCAAAAAAATCTCAAGCTTGTCTTACTAGGGTTATTGCATAAGTGCCATGGGTGCATCTGTGAAAAAAATATGTGCTGTGCTAAGAGAGGTGAACTGTAAGTTAAGGGACAGATGTACTAGCTAAGGGTATCAGCAGGTCAGTGTCATTAGCACTGACAATGCACTGCCTGCATAGTTTGTTAACCCTAGAATCACAGACACTATCTTTTAAAAACAAATGTTGGGCCTGGTTTGAGCACCAAATATCTCAAACTACAAGATTATGCAATAGTGCTCAGCAAGTCACTTTTGGCATTTAGATCCCCTTTAAACAGTATGCACAGGAAAGTCCTTACCTTGATGAAAACCTTCTGCCATTAGACACTGAACCTGATGAAAATGAGATATACACACTGCTAATTGATCCCTGAGCCATTTCTGTGAAGTCAAAAAAAAAAAAAAAATTATCCACTTATTAATTGACATACCACATATAAACAATTGTAAATCATGGCAGCACCGAATATTAATGAAATAACAGCTGCATTTATTTACCAACTGTATTTTCATAGACACCATTGTGTTGCTGTTGTCTTCTATGGAATATCCCAACAGAAAATAAGGCTACAAGACGAATCCAGCTAAATATTAGATGGGAAAAAAAAAAAAATACCCCGTATATATGTATAAACAATTTGAAATTATATGGGGCTATGAATGTGTGACCACAAAATGCAAGAAAACCTTGGGTAAGTCAATCCGCTACTCTATGGGTGATAGATGAAGCATTTAGGAATTCCATTCCACTCCTTGTTTCATGTTGAAGTGATGGATTCTGTGGCTTGAACTCTATTTAGCTAGAGTTCTTTTAAGCCCTCAAGACTTCAAGCCATAACTTCAACAAGGTTAGGGAGTAGTTGATTTAAATGTCCAGCTACTTGAGGTTGGAAAACAGTTCCTGATTCAGAGGCAGTTTTCATTTATACTTTGGGTTTATGTATGTAATAAAGCTCCAAACTCCATTTTTAAAAAAAATATTCAAAATGAGCAATTATGCATAGTACTACAAGCACGCTTGCTATAAAGACCTAACTATCCATAGCTGATGGGGTTTAAAGGATAACAAGTAAAGAGGATTTGCACCATCTATCCCTTACCGATTATTTGGATAGTAGCAGGCCCACTTGTATCAGATATAAGTTTTTTTGTTAAACTAATGATGGCAAATGAAAACGTTACTTTTTGTTTGATAACATGACCGTTCTCTTTAAATTGTGCTTGAGTGAAGATCAATTACTCATATGCCCACAGAAGTTAAAACAAAAAAGAACTGGAATGTAGTTTTTCATATACATCGAGTTCTGCCCGATATATATAAATTTAAAAATTATCCCTGCAAGCCACTGACCTGTCACATATGGTTCTAGAGCTTTTGGCACCAAGCTTTTCGCAGTCTTAAGATCCTCAGCTGAACAGTTTCCTGATTCTAGACCACAAGCCATTCCCATTCGCTTCAGTACTTCTATATCATCATGTATTTCAAATGTGTTGTCAAAATTAAATAGGTATTCGAACCTAGAACAGACAGAAAGTGCCTTTCAGGACCAGCTGAGTATACAAATAAAACCAACACTGAATGTGCAGATGTAACATCACACAGGCATGTTTAAATATGATTTTTTAGAAGCATCATAATACAATTTAACTGTTGAATTTCAACAGATCATTTCCAAAAACTGTTATTTCCAATAGAATTATTTACAACACTATTATCACACTTACAGAACACCTAAAGGGTAACAGCACACTTTTGCATGGAAGAACAACTTGTTTTTTTAAATTTGTGATTAAGTTTATTTTGCTGCCCTCCAGTTTGAAGATTGATGCCAAGGGTCCCACTTATTAAATAATTTTAAATAAAATAAGAATGAACCTGCCATCAGTGACCCCCACCTATCATACAGTGTTTTATTTTTTATGCTACAGAGGTAGAATGGAAGGCCAATTTAAATACTAAAGATCAACTGTAGTTAGTGTCTACATGTAACCTTTAAATAATCCTGAACTTTTTAAAAATGTATACACAATTACATAATATGCAAAATTTCAAAGGGGAGAAGCAGTAGTCTATGTTGTAATCGTGTTTATCAACTATTAGAATGTTTGCACCGACTACCAACTGTATATTGCTAAAGATATAGATGAACTAAAATATTGTGGTGCTGATTTAGTGACATTTACAAACACCAGCACAGCTACCAGTAACAACCTTTCATAGGTTGCATTTTTTTCCAACTTGTAATAGTGTGATCAAAACTGCTAGCTTGCGATGCAAATTGAGCCTTGAAACGGTTTATGACAACTTTTACAAATGATCAAATACTATGAACAATACTAAAACTTCAGAAGAAAATAAAACAAAGCAAACAGCCCATTTAGAAAATGTACAACACAAGTTTGAGTTTTTTGACATTTAAAAGCACATTCATGACCAAATTTGTGCCTTGAAAAAAGACAAACCACTTTACTTTCTTGTTAAACATTGCTGAAGAAAGTGACCTTGCGGGCAAGGGGGTAAAAACACATGCAAAACAGACTGTGCAAAGTCATCTAATCAATGCAAAGAATTTAATCATGAAGCCATGGCCTGAACCAACAAAATATTGTGATAGGACAGCCTTTAACCTACTTGTCATTAGAAATGCTACAGTCAATCACTGTCTTCTTGCTGGTGTTCACAATGATGAAGGGTAAATGTATGACTGAATTTGGTGGGGGTGGTCTGTTTGCTTTTTGTTCTGTAAGACGATTTCTCTGAACTAGGTTTTTGAAGGCAATTTGCTGAAATGGAAAGAAAAGTGCTGTTTGAAAAGAAATGCAAGCAACATTTTCAATGTGTGAAACTAAATTTATATAAAGCTCACTAGACCATGATAAAGTCTAAATTTTGTCAATAGTTTTAAAGTTTGATTATTCAGGGTCCACTTCACCTCTTGCATTAGTTGGTTGTTTTGTGTTTAAAGTTCAATGTATACACCAATTTATTGAACAGTGCTGGCATATGTTGGGGCTTTATAAATGTGGCAATAACACTGTATGTAAACAGATTAAGTACTACTCAGAGTTGCACACACTTGAAGCATTAAACATTTACTGGTCGTCCGGTTTAATAACAAATACTGGAACTCAACACAATCTTATGCTGTAGTATGTAAAGGGCCGCTTTACCTTCAAAATGTACCAAAGAACTCTGTGCTGTAGCATAGATTACCTACGCTGGCAGAGTATTTCTCTATAGGCTATAATACAACAGACAAAGTGTTCCCTGCTACAGAGTGTGCTATTTACAATTACTGTATACTTGGCAGGGCATACAACCAATGACTTAATGTTATTAACATCGACTGATGGAATACCATTATGACGCCTATAAATGGGATTATAAAAAATAATAGACACGAGAATAGCCAAAACTATCCACACCAGACCGCACTGTGGTAGTGAGAACTGACTAAGGATATCTACCTGTCTGTGCATTTTTTGGGCTGAAACCTGCCTTGTGTGCACACCAACAGGCAGATGCTGTTCCTACCAGTGTTCACTATGGTGGAGAAAATCACTACATGTGCCCTTAGCCTTATACTGCAAGTTGAGACAGTAATAACCATGTATCCTGCAAAAAAAAAATATTCAGATTTACATCCAAAACTTAACCCAAGAAAACAGAAAAATGAAATGGTGACCCTTCAATATACATATTGTAGGTTGGTCACATACAAGAAAATGTTAAGCTTATATTCATCTTGTGGCTTATAGAACATAGACAGACCTGTAGTCGACCTTAAAGTGAGTCTAACTTGTTGTCTGGAACCCCACATGACCTTCAAAGCCCAAACTGAAATCCTGAAAAGGGCTCCAAAGTATATTTACTTTGGGGGTGGGCGTTCGAGTCTGTTACTTCCATCGATTGTAGAAAGTGCTGAATTTTAACATCTGCACTTTATCCATGGATGAGGTTATTTCTGGTGAAAAAATGTCATGTTGTTTTACGTTTTCTGCCCTTTATGAGGCAATGGGCCATAATGGATTCTAAGGTAGTCCAATTTCTAAAGTTAATAAGCTGGTAGGAATTCTGGGTTATGTAGGACAAGCAAGATCCTTTACTTTGGGGTGTGAGGGTTAGTCAGGTGTTTTCTGATTTTGTTTGTGTCTCACGTTTTAATGAATCTTGAGGTAACTGGGACCATTTCAATCTTGTGTGGGAGAATGTGGTTGGCAGCCATATGAGCAATTGTAGCAGGGGATTGTGGTTGGCAGCCATACGAGCAATTGTAGCAGAATTAGTAGGCTGCCCAATGGGAACCCACAGTTTAAGTTTAAAGACGAAGACAATATTCTTCCCTAGTGGTTTTTGCCATGCACACCACCTGCCAATAGTCTTGGCCACACTTCTCCCCCCTGGCCTGCACAGAACTAAACTGAATGGAATAATTACAGAAGCTGGTAGGACAGCACACTATTTGCCGATATGCACAATCCTATCAGGTTCCATAAGAGCACTTTTGTGTTGGCTGGAGCGGAGGAAAGAAGAACGTTTTTGTTTTTTCCCAAACCACTTCTTCTCCCCTACCCCTGGGGAGGACACTGGACAGAAATGTTCAGCATTTTTTGAAGCACTGACACCACTTAGTATGCGTCGAGATCTGGTAACCCAAAATCAGGAGGTGGCTTAGGGCTAAGTGGGATACTTTTGCCATGCTTGTTTGTTGCCCCACACAAACACTAATAGTATTGACTGCTAAGTTATGGAAAAATGTCGCAAGAATACTATACACAAGAGTCTGGAATGGGTACAGTAAACATAAGAGAGATCCATTTTTATTATATTGGCTATACCAAACCATGAAAATCCTGGTTTGTCCTAATTTTGTAGGTCTTTTTGAACCTCTCAAGTGTGTAATTCCCAGATATGTGAATTATTGCCTTTCCAGTGTAAAGGGGAATGAATGTCTTTCTGGGAAAATTGAGCCTCCCAATAATGAAATGTTGAGTATGATTTTATCTTGATTTGTTGCAAAAAAAAAAAAAAAAAAAAAAAAAAAGTATATAGTCGGCATATGCCACTGTGTGTTGATAATTCTGCATCATAGTTCCTGATACATCTGGGTTGTTTCTGATATTTTGGAAGAACAGTTCCAGGGTAAATATAAATAAAGTGGTGAGAGCAGGCAGTCCTGTCTGGTGCCATTCCTGATCTCAAATGGGGCTGAGGGAGTGCTGTTGACCCCAGGACAAGCTTGTGGGTTGGTGTATAGCCTCTGGACATATTGAATTAATTTTGGGCAGATTTTTATCAAATAAAGGCTGTGGAACTTTAGGTTCCAGTACACTAACTCTTTTTGGCATCTGTTGACAACAGTACTTTTTGGTCTACTTAAGCATCTCTTTCTGATACAAAGCCAACATGGTCTGTATGGATATTTTGCACTATAAATGGTTTGAGGTAGTGTGCTAGGACTTTGGTAAAGTTTTGTGTAGTGGGTCCTTTCCTTTCTTATGTAGGAGAGTGATATGTGCCATTGTAGCATCCTGAGGTAGGTTATCTTCAACCTGTATCTTATAAAGTGCTTATGTACAATAGGATATCAGAGAAGTGGCAAAATATTTGTAGAATGAGCATGTGAAGCCATGAGTAATACCTGGGTTGACATTCTTCGGAGATCTTAAACTACTTTATCAGAGCCAACAAAAATTAAGTTATCAGTGCATTTCTGTGATTCCCAGCCTGGCCCGGGCTTTGAGGTTGCATAGGTTTTGACATTAGTCTTGGAAGGCAACTGTAATTAAATCTGAGCTAGTTACCACATCTCGAGGGTCCGAAACTATGGCTATGTAATTTCTTCTCTGCTTACGTCTCAAGGACTCAAAGACGCATGCATTTTTTGTCATGATCGTAGTATTTATAGTATACTGAAGGATGTAATTTGTTGGAGTGTCTCATCTGATGGGGTCGTCTAATAATATCATTGCCAAACACTTCATTGGGTGTGTAAGGTATTGTGTTTTTTTCCTTCTTTTCTAGTAAACATAGAAATGGGATGTGATCTGACCAGGTTAATGATCTCGCTTTTAGCTTTTGTGAAGAGCGGCAGGTGAATCCTTTGTGGTCAGGAAATAATGGATGAGAAAGTGAAGTCTGATCATTGGGGAAGTAGCTTTAGGATTAAGTGTTCTTGATCCGTCTATGATCTTGTGTGGGCAAATTATATTTTTACCTGATGGGAGGTGTGTGAGTGATGCGTGTTCTCTCTATTGCTAGTACCAGAGCTAGGCTCAGATCTCTGCCTATGATTCTGGTGCCATATTTGAAACCCAAGGTGGAGGATGTTTAATAATCCACAGTTGTCCTGTGCTGGAGAGGTACACAGATGCAACGGTATAGATTTTGTGTGATCATGCCTTTTGTAGCTTTGAGGTGGTTAATTTGTCAGAAATGTTGTCTAAGTAGAACCAGTTAACAGAGTCTGAGATGAGGATAGCAGTGCCTCTGACTATGGTCAGTTATGGTTTATTACTGTATATCTTCCTGAATCCTTTAATATTAAGTTTAGGCGTGTGATTGCTTCTTCCTGGTCCTCTCTGGACAAAAGTAGCAATGATTATTGTGTAATGATTGAGTCATTATTTGGTCAGAGGGTAAAGAGTAGGGTGTTTGTAGTGTAAGAGTTAAGACACGGATGCAAAAGAGGAAGAATTGTATTGGAGTAGTACAGTGCAGTAGTGGGAAGAGTGTGTATAGTGACAATGGGCAGAACAGAAGACATTCCAATAAAAATCCAGGAACGTGTCAGAATCACTAAGCAGCTGTGCCATGAAATTCTAGAAAGCCAAAATTTCCCCAAAGCCACACTTATCCCAGCAATACTAACCTGAACAACACAGCAAAACGATCTTCTACAGCTTGTCAATCACGCTGGGCTGGGGATGGCGAGTTCCTTATATAAGCTGGAGCAGGGTTTTTATTTGTAATTAGCCTATGAAAGGATTGCTCGTTCCCAAGCCCAGTGTGGCCCAGGTAAGCCACACAGCTCCCTCTGCTCTCTGTCCACTTGCGAGAAGCAGGTACAGATATCAATAAGGAGTCATTGGGCACGTTTGCCCCCCCCCCACAAATATCTTGCGTTTTTCTCCACCAGGGCCCCGGATGCGTATATACTGTTGTGCGACCTTGGTTATCAAGGTCTTCCATATAGTAAGTGATATATTTTGGATGTTCTTCATTGCATGAGATAACTTTGTTGATAGACTAGGAGTTATAGTGATGGCTTGTGCTTCTATTTTCACAGAGTTCTATGGCTATTCCGTAAAATAATTCCTTAATTTTGGTTATTTTATCTTTCTGGGTTTGCTGAATTGTTGTGGACATTTCTTGTAGGTCCGCTTTAGGTGGTAGGGTGCTGGTAGCAGAGGAGCTGTCGGGAGTCTGAAGGGCTAGGGCTGCATTTGGGTGAAGCAACCATTTTGCCTCATTGGGAGGGGCCTTATAGCTCTTGGTTTACCGAAAAATCATGATACTGAGGGAGTCCTTGCTGTTTGGGAGTGAGTCAGTGGTGAATGGTGATGCCTCCTCTTCCCATTTCTACCCATTATACAAAAAAAAATAAAAAAATTACAGGCTATACATAATTCTAGATTTATAGCTTGGAGATGGGAGCTCTGCTCGCATGTGTCGGTTTAGTAGACTATAAAGCCACACTGCCCAAAACGTTTTTTTGTTGTTTTTTTTCGTCTGTTTACTGTGAGAGCCTGGGTAAAAACCCACGTTTCATTAGATTCACGGGCCAATTTTTTTTCATTTGCTTTTATTTGTATTTCTTGTCTGCTTGTTTTATGCATTATTTTTTGACATGGCAGATAAAGTGCTGTAAAATACAGGCTCTAAAGAAACATTCAGAAAAGTGATAAAAACCATCAATGGGGTTTTGCATTTTGCATAGAGTGAAATACATATTTACAGATTTTGAATTAATTTGCTATCGGTCTATAATGGTTTTCATTCCTCTAGGTCAAAATATATAGTATCTAGTGGGCATAAGTCTAAAGCAATATTTTCAAGAATACTCAGTACATTACAGTTGCATAATTACAGTTGCATTAGCCTTATATTGACTAGATACTGTTGATCATGATCTGTTAATGCTACTCATTTTTGGCAGAATACCCAAAAAAGCAGTTTGGCAATATGAGCGGCCAGCCAGGAAACTTATGCATTACAGGAAACCATTTACAGTTTAAAGGAGAATTAAACCCTAAAGAAATAGTGCACATTATGTTTAGGGCTTCTATACCAGCCCAAGGTAACTAACTTATTAGCAGTTAAGATCTGTGCCGCTAAAGATGCCCATGCAGCTAGCCCTCTTTCTTTCTGCAAATTCACTGAACATGCTCATGCTGCTGTCAGTTACCTGAGCTTAGAGATGGAGTCACAATATACTGCATATATAGAATATAAATGTCACAATAGAAGGCAGATTAATAAATAATTGAGATTTAGGTACATGGCAGTGCTGAAAACAATGCAATTAGCAACAGTATAATAGTAGAATAATCAGGCCTCTATCATCAGCTTATAAACAAGCCAGCCTAATTTTCTGCTTGATGATAAGCGAGAAGTGTCACAGACACTTCTAACAAAATCCAAGACTCCTGTTACAACTTTAAAGGCATGGATTATTACTACTGTAGAGATGCTGAACAATATTTAAAAAGCAATGCCAAGCCTTATTGGAACATCATGGAATCACACCTTGTAGGGTATGCCTGAGTTTTTCAGTAAAAAGCCAAGTTGATCCTACATAAAGCGTAGTGAGGTTAGAAATTATCCAAAATAAAATGAAAAATATGGAACATGGTAGTAAAAAGTACTTGGCATCGAACAGTTTTAGCTTCAGACAAAAGGTGAGACACCTCCTAGAAAATGTTAAAAGGAATCTGTATTGTTGGGACATGAATACTACATGACAATAGGTAATTTTATATATTTTTCAGACTTTTTTTATTATTTACCTGTAGTATAAGTTCTTGTAGCTGAGACTGCTTTTGCTTTATTCGTTCAAGTCTTCTTTGTCTTTCAACCTACATACATATTTACATAATATTTAAGCAGTGGAGAGCAAAGCAAAAAACATCACATATGTTCTTGAAGTGCGGGTAAATCATGCTTCACCATAAACTATAACTTGCAATGACAAGATGGTCTCAGGTCAGGCATTTTGCTGCAAGAGTGATTTCTAGCAGACGATAAAACACCTGATCTCCAACCGCTTTAATGGAAAGAGTCTGGACTTGCGTGTCAGGTAATAATGGCTAGGAAACATTTTCCAAAAGGCAATTGCCTTACCACAAGTACAGAAGATAACTACTGAAAATAAGGGGTATGGTTTCCAAGTGATGTGATATACCCCCCCAATCAAATTCTCCAGATGACAAAACCAACATAGAAGCAACATATAAGGCACAAGTTGTTTTTTTTTATTTTTTTCTCCATGTTACATGAAACCGAAAATTAGGGAAATCAATTGTATGGTTTAACATATATCCCTCACAGAGATAATAGTACAAAGAATTAAACAGAAGGCAGCTCAGATGAAAAAATATGTGACGGAAGATAAAATATATTTGCAAAAAATGTATCTTAAACACCATCAATAACCTTGAAAATATTTAGAAATGTCACTACCTTCAATTAGCAACATGCTTACCTCCAAATTTTGACATTCCTGAGCAGAGTTTGTAGGTAAACCAATCCACTTTATTTCTTTTTTCTCTTTAGAAATAATATTCATAGCCATAAGCACATTTAAGGCATCATAGACTCGTCGTCTAATATTCTTCTGATCATATGCTTGCTAAAAGTAGGGGGGGGGGGGGAAAGGATTTTATGGTTAAAAAAAAAAAACCTTTTATTGAAAAGAATACACAATATTTAAAGTTGAACAAGCTTTACTTCAAATGTTTACAAATAAGAGTAATGGGCAGTTTTATCAAAGGTCAAATTGGAGGATTAAAATTTTGAATGTGTGAATTTGACACAAAATTCAAATTTACTATTCGATCCTTAATAAATCTGCCCCTAAATGTACAATACACAAGAAACATGAATAGCTTGTAAAGTAATCCTTATAAATGGTGCTTCGTAATGTTTTCAATTATAATTGATGCTTAGTGATGTAATTTTCTTTAAAATTATCCACTTTTGAAAAATCTTAAAAACACAAGCAAATGCAGAAAAGAAAAAATAAATTGTTTACTATTCCTATACTTACAGATTCATTTGGCGATATATGATTATCTGCTGAACTAAATTCTGCAACCAGTTCATCAGCCACTTCATTGTAGGACGTTGTGCCTTTCTTCTGCACCTTCTCACAAACCTTCATGGAGAAATGACGTAAGCCTTTGCCATTCTTTTCACCTTTCTTATTCCTCTTCCTTCAAAAAACAAAAACCTTAATTTGTCCGAAAAGGCTAAGCCACAATTGATATTCTGGGATGACCCAATAAGTTATTACTCTCAAAATAGCATGTGACAATGTAATTTGTAGCTAAACAAGTAACTATAACCATAAATGGAACTTTAGTAGCAGGGAATAGTCCCTGAGTTTTCTTATAAAAACAGGTACCATTAATCAATGTCAGCACCTTTAATAAGCACAATTCTGCTTAATAGGTTCTCCAAGAGCCAGTGTAATAAAAAAAGAAAAAAAAAGAAAAAAAAGTGCAATATCCATTAAGAATTGACAGGCATAGGATATGCACAAAACATACATTATAAACATTTGAGCTACCTACTGATGTCTGATATTTATTCAAAGCATTACATGAAATATTTTCTCTTACCCAGCAGACCACGGTGAAGAGTCTGTAGCTTGGTTCTGCGATACAAAATGTGTATTAGGTGTATGAGGACTTCCTATAAGGATAGTATTTGGTGCAGATTGTCTTTGTGGGGTTCCAAGAACCTGCAATTAAATTACATGCAATTTTAGACAAATTCAAGTGTTGTAGCCAGAAAAACTACCAATAGTTATGGAAGCATAATAAACGGTCAGTTGAAATGTGCAAAACAGATTATATGTTACTTCACATAGGGCCAACAATGTGGCATTGGCCTAAATGGATACAGTTATGTTGATCCATAGAGCCCCATTTACTGCTCCAAGCTGAAAAGAACATTTTAATTACACATTAAGTAGTTGAGATTTCAAGGGAGTTGCTAAATTTACTCCAGTTCTTGTAACCTATGAGTTTGAGGTTAGCTTTCAAACAGATTATTAAATACGACCTGCTGACTGTTGCTATGGGTTTCTAGAACAATATTACACCCGTTAAGGTATCCTATTACAAAAGTAAAAGATATAGATTAAAAATAAAGTAACCAATATGCAGGTTACCCACTCAATTTTAATTGTTTCCAGGTGTTCCTAGTCATGTCTGGAAACATTACTCTACTGTGCATGAGTAGGGATGGGCGAATTTTTTCGCCTCGTTTCGCCGAAAAAATGACACCCATAGACTTGTATGGAGACGTGCGACAAAAAAAAGACGCGCGACAAAATGTTTTTGACGCCCATAGACTTTAATGGGCGTCTGCGACATTTCGCCGGCGGCGAATTTTTGGCGAAACGAAACGGGTCAAATTCGCCCATCCCTGTGCATGAGCACGCCTAAATCTGTTCATGAACACAGCACTGTTTAATTATTACAGATAATAACTTTTTAAAATGTGGATAAAACTGAGTCTATGAAAGATGGCCTTTCAGTAATTCAGAACATTCGACAGTCCATCGACAGTCTCACCAAATCTTAGAGCTAAACTACATGGGAGATTTTGATCAAATTTGGTGGGTTAGATTATATCTGACCAAAAAAAAAACTAGCCATGCAACATCATGAGATTCTGTAGGATCCTACAAAATCTGATCCCCATAGCTGTAACGTTAAGTTCGATCAGATAAAGTCAGTTGGTGTGTTTTGTTCACCCATCTACAGTGGTGTGAAAAACTATTTGCCCCCTTCCTGATTTCTTATTCTTTTGCATGTTTGTCACACAAAATGTTTCTGATCATCAAACACATTTAACTATTAGTCAAAGATAACACAAGTAAACACAAAATGCAGTTTTTAAATGAGGGTTTTTATTATTTAGGGAGAAAAGAAATCCAAACCTGTGTGAAAAAGTAATTGCCCCCTGAACCTAATAACTGGTTGGGCCACCCTTAGCAGCAATAACTGCAATCAAGCGTTTGCGATAACTTGCAACGAGTCTTTTACAGCGCTCTGGAGGAATTTTGGCCCACTCAACTTTGCAGAATTGTTGTAATTCAGCTTTATTTGAGGGTTTTCTAGCATGAACCGCCTTTTTAAGGTCATGCCACAACATCTCAATAGGATTCAGGTCAGGACTTTGACTAGGCCACTCCAAAGTCTTCATTTTGTTTTTCTTCAGCCATTCAGAGGTGGATTTGCTGGTGTGTTTTGGGTCATTGTCCTGCTGCAGCACCCAAGATCGCTTCAGCTTGAGTTGACGAACAGATGGCCGGACATTCTCCTTCACGATTTTTTGGTAGACAGTAGAATTCATGGTTCCATCTATCACAGCAAGTCTTCCAGGTCCTGAAGCAGCAAAACAACCCCAGACCATCACACTACCACCACCATATTTTACTGTTGGTATGATGTTCTTTTTCTGAAATGCTGTGTTACTTTTACGCCAGATGTAACGGGACGCGCACCTTCCAAAAAGTTCAACTTTTGTCTCGTCGGTCCACAAGGTATTTTCCCAAAAGTCTTGGCAATCATTGAGATGTTTTTTAGCAAAATTGAGACGAGCCTTAATGTTCTTTTTGCTTAAAAGTGGTTTGCGCCTTGGAAATCTGCCATGCAGGCCATTTTTGCCCAGTCTCTTTCTTATGGTGGAGTCGTGAACACTGACCTTAATTGAGGCAAGTGAGGCCTGAAGTTCTTTAGATGTTGTCCTGGGGTCCTTTGTGGCCTCTCGGATGAGTTGTCTCTGCGCTCTTGGGGTAATTTTGGTCGGCCGGCCACTCCTGGGAAGGTTCACCACTGTTCCATGTTTTTGCCATTTGTGGATAATGGCTCTCACTGTGGTTCGCTGGAGTCCCTAAGCTTTAGAAATGGCTTTATAACCTTTGAAATTGAACTCAGGTGTGATAAACCACAGTTAAGTTATTTTTAACAAGGGGGGCAATCACTTTTTCACACAGGCCCATGTAGATTTGGAGTTTTTTTTCTCCCTTAATAACGTAAACCTTCATTTAAAAACTGCATTTTGTGTTCAATTATGTTATCTTTGACTAATAGTTAACGGTTTTTGATGAGAAGAAACATTTAAGTGTGACAAACATGCAAAAGAATAAGAAATCAGGAAGGGGGCAAATAGTTTTTCACACCACTGTACATCCAAAGTATTTCAATGATAAAAAAGAATGTCAGACACCATCAGATTTTATCTTATGAAGCCTCAGCATTGCCTACTAACAGCCATTATCCATGTAGATCACACATCACATTTTAGCATCAGTCCCCTTATATTGATTCTTGCAACTGCATCGGACTTGTAGGATGTTTTCCGTCGATTGGACACCATCCTAAAAAAATATTTGTAAGTAAATGCAATCATAAGGAGTACATGAACACTTATTCAGGTCGTCAGCTTTCAAGTAGTGCAACCTGCATCTTAAGGTAAACATCTCTCCAGCTTGCAGTTAACCATTACATGGTATTTTCAGGTTACTGCAACCACTTTACTGCACTGTGGTGCTTTGTGACCGGTTTCCTCAGTAGTTTCTGACATGCAAAAAGCAGCTAAAGCCCAAGCAACCAAAAGGAAGAAAAAAAAAAAATAATTGTCCCTCAGTTCAAATAGATATATATGCATTAGAAAAACACATTTTTAAACCTTTTATAAAATATTAATTCTGCAGAAATTAAATAAATTGCAAGACCTTATTTTACTGTTCTGAACAGTGACATCAATGTGGTAACAATAACGGCCCCATTTCCTTTGCTCGAGTGAAGGAATTGAATAAAAAAAAACTTTGAATTTCGAATGTTTTTTTTGGCTACTTCGACCATGACTTCAAATCGAATGATTCGAACTAAAAATCGTTCGAATATTCAACCATTCGATAATCGAAGTACTGTCTCTTTAAAAAAAAAAAACTTCGACCCCCTACTTCGCCACCTAAAACCTACTGGTTAATTAACCCTTGATATTCAACCCTATGTAAATCTGCCCCTAAGTGTCATAAGACAGTGCGGCAATTATATGTGATAGCAAATTAATTGAGAACTGTATCAACTAATATAGCAAATTGTTCAAACAGAGTTTGAAACCGAGTCAGCACCTGGATCACTGAGCTGCCAGACTGAAACAGCAGAGACAGGAACATTAAACTTTAAAAACTATTTCTGGTGAACAATCTGACAACTGAATATTTGTTTGGAAGGCGATCAAACTTCAAAGTGATACAGACAGACGCCTAAAAAAAGATCTGTAGAAAAATGTTGAATATTACTAAAAAAAAAATGGACACTACATTCTGCTTTTTAAAAAAAACAATGTCTCCCAAGTGGCCACAAAACCCTCTTGCCCTCCCTCACAGGACACAAACAAGTAGTAAATGTATCAAATACAGAATACACTGCTCTGTGGATTCTCCATCTATACTGATCTCCGTAAAGTCCATTATGAACACTGCTTCCCATGTAAAAGAGCTGCCTTCTCTACAACCCTCTACACTGGCTGTCACACTGAATGTACTTGAAAATTATTGCAGTAATTAAATCACTCAATATTAGATCACCAGTCACCCCTTGACTAAATACAAAGCTAAATAGGGCTTATGTATCAAAATTAAGATTAGTGGGGTTTTATTTATTTATTTTTTTACTTAGACTAAACTCGAATTTAAGAAAAAAAAAAAACTCACGTTTATTTATTAAAAAAAATCAGAATATAAAAATTTTACAAGCTCAAAAAAAAAAAAAAAAACCCATGAAAAATATTGGGAAAAAAAAGTAAAATAGAATTTTGCCTAGGACAGCTCCCATTGACTTCTACATGAACTCACAATCTTTAAAATGCCGAATTTTTACATTCCAGTTTTCTGTGTTTAACAAATACCAAACATTCGAGTTTTTGAAACTCATTTGAATTTGTTAGTTTTTGTGCAAAAAAAAAAAAAAAAAAAAAAATCAAATCGTGGCAAAATGTTTTATTCTAACATTATTAAACCACCCCTTTACATAACCTTGTGATTTTGGAGTTATTTAGTTTTTTATTCAACAGCTCTCCAGTTTGCAATTACAGCAATCTGGTTGGTAGGGTCCAAACTACCCTAGCAACCATGCATTGCTTTGAATAAGAGACTGGGATATGAATTGGAGAGGAACTCAATAGAAAGATGAGTAATAAAAAAATCGCAACAATACATTTGTAGCCTTACAAAGCATTGTTTTTTAAAGGGGTCAGTGACCCTCATTTGAAAGCTGGAAAGTTAGAAAAAGGAGGCAAATAATTTAAAAACTATAGAAAATAAATAACAAAGACAAGTTGAAAAGTTGCTAAGAACTGGCCATTCCATAACATACTTAAAGTTAACAGGAAGTTGGACCACCACTTTAATAAATTTCTTGCCATTTAACTTCAGAGCACATACAGAAACACAGACCCAAGGTTAGAAGTATGGTGCAGGTCCAGAGAAGATAATAGCACAGGTTATTTTAAGCTACCCTTTTGTTCTCCTCCTTAACTGGATAAACATACTTACCATCACCCTATTAGATTCTGAGAGGATTTTTTTTTTTTTTTATTATCTTCTTTAAGCCCAGGTGACCTCGTTCAATGTTAAAAACTAAAACCAGCTTGACAAAACATTCAAGACGTCTAAGATAGCTGTTATGTAAAACTACTATTTCCTTTTTAATATATACTGTATGTATGTATGGTAAAATGTAAGTATATATTTGCAGGTTGCCGTTATTAAAGCCTTTCAATTAAATCTATATTACCCATATGCAATGGATAGCAAGGGCTATTCCCCGACTAGCAATCTCTGAAGCGGTTATTTTGCAAGAATCATCATAAAAACTTCTTTGGTAAATGAAGTAGAATTTCTATGATAATAGAATGAAAGCAATTGTTTTCTGGTTAGGACTTTAGTAACAAAAAAAGAAACCTGTACTCTCTGGGTCTGTTAAACGGTAGCTTATGCCACATTGTTACAGTGCTAATGAGTCAATTATTATCAAAAGGTCTTTGCCTTGATAAAGCGTATCCGAAACGTGCGTCGGCGATCCTTTACACTTTTTTAAAAAAAAAAAAGGATTATTGAAATCTTACCTTTTTTTAAACTTAAATTGAATCTTGGATCCAGAGAAATTTGGAATTGGAATTTGGAATTGGAGCGCTACTATCACAGAATTCATACTTTCTATTCTCTTTTATCCAGAAGGCACTGAGGATTTGTTGGTTTTATAGCAAAAGTTAGCTCTCCTTACAAGACAGTTAAACATAGTATCGAGACCAGTCCTCAGTGTTCTGCCTTTCTCCCACGTGTGGTGTCCCAGGGCTTAGAACAACGCAGCCAGTTTGATACCATGAACTCACTTTAAAATTATAACTACAGCACTAGCACCTTATTTAAACCATATAAGAACCATGAACGTTTAGATTATTCATCATTTGTGTGTAGATACATTTTATTGAATTTATAGCACTTAAGCACTTTAATCATAATAATTTGTATATAACACAATCGATTGAAATACCATTAATTGTATGTTGGTGCTAAATTGATTGAGAACTAATCATATGATTATAATATCACTAAGCACTTATATAATTAGAGCTCAATTAATTTCAGTAAGGCAGTGTGGGGTTTTACTGCTTTTTCTTGTTTTTAGTATCCCTATTCTGGTTTATATACTGTACCTCTACACAGCCTGAAATTGGGTAGGTAATACAATTGAGTGAACATTAATTACAAGTGAGCTTTATTTTTGTTTGTGATCAAAAGTACCCGCTTTTGTAAATTATAAGGATATTAGAAGTCACCTTGGAGTTCCATGACCTGTTCGGCCTCATGTTTCTATATAGCCATATACCTCCTTGGTAACTTATATCCTCATAATTTACAAAAGGGGTACTTTATTCACTATATTATATCACATTAGTAACTAATATTGGTACATGGCAGCTCACAAACCAATACAATTTGTATCAGAATGTAATGGCAGGCAACCCTCATTTTCTGCTTGATGATTTGCAATGACCCCTAAGCCGAGCTTCTCAACAGCTGCTCAAATCACAAAAAGCATGTATGTGTTGCACTTGTTGAAATCTCACACAAGTTACATAGTTAACTATGTAACTATGTAACTTGTGTGAGATTTCAATATACTACAAGGGTTAGACCACAGAAACTTCGGCAAAGTTTCCACAGTATGCTTTCTTAGATTGTTATGTGGATAGAAGTTTTCTGAATATAAATCTGAAAATAAACCATCTTAGGTTTTCCAGATAAGAACATAATCTTCTAGTATACAAAAATAGTGTGTTAGTTCTTTAATGTCTTTGTGTATGTACAAGTGTTTTCAGTCGGAGAGCTTGAATTTGATGAAAAACTCCTTGCATCCAGAGCTCTTTCAGCAGATCTTCAGCCGGCTTAGATAACATATACCTTTATCCCTGCCAATGTACCACTTCATGTGATAGTGTTAAAAAAAATATATCACTTCTATACTAGGGGTGGTTACCATTAGGATCAGTCAAATTGTTGATTCCCAGCAGATGTCTCCTAAAGCTTCCTTCCTCAACTGCAATTTTATAAAGGTACTTTATCAGATGTAACAGTCACATGGCACACCAATACACCTCAAACTCCTCCTTTCTTCAATGAAAGCAAGGTCACTAAGTGAGCTGCTGCATTGCCTTCAGTGCACACGGAGTTATGATTTGTGTAACGTGAAAAGCAGTCTGTTACAGAAGAAAGTGGGAGAAACCATGATCACTAAGTCACAAAAATAATGAGCTTTGAGTTGCCATTTATAAAATATTTTATATACATGAATATACACACACACTTTCTTTTTAACTGAACAAAAGTCCCAGAATTCCACAGATTAGTGCAAACACGTGACTATCTGCTTACCACTTGCTGGGAAATGTTTACTGTGGACTGTCCAAACGTTTTCGGCAGCAGCTGTTTTCCAAGGGAACTGATTGATGATGGATGGACAGTCAATAATGACACTACACCTAGAAATAAAAAAATTAAAATTCTACCATCAACACATTTAACTCATAAAACATTGATCCATGAAAGCAAATCAGAATATTTAAGAATGCAGTGGTCCCTAATTCACTTTTCCATTATAACGAGACGAACAGAACCCACAGCACTATCAGCAGCAATCTGGACCAGCAAGATTTGAATAAGACTCGGGACCAGCATTACCTAGCTGGTAATATCACTCCCACTTGCAGTGCAGCAGTAAAGTGACTGAACTTTAGCAGTTACATGTCTGAGGGGAAACTAAAAACAAGTTCAAAATTAAAAATGAAACAAAAAAATAAGAAAAAAGAAACTTTGTTCTTTTAAAAGACTAATCCCCATGTAAGATTCTGCTTTAGGAGCGCTGTTAACTGATGCGTTTGTAAAGAGACAGAATTCTTTTAAATCTTCAAAAATACCTTGGTCTGCTAAAACCAAGCATTGCATAGTCCTATTATTACATGTATTTGAAATATAATTTTACACTTATTAAATATAAGACCACAGTAAGTATTTCCAAACTATTTTTATATAACATTTTTTCCTTATGAATGCAGTCACTTTGAAATAGCAACATGCTGATCACAGTCCCAATGACCATATCTATAGAGGTCTGTTATTAGTGTGACACCTAGTGGCAAATTCTTGTTTTACAATTTTACTATCCTATTGCCTGTGGGGGGGGGGGGGTGGATACACGAGTTACATAGTGATCTTGATGGGTGGGAGGGGGGGAACATAGTCCAAGGCAAAGCATCCTAAATCACTACAATTTTGCAGTGGTAGTATACCCTATACACGGGTCTAATCGGAAGGATCCATGCCTAACCCGGACCTGCCATTCAACATAACCCCTACCCAGAACCGCTACCCAACCTATGGAATTAACTTACTGCGAACCCCCAGAAATTGAAAGTGATGTCACACCGAGGCAGATTCTGCAAGACAGGGACAGAAAACTGCCTACACCACAGGGGAGGGGATGAGTCCTGCACCTTAGCTGGGTACCCAGTCAGGTTACCCATGGACTGCCCCCATGGAATCGGGGATTTTCTGCCTGGAACATGCTTTGTGGGTATTCCTCGTGTACCAGACCTGATGCAGGACTCTAGTACGCCCTTTGTTTGGCATTAATTCAATAAATAAGGCTTGTGAAATATTTTTTTCATATTTTTTTAATCCACAAAAACATGTTTTTCTTGAGCTAAATGGGGCAAAAAGTTAAATTCTCTACCTCACCAAGAACCAAACATGGAGTTGCTTTAATCTTTCTTCAAGTTAGGAGTATAGGTTCCTTTCACTACTTGTTTAGTCTGTTTATCAACCAACTAAGAACTAGACTAAACTACGTAGATAGTTAAAAATGATTTTAAAAATTTATATTTTTGGGATTAACACAATAGACTTTTACCCAAGTTAAGAAAAAAAATAAACAAAAGGGACAACAGAAATTATATTTATTACCATAGCTGCATATTGCATTCTTTGTTAATCATGGACTCAACTAACCTTTTTGTATATTTTTGCCCAAAATGCATAATGCATTCAACACACACAATGTCATTCAATTGGCCAAGTGCCAGCTCACAGTGCATTTCAGGGCCTCCAAAGATACCCCATCAAATATCCAAGTCAAGCTGCATAACATGCACTGCACAGAGAAGTAAATTAGGCAAAGACAATCACTTATCTATTTAAAAATAACACTGTCTCATATAGCATGGCTAAACCTCGAGCATCCTGGAAGATATATTTCCGCTCAGAAGATACCTTTAACGTAACGGAGCTTTTGCCTTCCCATAGGAGAGACAGTTTGAGCCCAGAGATTGATTGAAAGCTCTAGGAAAATTTTAGTTTTTTCATTTTTTACGTTAGGTACCCTTAAAAAACATGTTTTCAGTTTGATTTACCAAAGATTAAAAGATCTTTATGTTCAGTTCACATATAACTATGCACAGTTACCAACCTTTCCACAGCAGTATGCAACAATTCCCTATTTAGTGAAGTCTACTTGTACTACTGCTCCCAGGGTGAGGATCCAGTGCGGGTTTATGGTGCATATCAATGCAAATAATTTTGCTACACAGGATGCTGAGCACATGGAAGCCCCTTTTAAGCAACTGATAAATAGTACAATATGTTCTATTTTTACAAAAGTACAATGTGTAGGTTGGTGTACAAGATAATTGCAATGTTACTACTGTTACTGTTACTAAAATTCAGTCAATTCCCAGTAGCAAGCTGCGAACCAAAAATCCTCTTACCTTTCCCAGGGCTAAGATTCTGATCTACAAAAACCTTGAGTTCTCCATTTGCTTCTATAAGACCAGCCTGTTAAAATAAAGCCAAAGGGTAATGAAATGCCTGGTTAACAATAGGCAATAAAGAAAAAGTTCAGATGAATAGGAAATGTGAGCAGTGTAAAATACACATTTTAAAACGAACCACAAAACATGAAATTATGTAACCTCACAAAACCAACTGACAAGTTGCTAAGAACAGGATTGTCAGACATACTTACCCACATATGTAATAAGGCTGTTAAGCCCAGGAGCAGTAACCCAATAGCAACCCAATAAGAGGCGAGCAGTAAAGGATTCCTGCTGACTGGCCCAGAAGCAGTAACTCAAACAGTCTTTCATTATATAACTGCTTTAGAGAATGTAAATCTAAGATAGCTCAAATATATTTCTTGCAATGTTAAGGTCTAAAAGAAGCCTTGACAAGTGACTGTGACAGAGATATTTGCAAGCCTTCCTAGTGTTACACATGTTGCTCATAGTAGAAGCCACATTATCCCAAATAGCCTTAACACACATCAAAACTAAAGATGTACAGTTTTGGATTTGGGCAAAAACAAAATCCTCTGATATTGCATAAATTTTTTAACATAACATTCCTGCATTCAATTGTCCAGATTAAAAGCCTGGCATTGGTTAGGAAGAACACCTAGTATTTGGATGAATTCTAGCATCAATTATCGAATGTAGACATTAAAAAAAACAGATAAGACTTTGCATTACAGCATGGAGAATGATTTTGTAGCATCCCACAAGCTATCATGCTGCTGCATGCATAACATGATCTGGAGTCAGACAAAGAAAATATCTCAATCTCCAGTGGAGTTCAGCAATAAGATTTAAGAGTTTGCAAACTGTCAAAAGATTCCTTGAATGAAATTAGCAATAACTATCATCTGAAAAAGTATACATCCATTGGTTGCAGAGTAAACAGAATCAATTACATGAATACACAATTAAACAATGAGGAACTTCCTGCCTAACAAATCATCCATGCAGAAGATTATCCAATAGTATCTCATACAATTTTTCAGTCACCCATTGTGTAAAAAAAATACAAATAAGAATGCAGACAAAAAGCAATGGTTAAATTTGTCACATGAAATATGTTTCCATCAGAGAGCCAGCCGATTACCCAGCTCCACCGTTTATTCAGAAAATAAACCCCCTGTCCCTTCCCCTTCAATTTTTCTTGCTGAAAAAAACCTGAGCACACTTTTGGGAATTAAATGCCACAAGTAATGAAAGACACAGAGTATATTGTGCGTTTCTCCGCTAAAAAAACATTGTTGCAAAAATCAAGTGGGATGAACCTTAGCTTATGGGTGTGTACAGGAGCACAAGGAAAGGAAAAACATTTTTACTAGCCAAATTATCTTCCATGTACTGTAATGGATTTCTAACTGATCTAAATTAGGGATGCACCAAATCCACTATTTTGGATTCGATGGAACCCCCGAATCCTTTACGAAAGATTCGGCCGAATACCGAACCGGGAAGGGGAAAACATTTTTTATTTCCTTGTTTTGTGACAAAGTCATGCGATTTCCCTCCCTGCTCCTAATTTGCATATGCAAATTAGGATTCGGTTCAGCCAGGCAGAAGGATTCAGCCGAATCCTGCTGAAAAAGGCCGAATCCTGGCCGACTCCCGAACTTAATCTTGGATTTCTTGCATCCCTAATCGAAATTGTCTGCAAATGTGCGGCCCTTGAAAAACTAGTGCAATCGTAGATTGACCAATTCAAAGTTGAGTGGGCTGTTCAATTAACTGATCTGTGTCAGGTAATCATAGAAATGGATAGGCCACACATTCACTTAGTAATGTTAGTATGTATTTAAAGTGCTATTATTGGGAACCAGGTGATCTGCACTGTTTCCTATTTATAAGAATAGTAAATAGGTCTGGAGCAAATGTTTTTCAGTATAATATGTGACAATGGAACAGGTAAAAAGAAGTTAAAGAGTTGAGAATATATATTTTACTTTACATTCAATGTCTTAATATATTTCCATTACAGAAGCAGATATGTTTTTTTTAAAAAAAATGTAAAAGATGCAGATGAATGTTTTCAGACAAAATGTCATTTTTGTCATGGCCAATATAGATACACAAATAAAATGGTAGTTGATTTCCTTTTTTTCTGTAATAATAAAATAGTAACTTGTACTTGATCCAAACTAAGATATAATTAATCCTTATTGGAAGCAAATTCCTGAAAGATCCTTTATCTGGAAAACCCCAGGTCCCGAGCATTCTGGATAACAAAAGGACTGATCTATATTTAGCAAATAGGCATAGCAAGTTCTTCAGACTTCTTTGAAGGCAATGACAAGAAAGGTCATATTTATCATCTTAGACCTGCAAGACTGATGTAAAAAATCTCCTGAACAGAACTATAATGGGCAGTTTCATCAAAGGTCGAGTTTTGAATTTATGTGAATTTTTTTACTCTAATGAATTTGAATTGAATTAACACACTGATGGGTGCACCCCCAGTTATTATAATCCCTTACCTGATACCTGGGGCTCCGCTTCTGTTTGTTAAAAATTACATCAGCCAGGGGTATTTCAGAAGAAGTTCTAGTTGCCATTTGGGGTACAGGCAGGAGCATGCACAGTAAAGTGAAAGCAGAACACAAAAGTCAACTTTTTCACTCTACTGAGCATGCATTTTACCACATCAGAAGAAAAGAAGACAGAAGAGAAAGAAGATATGCCGCAAAGCTTCTACAGAAATAGTCCAGGCCCGTTTAATTTTCTGCCAACAGAAGCAATGGCCAGGGTAGCAGGTAAGTGATTTTGATCATTGGGAGGTGACAAATTTTGGCATCTCCTAGTGACTTATAACCTGTATCCCGTTTATGTTATGATCCGATTGCTTGGCCAAAAAATCAGATGAGCCTGATATCATCCACCCCAGGATGGGCTATATCCACAAACAAGGGATTGTTCAATACATGGCCAGATTTAGTTACCAGTTAAACAATTCCGATGTCCACAGACTCAATTTATAGTAACCAGACAATGGCTTTTTGGAGGATTCGGCCAAAATCAAGAAATGTTTCTATGCATTTGTAGAGGAAATATATACAAAAAAAAAAAAAAAACATTCTAGGGGTTGTTCACCTTTGAATAAACTTTTGCTATACAATATAATGGCCAATTCTAAACAAGGATTCAATTGGTCTTAATTTTCTATAGTTTTAAAACGATAAGCCTTCTTCTGCTGCTTTTCAGTTTTCAAACGAGGGTTAGCAACCCCTGACCTATTCCTCTGTGAGGTTACAATTTTATTGATATAGCTACTTTTAATTACTTATTTGTCTATTCAAGCCCACTCACTCATCTTTCAGTCTAATTCAAAACTTTGCCTGGTTAAGAAAAAACTCAATAAATCAAACAGCCACGCCACCCCTAAAAATCAATGCTCAAAATATAACAGTCTACATCATACTTAAAGGGGTAGTTCATCTTTACATTAACCAATTGTTAACAGACAGTTACCATCTGCACTATTTAGTACAACACTATTTTCTGGGGCCTAATTGTTGGTGAAGAATTTCTGTAATTTCAAAAACAAGTATTTAAAATTAAAATAAGAAAAAATGCATATAAATTAACCATTTTGTGCTGCTTTGAATAAAGTGCTAGTAATAGACATAAGAAAATATTCTGTCACTTAAAGATTTTAAGGAGAACACAGTTGGTTAAACCCACAATGCAGTTTTCCCCAGAATTTTAGCATTACAGAAAGTAAGTACCGCAACATGTATACAGTTTTCAAACATCCATGAAAATAAGCACGCTCTTTGGCAAGTTGCTCACATGTTGCAGCACAAGTTTTCCTTATCAAGTTTATGTGAAAATAACCAATACCTGTGTTAACAGTGTTTGTTAACCTGCAACTCACTAAATTTGTGGTTACAGGCTCATTAAACAGATGGTAATAAAAGGGCTTCATTGCATCAGAACTGTACTTTACACTTGCATACAATTCATTAGAGCAGGCTTAACTGGAACCATGTTGGGGCCATGCACTAAATTGCTCAGTAGACCTGACAGTAAACTGCTGCTTCCCACAAAGGGAGAACTGTGAGTAGCTACACTACACCACCAAGTTGTGCAGCAAACTCAAAAATTCCTACATAAATGATAGGGCAAAAACATAGGCCAGGTGCGAATGGATATGCAGGCAAAGTCAGCTGAAGGAAAGGAAGCCACGTTGGAAGCCTTAGAGAACGAAGTTTAAAAGTTATGTCAGAGAGAAGCAGAGATAAACAAATAAGATTGTTAAATTACTGAAGAAAACAAAAACTTGGTGAAAAATATCTTTGGAATGACTTACATCTTTTGCCATGTTACCGGATGCTAGATATCAGGATGACAGTTTTCAAGTCACCAAATGCACAAGACAAATACGACCTAAAATAAAAAATTAAACAGTAATTTGGGATGTATCAATCACAAATAGACATACCGCCATATGTAATAAGGCACTAAGTTTGCGCAGGAGCAGTAAACAATAAGATGTTTGCTTTTAGACAGGTGACCAGTAAATGCTTCCCTCTGATTGGTTGCTATGGGTTACTGCTCCTGGGCAAACTTGGGTGTCTTATTACATGTTTAATGTTTTAAGATCAGCAAATTATAGAAGGAGTCACTTTAAGTTCCTTCAAAAGATCTATATAACCCCTTTAAACTTACAACGGGTGGGTGGTTGTCCAGCAGTCAACTGCCCTAAATGCCAAAATCAGAATGCCTCCTTCCTTCACTTGGCAAGGGAATGTCTACTATTGGAAGCTTACTGTAAGTTATTAGTCCAATACATGGAGGATATTCTAGTGTTCCCCACTCTTTACAAGTATGTTTACTGAGCTTGGTGGAAGATTTATTTTCACTGAATAAAACCCAGATCTCGTCAGGAACCTCTTGTACTATGTTAGAAACTGGATGGGACCTACAGTGGCTTCAGTTGCATACTGGGCATCTAGTGAATAAATCTCCTCTATCAGACATATATACAAAGCTAGGGGCTGCCAGGCTAAATTTGAGAAAATACAGTCCATTTTGTTAGTTATTTACCCTCTTAATGATGATGCAACCCCCTAAGCAATTAAGAATGCCCTACCTTATACGCAACCCAATACCTGTTGGACTACATTGTGTAGGTACAGTGGTCCGGCATAACTTTATTGTATGCCCATGGACTACATTGTGTAGGTATAGTGGTCCGGCATATCTTTATTGTATGCCCATGGACTACATTGTGTAGGTATAGTGGTCCATACCTTTATTGTATGCCAAGACTGTTATTGTACACTATTTTGTTCTGTCATGTCTATTTTAACGTTACTATTTGTAACCAATACAACAAATGGGTCGGAAACTGTTTGCAAGTTATTGTATTATATAAAATACTACAAAATAAAGTATTAAAAATCTAGAATAAGGTTTATTTTCTATTTTTACTTCATGTAAAAGATCTTAGCACATTGTGAGTTCACATTCATGTGAACTCCCAATGTTTCAATTACGGATACAAATCTATGCCTGTATTTTGTGCATACTATTATAATAAGGAATTAAAACTCAGGCAAATCCCAAATCAAGCTGTAGTCAAATGTTTGGCCAAAAACAATGTCTTTGCAGCAGCTCTCTCGAAGTTATTCGCTGGCTTTAGTTTGATGCTTGGGCTCGGTTCAATTGCAACTGGGGGAACCACATTGAAAACTAGATCTATGTCCCAATATTAGCACTGCAAATTGAAAAGTCAAGACATTAATAAACAGGGCATAGTCCTACCTATAAATTGTAATATGTTGAAATCTGGGGTACACTTGCATACCAGGGATAACCAGAACTGTTTAAAATGACACTACATTCAAAGACTTACTGGGAACCATAGGAAAAACCCAAAACATGAAGCAAATTACCTTTTTAACGCACATATCGCAACTAGGCACTGGGGGCCCTCTCAAGGGCTTAGGGTGTGGTTTCCTTTTTATACCCCTAGATTTAAATCCCATTGCAACAAACAAGATTGGCCTGTCCTCAGTCAGGAATATATTTGTTAGCCATGGAAAGAATGGGACAAGCTTGTACACTATGTATCCCTTGTTTCTTGTTGACTATTCATGTAGCAGTGGGGGGCACATCAGGTCACTAGCCACCTTACCCTCATCCCACTGCCCCATTATAACAATAGTTAAATGACATGGGCAGACAGGAGAGGGTGGGAGAATTAAGACTAATGGAAGAACACAAGGCACATATGCAGCACAGCCAAGGACACAAGAGGAGGGGGAAGCCCTTAAAAGCTCAAGGCAAATGTGTTATTCCGCCATATGTCAGCAGGTTTGGAAGAAAATGAGAAGGCCACACAGATAGGACACTGTGCAGGCGGCGGATCCCTCCGCAATTTAAGCCTAGATTAGCATGCACGGAAGAGGAGGGCTAAATGACAACAGGATATCAAGAAACAAGGGCGCCCTCACACAATATAGGCCCTGAGAGACATTAATGCCGCTCCCATTGATACAACAGACCCAGCTTGTCATCCCCAGCCAGAGACGCCATCAGGAGACACAGTCGACCCGGGCCCGGTGGGGTTTTGGGTGTTAATGGGAGCACTTACTGGAATTATAGGGCTCCCTGCTGTCAGTGAGCTGCACAGTTCGGAACAAGGCAGGTGGGAAGAAGGCAATGTGCAGTTTCTCTCCCTACACTGTTTTCTGTATTCTCGTTTTGGCACAGAAGTTTAAGTCCCGGTAAAGCCGATGGGGATTGGATAGTCTGGGGGGAAGTTCAAACTGAACCCTAGCTCCCGCCCTCCCTTCCGAAGTGTGCAGCTCACTGACAGCAGGGGGCCTGATCATCCAACTAAACACATACTACCCAATACTCCTTGGTTTCCTAACACAACCCGCAGACCCGGATCGCTACTTACACCTCCCGAATAATAAGCTGTTAACTGCAGGCGCCTAGCCTTCTATCTTATAGAAAATCCCACCGCCGCATGTCTGCTCGCGCGAGACTGGCGTCAAGACTACATGGAACCGCACGGACGCATTACGTAGCCGCCTCGTGGGAGTGACGAGTAAGTCGAATTTGTTTTTTTTCTGCTCGCACCTCCTACTTCTGTTAGCGAGCCAATAAAAGAAGGAGGGAAAAAAAAGACACTTCTTTCGTTTTGGTTGGTTGGTTGTCATGCCTTCTGCCACCTCAGCTCACAATTATTTCCTCAGAAGTCATTTACCTCAATGCTTTGGTTTAACCAAAAACAAATTAAATCAGAATATAAACACTTTTAATCTATTCATAACACAATATAGAGCTTGTATATACACCTTTTAAGGGGAAGGAAAGGCTTCGTACACTTGGGGGGGGGTTATTTATCAAGTTCCGAATATTCTAACATAGAATAATTTGTAGTTTTCGGAGCAAAAAAACTATGAATTTTTCGAGATTTATTTAAGTCCGGTGGTCTAAAAACTCAGAATCTAAAAGCTCTCGAGGTCCTGTATAAGTCAATGGGAAAGGTCCCAGTGTCTGTGCTGATGTCCGTACCAATATCCGATGATTTCAGGGTTTCGGTGCAAAAAACAATGAAAAAAGCGTAGTTTTTGGGAAAGCTCCAAAGTTTGCCTGACCTATTTTTTCTGGCTTTTTTCTTCATAAATAAGGCCCATTTGGGAATTCGGAGTTGCTCAAAGTATGATATTAGAAATACTGAGATAAATTCAAACCTTGATAAATAACCCCCTTCGGGTTGCCAAATGTTAGGCACACCCAAGTGAATATATTGACTTATCTGAAACTCTGGGCCAGTGCTCCTATCAGCAGAAAATGGCACCGGTCCGGGGTTATACCGATGAGCGATCCTCTTCCGGCGTCTTCTTTCTTCAAATTTCCCGGGGCAAACGCATGCGCAGTTGAATGAAATAGTTTTAGTTAAAGTTCGGCTTTTAGTTCTACTGCGCATGCGCAGCTGCGCGAAGGAAAGAAGAAGACGAGGATAATCGATCCGTGGTGCTCACCAGGCCGGTTCTGCTGATAGGAGCATCGGCCTGGGGTTTCAGGTAAGTCAATATATTCACTTAGGTGTGCCTAACATTTGGCACCCCCAAGTGTACAAAGCCTTTCCTTCTCCTTTAATCTATGCTAGTATTTTCATTAGCTGAGCAATTCGTCATATAACTATTTCCACAAATCATACTGAACTATGTAAATCACATATTAAACACCAGAAAAAGTTGCACTTTTTTCCCCACAACTTTTTCAGGTTTTTGGAGGAAAAAAAGATCAAACCGAAAAAGTTGCAGTTCTGCTTATAAGTTGGTCTGAATTTGACAAGGAAGTGAGTGAAAACAGCATTTATAGCTTTTTATGGTGTTTATGTAGGGTTGCCACCTGTCCGGATTTGACCCCGACAGCCCGGTATTTGGAAGGGCTGTCTGGGTGAAATCTTACTGTCCGAATCCAAATAAGAAAACAATTGAAAATAATGACATGGCAAACCAATTGCTGATCGCGACATCTTCAGTCCAATCCACAAAGTCACGGGCCCCACCCCTGACATCACCGGTCCTGCCACCTGCCCGTTTTCCGTTATGACTTTAGTTTGATGGAAAGTACCTACCACTTTTCAGTTTTTATGTTAACTTTGTTACAACCCGTACATAAAATTTTTTTTTTTTTTGAAAACTTTGAGCAACACAGATGTCAAGTTATGGAAAGTCTTTGCAGACTTTCATTCTGTATTTAGCCCAAAAGGAGTGTACATGTATTCACTCAAAGTGAAACACATTCTTAAAGGGGTTGTTCTCCTTCCAAACATTTTTACAGTTCAGTTGTTTTCAGATTGTTCACCAGAAAACAGTTGGTGAACATACTGAAAACAACAATGGAATTGCTTTCCTTTTTTTTTTTTACAGTTTTTCCAAAAGTGAAGGCTAAAGTTTAATGGAAAACTATACCCTATACTTAAGCAACGGATAGTTTATATCAAACTGGTATATATATTTAAGTAAATGTTGCTCTTACATCTCTTGCCTTGAGACACCATTTCATGATGGTCTGCGTGCTGCCTAGAAATCATCTGACCAGAAATACTACAACTCTAACTGTAACAGGGAGAAGTGTTGAAGCAAAATACAGAACTGTCTAATTGGCTCATGTGACCTAACATGTTGGTTTGTTTGTTTGTGTCTAAAAAAGTATATTATTATTATGAAAATGGTTTATGTACATGAAGCAGGGTTTCACATATGAGCTGTTTTATGCAATATATTTTTATAGCACCTACATTGTTGGGGGGGTATAGTTTTCCTTTAACGGTTCTTCTCTTTCTGCATCATTTCAAATCCTGACAGGGAAGGAGGGACTAAAGCACTGATGTTACAAATTGTAACAACTACTTGGAGGAACTACATAAACCAAAATGCACTGTGATGTTCCTTTGCTTGGAATTGTGGGGTGTGGAGGATGGAGTCTAAAGACAAAGTTACAGTAGTCAGCCAGTTGAGCAAAGTAGTCAGAAAGTTCAGCAGGGGAGCAGGGGGCTAGGCTTAGGTAACTGTCAGAAATCATTACAAATCATGAAAAGTCTGCATATTTTTTAAATTATGTATATTGCAAAGTTGCTTGAAATTATGTTTACTTTTCAAAAAGCTTAAATAATGTTTTTGTGTGCGTTCCCCTTTAATAAACACCTATGACTACGTATTGGATGATACGAAACGCGTCAGGGAATGGATGTTTTTAATATGCTGAAATAAACATTTACTTCTTTTAATCGAACGGGTGAATGGAGTGCTCGTCAAATCTTTTCTACTGTCTTTTTCCCCCCTTTAATAAACAAGTTGAAAAGCAAAGGACAAAGTACAGAGCCCTGCGGGACTCCACTAACAACACTGGTCCAATTAGAAAATGTTCCATTTACCACCACTCTTTGTAGTCTGTCTTTTAGCCAGTTCTCTGTCTAGGTACAAAGTCTTTATATCTGGTGAATAGTGATGAGCGAAATTTCGCTGCAAAAAAGATGCCCATAGATGTCAATGGCTGAAAAAAAATTGTTGCAAAGTAAGTAAAGTAAAAAAAAAAATGTCTTTAATACGTTTGCCGGTTTTTTGCCGTTTCGGGAATTTTTGGTGAAACGGTTACCGAGATTCTCCCATCACTACTGCTAAACACAACTGAACTGAAGAAAGTGTTGGAAAGTTAACAACTCCTTTCAGATGGAAAAATGTGTTCCTCTACTTTGGTTGTTTTTGGTCTAAGTTGGGCACACATGCATCTGTCCACACCTAAAAATATACATTGTAACATTCCAAGTTAGATCGAGGCCTGTATTTGCTTATTGAAAGAGAGGAGGTACAAAGGGGACGTTCTTTTCAGGTTTACTTGTGATGATTTTAATCAATTCATTTATATTTAAGGAAAACTTATTAGCAGCGATGAATAATCACAACAAGCTTCAATGGGATCTGTGTTCATGTAGCAGAGTTTGTGGTTCTGAGCTGCTGCACCTACAGTTGTGTTCAGAATAATAGCAGTCTAACATCACTAACCTGATCAGTCCCTGTTTTTGGTAGAAATTATATTTCTGCATGGCAAATAATTTACTAGTAGGTGTAGAGTTATAGAAAACGAACAGACCCAACAGTCATGACATGCTGCTGATTCTGTGTAACTGAATCGTTAATTGAGGCTTGTTCAAAATAACATCTTATTCCAAATAATAGCAGTGTGGAGTTCAGTTAGTGAGGTCATTCAGTCAGTGAAAAAACAGGAGTCAATTTCATGTTGTCATTTTTTTTGTTTTTTTAAAAACTATTATCCTGAATATAAGTCTCAAGTCCACATGCATGAATGCTCTAATGCAGCTAAAATGTCTCTAGAACACAATAGCAATATCACATCTGAATACCATAGGTTTGTAATTTTGTATGAAATGAATGCTATTTTCAATTTATCCTGCTTATAAATCCCATCATACATTAGTTATCAAATAAGAAGTATGACAGTTATTTTAATAACAGTTATTTTTATGTCTGTATTTACTTTAAAAATGCTTAAAACACAGGACAAGTGGGCTGTAGCCATTTAGTGTTAACTTGCTAAACCAGTCCCTGTACTCCCACTAAAAATGAGTCCAAATGGCTCATTTTAGATAATTAGTTGGGTAAAACATTCATTGCTTAATCACACAGGTTGTTTTCAAAGCAACTCTGTGTAGTTAGAAAATGCATATGTTTTACAAGCAGCAATGTTAACGGATTGTGGTTTGGAGGTGTTTAAAGGTAGAACTCCACCGACGTGATGAAACTAATCGCAGGAGTCATGTCAGATGCGCCGAATCTAATGTTGCATGTAGAAGCTGTTTGTATACGACAGGACTGCCGGATGAAGACGCAACATGCATCGTTCACATCCGACAGTCATGTCATGACAGATGCAATCAGCTTCTACGTGCGACATTTGTATTACTTACATTTGATTTAGTGCATTTGACGTGACGCCTGCGATTAGTCTCATTGCGTCGGAACTGAAGGTATCACAGGTAAAATCGAGAGTTCTACCTTTAGGGCAATTGGTCCAAAAAAAAAAAAAAGAGCGCATCAGACTCTGGGCAACAGTCTGACAGGACCCGTGTGCCATCACCCTTAGTGTTCAGGGCATTTGCAGGGTGCATTCATTGGCCACATTCCTAGCTAGAGTACTAGGAATATCAACGAGTGATGGGGAAGAGAGATTTATAGTTTCTCACAAACAGGAGTCCGTTGAGTTATAATTTATAAATGAATATGAACTGTTCTACAGGTTTACTTTTTATACATAAAATTCTTCATAGGTTCCAATACTGTGATGATTTCTTTTTTCTCATACATAAATACAAAGAAGGAAAGGGATAGTGCAGTTAATTGGTGTAAAGAAATGGAATGGCAGCTGTGTGTGGATGGTTAATCCTATGTACAATCTATTGTGGTCTTGAAACTGGAATTGCTGGTTTAATTCACAAATATGTGGAAACAATCCCCTGCATAGAAATTACATCTGTCTGCAAAGTTTAAATGTCTCAGTGACTCCTTTGAACAACACCTAAAATAAATATAACATTTTTTTTTGGATATTCTAATATATTTATAAGATTTTTTTTTCTCATCTGTAAACATCACATTTAAACTTTGAGTCACCTCTTTCACATCATCTAGAAATGGACTCCAGCATTGGTAATGGCAATGCTTCTCTGACAATAAGCATGGTTTAGATTGTAGCAAGAAAAAAAGTGGCCAGAAGTAATAGCTCACTAGAGATTCAAACTGTAGCCCATGGGTCTCAGCTTGAGAAATCACATTACATTTTGCTTAAAGTATACGACTATGAGAAGAACTAGAAAAGATAATTTAAAAATACGAGGCTCTCACCTCTTCTGTATACCGCCCATCAGGGCATTCATGGGGATGATATAAGCATGGAATCTTCAAACTAAGCATTTTCATGTCATAGACAGACAGGATCATGTCAGCCTTTTCTTCAACGGCATTTCTGTTGTGTGTACACTGACAGGTACAGCATCAGCCCATCAGGGCATTTATGGGATGGAAGTTGGCATGGAAACTCTAAATTAAGCATCTTCATGCCACAGGCAAACAGGAGATCAGCTTGTGTGCCACTTGCCACATGAAGACACTGTGGGAAATGGTGGCAAATTTCTATCTTTCCAGTAACTTATAGGAACCAATCATTGTTCAACATTTTAAAAGACAGCTGCATGTAAAAAAGTGAAAGCAACTATCTTATTGGTTGCCATGTGTTATTGCCCATGTACAAGTTTTCCAAGTGTTTAAAAATGATCCCAAGTGAAAGCCAAGGTGTTCTTCGATCAGATTTTTTTCTATCAGATTAGCTACAATATATGGGGAAATCGCTTTCGAGTTATATGGATTGTTACCATTGAACCCAGGTACTCTTTAAGGCACATTACTTCAGACTAATGGGACACGGATGTCATTTTCTTCGCGGACAGATGCAGGGGGGTCATTAGCCTTAAATAACCAAACCATGGCCAGTTTGGACTGTACAATATGCAGGACACAATAACTATAAGGCCACAACAGCAGAATAGAAAGGGTTTGCACAAACAAAACCCACAGATGAAATTTACAACATATGACTTTTTGTAATTGCAGTTTTGACTGCTGAATGCTGAAAAGCCTGGAAGAACATGTGTCGAACAACTTGCTTTCTGCCAGTAAGATCACATCTTCAAAAGCACTTGTTCCTGCTCTGATTCTTCCTAATTTGAAGAGTTAAACATTCTCTTTATGAAACAAAAAGTATATACAATATATAATAGTCTTAGAATGATCAGAATACTAGACTTGGTTCTCCACACCAGGCTGTTGTTGTGAAATCCATTTCCCCTCATGATCCCCTCCATATAATCAGGTTTCCTCCCACACTCCAAAGGCGTACAGACAGGTTAATTGGTTCTGTATTAGAAAAAACCTGATTTTCTTGTGTGTGAATGTGATTGAGACCTTAACCTGTAAGGTAAACAGGAGTGCACTCTGACATTCTTGAAAACAAAGGATATTTACTTGACCCAGTTGGTAAAATATGAAATTACAGGAAAAAATGTACAATAATCATTTCAGTCTCCAGAAAGAAGTCTGGTCTGTATTGTATTTTTAAATGCCTCGTCAGTGTGCTACCTACTAACTGGTTAAAAGGTGCGACATCTGGTGAACACTTTGTTCCTTTTATTATATTACTCCCATATCTTTATTTCACTAAAAAGCAGTCATGCAACGAACTTCAGGCTCCTTAAATGCCATTATTACATGATCACACAAGCACAGCACAGTAATCAGGAATAGCATACCATCAGATCAGTAGTAGGTCATTACCATCTGTACTAATAAATAGTTAAACTTGTTTTTTTTTTTTATATAAAAGCCTTTATTTTAAAAGTTTTACATATTTTACTACATCATTGATTTTCCAATATGTGTTTTACAGATTCCCTGATTTGAAGAAAGTTAAATTTTACGAACCATCAAAATACATTTGCTTCACATATATTAAGAATAATATAATTTAAGCATAGATTACGTTTACCAGATTTTCTATTACATCATATCAACTTTAGCATCCAAAAGATCCCTTAAAAGCACATTGAAATGCACAGGGGGACATTGTTGTTAAGCGCACAACAGATTACGGTAAATCACTTACTTGCTTAATATCTGGTTGCTAGGTTAGAGGGATGGTGTGGTTTGTGTATGAGGATAGATGCACATTATCGATGTTATATTTCTATTGATTTAGAAATAGACATTGAATGCTGATTGGCTGGCATAGTTCCTAATAACTGTAGGAAACTTTGTACCTTGCATTACGTAATTTAAACTCTAGCAACCATTTAGTAGCTTAAATGTCAAACTGTCTTAAAGAGATACGGACACCAGAAATTAAACATTTATTACATCTATCATAACATTGTCTATGCATGATATTTATAATTTTGCCATAAAATTATTTGCAGATTCTTTTACATTACCCACCTGATCCCCCATGTTCCCTATGAGGGGCTGCCATATTTGAGCTTCAGTAATCTGTTAGCATTAGAAACTAACTGACAAGTTGAGAAGGGACAGTCAGGTTGGCAAAACGGTCATACTTCAAATAACAATTACTTACAAAAGAAGCCCTATCAGTGAAAAACATGAGCTATTGGTAACTTGTGATATACATTAATATTTTGAATAATCATTTTTTAGTGTCAGTATCACTTTAATGGAAACTACAGAACAAATACAAATTCAATCCTTTAAATCATTTAGAGGAAACATATAACCCCCAAACAACCCCAAACAATGTAGGTCTCTATAAAAATATATTGAATAAAACAGCTCATATGTAAAACCCTGCTTCAAGTAAATAAACCATTTTTTATAATGATATACTTTTTAATAGTATGTGCCATTGGGTAATCATAAATAGAAAATTGCCATTTTAAAAAATAAGGGCTGCCCCCTGGGATCGTAGGATTCACGGTGCACACAAACAAACCATACATGTTAGGTCACATAAGCCCATTAACAGAGTTGTGTCTTTTGCTTCCACACTTCTTCTTGTTACAGTTGTAGTATTTCTGGTCAGGTGATTTCTGAGGCATCTCGCAGACCATCACAAAATGGTGATTCAAGGCAAGAGATGTAAAAGGGCAATTTTTACTTAAATATATAAACCAGTTTGGCAACATTTTTTAATATGCCACTTAATTTGATATAAACTCTCTGTTGCTTAAATATTCATTTTGGGGCTATAGTTTTCCTTTAACCAAAGCTGAAAAAAAAAATAATTGCAAATAAAGTGACTTTGCTACCATATGGAAATAATTTTAAAGATCAACACCCCTTGTGTAAAGAAAACAGTAGTGTAAAAACAAAACACATTTCTAAAATCTCAAAAATAGCCGAATATCAGTTTTATTGTTGGTCTCGTAACTGCTTTTCTTAAAACAAGCTTAGCAGCAGAGTTCTTCATGTCCACTAATTATACATCTGCAATATCAAAGGTAGAGAGCTTAAACCCCTGAATAAATACCTTTTGCGGTATCGAGTGCTATGCTGAAGGACCCACACCTGTTTCCAGGGTCAGACAATCCAATGAAGACAGATGTCAGTAGCACACTGTAGATTTGAAGAAGTGTGAAGTTTATTGTATCAAAAACATTCAAAACAGGGCAACGTTTCAGGCCACCTGGGCCCTTGATCAAGCCTTGATAAAGGGCTCAGGTGGCCCGAAACGTTGCCCTGTTTTGAATGTTTTTGATCCAATAAACTTCACACTTCTTCAAATCTACAGTGTGCTGCTGACATCTGGCACAGGACAAATTGGGTGATACCATATTATGTGCAAATAAATTTACAGCAAAGATGAGTCTAGTGCAATGAGTCCTGAATAAGAAATCATATGCAGAGCATTACCTCAGGAAAGTTTTAGCCAGCTTTGGTCCTCTTTTTTTAACAGCTCCTTTTTTTCAATGGTGTGAAGGTTTTTAACAACGTTTTCACACAAGTCCAGAAATGTCTTTTAATCCATCTGAATATAATGGAAAACCGTATGGGTTAAACAGCAGCAGCATAATTAGCAATATTTGTGCAAGAGAAAACTTTCAGATTTCGGTCTTCTTTCAAACAATGTCTATATTGCGTCCTTTAGAGCATTACATAAAGGGGTACTATTACTAGTTAGGTGTTCTAAGTTTTGTTCTTCATTTAACAATACCAAAAATGTATATACATACAAAAAATTATTTTACTTATAGCTCAGTATACAGAAGATATACACAGAAGGAATCACTCTCATTGGATTCAAGACCAAATCACCTGTAATAGTTTAAAAGCAACAACAGACAGTTGGTCCTCAGAAATGCTGACAGTTGCATTTACGGTCGACAAAGGGATGCAACTCTTAGCATTTTTTCAGCCACGCCACCAACGTCAATGGTAATTGTTGCTTAAATAGAAGGGTGAGATAGAAATACTAAGAGGGTATGTTTCATTGTGGTTTAAAGCCTCTGCTTCAATGCCATAGTCAAGGATATTAGAAGAGGATGTGCTCTGAAGAAAGCATAATCTGAATAAATGAATGTTCACAAGTTATGGATTTGGCTAAAAATGTACCAGTGAATACAAATAAAGGTGGTCATACACGGCCGAGAAAAGCTATCAAAAAAAAAGCTGGGCGACTTCGGAAAATGAATTGCGTTCGGGGAGATTGGTTGCCGCAAAATCGTGGCGATTAGTCGCCAGTCGACTAAATCTCCCTGAATCACCCAGTGTGCCCTTACCCTTAACCCTCTTATCTAATCATACAGATTCTTTGTATATGTATTGTTTATTACTTATAGATGCAAAGAAAATTATAGCTAGAAAATCACAAATAGGTTCAATGCAGGACATAATTTTTTCAGTTATTATATGCCCTTGAGAAGAGATGAGAGCTCCAGCTAAGAAGCACCCCAATTCCATTGACACATCCAGTAACTAATCTGTTGGGAAAAACACAGTTAGCAAAATATTGCTTGTCATGTTGGTATATGCGCACTACATATGGGTCTCATTGTTATTTAAATGGAAATACATGGCTAAAATCAATATATTTAATGCCTTTCATTTCTGCAAAGTTTACGCAATGCTGGTAAAATGGAAGAATACATATACGTTAAAGCACTATGCAGATATAATGCTAGGTTCTGTCACAATGGATATGTAAATCAATTAAAGGCAAATAAGACAGACCTCATTTTATGATCTTTTCTGAACTACCAAAATAAATATGAATTATTATTATTATTATTTTTTTTTTTCCTATAAAAAATACCTGATACCACAGATTGAAAAGAAACCACGATAGTCTACGTATCACTTCACACTGGGACAAAGGGAGAGAGGAGCTGCGTTACACTATGAGCCTAAGTGCGGTGGGAACCCGGTCCCAGCAAGTACACAGACTATAATGATGTACTTTCTATCTGTGGAATCAGGTAAAGCTATATAAAATGAAAAAATGAATAAATTTATTTATTTTTGGAAGTTAATAGTATGGATGCAACATTTTTATATAAACCCAGCTGAATAAGCTCATGTCAATAGGGTATATTTCCCTTAAAAATACCCAAAACTATTTCTAAGCAGTTGTTAGTAACTACAACTGAAGATGGCAGATTAAGCTTTTGTTAGAAAACTATTGTGGTTTACTTCCGTTTTTGTATTCATTTGTTCCATATTTTATGCGGGGGACAAAAAGACATGAACAAAATGACGAAGGAATTCATGATAGTGGCAGCACTGAGCAGCAGTGCTATGGGAGACAAAAACAAAACTGTTCACTGTAATTTATTCAGCACAAGCTTTGAATTATGCAAAGCTCTGCATATTTGCTACAAACTGATCTATGGAAATAACTTTAGTTCTCTACATGCAAAAATATTCACTAAGATTTTTACAATGTGCCCACAGTTCTGCACAATGTGGCCAGTTAAACCACTGACAAACGTTTTAAAGAAAAACTCAGACTTTTTTGTTTAATGCTACCGCATTTTTGGAGACATTTGTGTGTTTTAATAAATGGAATAGTCAACAAAATATCAAAACCCTTTCAGGATAATCTTCTATATGAAATACCGTGATGTCACAGAAGTTTAAAAGTTACCGTTAACAATTTTAACGAATGTCTAGTAATTCAAGGGAATAACATTTGGACAAACATTAAATTTTAACAAATGCAGAAAGGAGAAGGTAACATCTTTTCAAGAACTCTGTATATAAGTTTTCACCCCTTCCTTTCCCAGATCGCTAGGTTTAATTCAAGAATTCACTTTACTGATGAATCTTTCTATGTGCACTTCAGTTGTCTCCAAGCCTAGGATTCAAAAAGAAGCATCTGCTTTGAGGCCACTGGGAGCAACATCCAAGTGGTTGGTTAAGCAATATGTTGCTCACGAGCTACTGGTTGGGGATCATTGACAAACTGTAAGCTCTTTCAGAGCAACGACCTCCTACCTACCGTGTCTCATAATACACTGCACTTTATCTATGGGTATTCATAATTGTATACTGTATATTATAATACTTGTCTTCCTGGTTAGTACTTGTGTATGTTGTAATATCAGCACAATAGTGCTGTATGTCTTTGTAGTGCCTTATAAATAAAGGTATGTATACATACATAAAAATGTAGCTCTTTTGCCCCTCACAAGGGTTTACTGACTGAGCCAAATAAGATGTTATTCCAAACTTCACAGGAATGTCACTTGGAACTGATCTGCAAGTTAATGCTCACACCACAAAAACTGATAAGTTGACTGGAATCAGGCTGTACTGGACTAGGGCAACATGGCTCTGATAGGTGAGAATGACTGTGGAATGGAAGTTTGCGGAGATTCCATTGCTAACATTATAGAAAGGCATACAGTAACATGCTCTACCAAGCATGGCAGTCAGGTGTTCAGTGATGGAAGGAATGCTGCTGGGCCTG
Source organism: Xenopus laevis (assembly GCF_017654675.1). Taxonomy (NCBI): domain Eukaryota; kingdom Metazoa; phylum Chordata; class Amphibia; order Anura; family Pipidae; genus Xenopus; species Xenopus laevis. The sequence goes on from NC_054374.1 coordinate 106,589,931, forward strand.
TCTCCAGTCTACTAATTGTCCGAGCTTAATACAGATAAATTGCTGAAATTTAACTGAATATCCAAAACTATCATAAAATACAATATATTTCATTTTGGAAAAAACATTTCAAAATTATTACCTCGAATAAGGGCTCCCACTGGCTTGAATTAGCATTGGCATAACAGCAATGAATAAGCTAAGATGGACATTCTGCATGACTAGAATGCAAAGTAACATACTACTGTAGTCAATGTCACCTGCATAAGTAGAATCAACAATTATATGGATATTATAATAATATATATTATATTATATTATAGGATATTCAACAAAGCTGCATTCCTATATTGACTTGTTTTTTTCAAAATGCATCACTTAATATGCTCCAGCACTATTAAATCCATCTCTCAAAAGGGCAAACATATTTTTTATATCTAATTTTGAAATCTGACACGGGGCTAGATATATACTATGATTTTGTAGAGCCATCCTTTGGTAAAATCTTTTGGGGTAAGTATGCACCACCTTTGCAAGCTGTTCCGGAGTGATTTGGGTCCATGTTTCTAGAAGCAATGGATCGATCCTCTGTTCTGTTTCTGATGGTGAATCTGGAAGTACTTCGGTACCAACTTAGATTAAAACAAGTGTATGAAAATGGATGCATATTTGAAAAAAATTAGGTAAAGAATATTTATGCATAAAATGTTAGTAGTAAAAAAATATGGGTTAATATTGATGGACGGGCCATAAAAAGCTAGGTCCTTATTATTGGCTCATATAAGGCCCATACTTAGCCCAATAAATCAGCAGCTTATTGGCCCATATATGGGGTCTAGCGGCAGGCCTGACACCCTTGTCTTGTTGGCCTGAATTACTTTCACTGTGATCTGATTGACTTAGCCTATCACCCAGCTCAATGTGGGCATACCAGGGAAGGATCTTTAAGGGTGGTGGCACACGTGAAGATTCGGGGGAGGTTAGGTGCCCAGCGACAAATCTCTTCTTCAGGCAACCAATCTCCACGAAAAGCCTTCCCCCCAGCATGAATACCAATCGCTGGCGGGATGGCATACAAACCGCTTTGGATTTCCGAAGTCTCCCAAAGTTTCCTCGTGCGGCAACTTCAGAAACGTATGCCATCTTTAATGTCCGGAAGGCATTTGGGGAGATTTGACGCTGGGCAATAAATCTCCCCTGAATCTTCACGTGTGCCACCACCCTAAGTGTATAGTCAGCTTTAGACTGATGGCAACAGTCTCAGCCTCAGTATTTTCAGCAGAACAATAAATAGGAGATTAGAGAGCTTGAAAATTTACTTTGTGTAAAGATGCAGCACACACACACACACTTACCTTTATAAAGTGGTGGTCTGCACGGGGATGGTAGAATATCTTGGTTTTGTCAGAATATATTGGTTATTTTGCTTGTCGATTAACATACTAAGACCCAAATCATCCTCTACTTGTCGTTGAGACGTATTTCTTTTAACATCATTCTCTTCCACTCGGAGGAATGTAACCAATCGCAGTTAAAAAAAAAAATAACTTTGAAATCAGGACAGCAACCAAATGCCTGGAAGACTTTCCATATTAAAGTTCATTACACCAACTTGTTTAACAACTAGCCACTGATACTATACAGCAATTAATGACTTTAAAATACTGTTTATATTAGTTTGCATCCATTACTTAAAGGGGTTATTCACCTTCCAAACACTTTTTTCAGTTCATTGTTTTCAGGTTGTTTCAATTGCTTTCAATGTTTTATTTATATTTTTCTAAAATGTAGATTTAAATTTTAATGTTCGTGTATCTGGTGTCTCAGTCTGGCAGCTCAGCGATCCAGGAGCAGTTCTGAATTGTAACTGTTCTGATGAAGTCACCAGTATAGTCACGAAACACAGAGACATGCACTCCCCTGTCTTATTCATCCATTTTTGAATTGCTATATGCTTTTAAACTGCATTAATAAACGTGGATTTTAACCTACACAATTGTGCATATCTACCCTACCATTGAACCAGCGACTTCTGAGTGCGCCTCCAAATGCCTTGTTTGGATGATTTCTTGGACAGACATTATATTAAAGGCTATTGTGATACTAAATTCTACAGTTAGTATAGATATAGATATGGATATAGATATGGATATAGATATATATATATAGATATATATATATATATATAGATATATATATATATAGATATATATATAGATATATATATATAGATATAGATATATATATATAGATATATATATATATATATATATATATATATATATATATATATATATAGTGAAAAAGGAGTGAAAAAGGATTGCGGCACTCACAGGGTTTTAGTTAGGGATGTTTGTTTGTTTTTTCTCCTGACGAAGATCCCTGTGGGGGATCGAAACGTTGAGGCTTAATAATAAAACATTTTTTGTTTTTTCACTAAAACCCTGTGAGTGCCGCAATCCTTTTTCACTGCTTATTTCCCATGCTGGCACCCAGGTATTAATTTTGTCTACGGAGTGCACCATTCCTTTGGTTTTATATATATATATATATATATATATATATATATATATATATATATATATATATATATATATATATATATATATATATATATATATATATATATAATCCGGATGAATTAGGAGCGCACAACCAAAAGTGTGATCCGAATGCTGGGTGCCAGTCTGCAAAATTTTCTATAAATGTCTCCAATGATGACGGCACTCCATAATCAGCCAAACAGGACAACTAGGTAGATAATTCAATGCCTTTGAAAACCTTTGAATTATCTACCTAGTTGTCCTGTTTGGCTGATTATGGAGTGCCGTCATCTTTGGAGACATATATATATATATATATATATATATATATATATAAATATATATATAATTTATGTGAGGATATGGAGGGGTGTGTGTATGGATGCTGGGTTTCATTTGGAGGGGTTGAACTTGATGGCCTTTGTCTTTTTTAAACCTGATTTAACTATGTAAATAAATTTAGGTTTAGTCTTTTTATGCATGGACTAAGGAATGTGATTTTCCTCTGTAATTTTGATATAATCAGGTCAGATAAATCTCACGGATAATACTTATATGCAGGCTTGCAGCTATAGTAAAAGTCAGCAAGCACAATTCCTATGGGATAGGTCCAACTTGTCATATGTGATTTCCCAGTCAAGATTCAATACTGCTATAAACTCATTGGATACACTGTTTTGGCTGCGTTTCACAGATAGGACTGCAGTCACCACACCAGTTTGGCCCAGTGGAGGTGGGTCACTGTGACAGTAAGAGTTGACTGTTGTCTTCATTGTGCCACTTCAAATTGGGTTCATCATGTTTCTGTGGGCTGGAAGGGGTGGGAGACAATGCAGTACAGCTGGTGTTACTTTGCCATGGGGAGGCTGTGGTAAAGTCCTGCACAGATCCAATTTTTGAAACCAGGACCAGCAACTGCCTTATCCGCAACCTGATCTGTGACCCACTGACCACCATTAAAGAGGAACTGGAAGAGTAACTGGAAGTATCACGAGCAGAGGAAGGGGGCAAAAACAGGTGTAAATGAGTAAAACTTGATATAGATAAGACCTGTTAACTCTCACCTATACACGCATCCAAAAGTCCTACCCACAACTTGCAGGTTACCCATTGGTACCTGACCCTTGCAGCAGGACTCTAGGCTGTGGGTACTGTGCTACAGTATAGTCTGGTAGTCAAGTCTCCAGTATTGGCTGGTGGCCAACTACAACAGAAGCAGCATTGCACGTGTACCTCTATATAAAAAATTCATAAACCTAACTTTGTTACAACAGTTAAAGGAACAGTAACATCAAAAAAAAAAAAATTAAAAAATTTGTTAGTATAGATCGGAAAAAAAAACACCAGCAAGACAAATAAAAATTTAAAATAGCAAAGTCTTTATTAAGAAATAACTTACAGAAACTCCACTTCCGGTCCTCTTCAAAAAAAGGCAACTTGGCGACCATCCATTCTGCGGCGCTTGGTTTCTCCATCCTTGCTATTCTATTCTCTAGATACAGAGAATCATTTTGGATTTTGTTAGAACTGTCAGTGGCACGCACATGCTCAGTGTTGTGTTCTCTGGGCAGGTGAGAAGCTTAACATAGTGTCATAAGCAGATCCTAAAGCAGTTTTACATGTCATACACAGTGATGCTACCGGGCTGATTATTAAATGCTAATTGCATTGGAATCTGAGCTGCCATGAATGAGAATCTGAATTAACAACTAATCAGCCGTGTATTTTGACTTTATTTTCTATATATGCAATATATTGTTAGTAGGTCCCTAAGCTCAGGTAACTGACAGCAGCAGCAGAGGGCACAGATCTTCCCCAGCTCAAGAGCTGTGCTTCCCTTGGGCTGGTAAAATAACTCCAAAAATCATTGTGCATTTCTAGCCTACCAAAAAAAGTCGTCAATATTGGATAATCGTTACCTTGGCAACCCAGTTATTTATTTTGTCCTACAAAATAGTCAGCGTTTATTTTTTTTTTAACCGGAGTATATCTAATCCACTTCAAATTGGAGATGAGGGAGGGTCTGGGCAAAGAGCGAAGCATTGACTACAAGTAAATATTCATACCTGATATCTAGGGAACATCGTTATATAACTTTAAATAGACTGGCATCAGTGCAGCATAGCAACTGCTTCTCATACAGAAGGGCTTCCATCATACCGGCGTTTCCCTACAGCCAGCAAGAAAACGCTATTCCACATGGAGTCGCTCATAGTTAGGTAAGTATTACACAAGACACTGTTCGCCTGTGTCTCCTCTCCCCTACGCAGCAGCTTCTAAACTCAACTGCCAGCGTCACCAAGCGGAGCCGCCGCTAATCAAAACTCAGCGCACCTCAGTACGCGCACACTTCCTACAGCTACTTGTCATCACGATGCGCCTCGCAAGGTGTGTCGGGAAATGTAGTTTTAAATGCTGCCATAACTCAGCTGGAGGAAAACTGGCGCCAGATTTTATTATGTCTAAATAAAATCAGTTTTATTCTATAGATAAACGTTCAGTGGCCGTGTATGAGAGCATTATTTGTGTGTTACCTGTACAAAGTTATATGTGAATAAACGGGGCTATGCCAGTTAGGAACGCAGCTTATCAGTCCCAACCATATCCTGGTGAAGGCATTTACACTAGCCATAGACTGTCAAGCAACAAACAACACAGAGAAGACCTACAACTCCCGGCATCCCCCGGGGCACTTCAGGTCCATGGAAGGAGGAGGGAGTGATGAACGAGGTTGCTGTTGCGCATGCGTGGCCGCCTGCTTTGGGCTGAGAAGTGGTGCAAGCTGCTAGGGATAAAATGGTAAGGTGGGGGGTAGGAATTCATGGGGTTTAACTAGGTTGGGAGACGATACAGACGAGACACACACCAAAGTGGTAGGACTCAGAGGGACGGTAGAAAGGGTGGAAATTCTAGTATGTGCGTAGGAGAAAGGTCAATTCCAGGGACACCGGTGATACATGGAAAGCAGGCAGCTAACTTTGTGCTCTGCTACTACAGCCTCCCGCTTCGCCTCGATAGATATATATATATATATATATATTTATGTGTGTCGTCAGAATGTTTGACAACAGGGCTGGCCCTTTCACTTCTCCTCACGGCGGTCCTCCAGCTGCTGTTGAAAGCTAATCCCCCAGTGTAAGAAGTTGTAGTTGTGCAAGTGCTGACAAGACTACAGCTCGGACTATTCTCCGGTTCTAAAGCGCTTAGGGTCGGGTATGAAAGGCGAGTTCCCTGTGCATGGGAGCCGGAGGAGTTGTTGTAAAGTTTGGTTGTCAGGTGCTGTGACAAGCAGAGAGTCAGGCACAAGGGGACTGACAGGCTGGAGGAGGAGGGGATTTGCTGGTATTTTGAGAGCTGTCACATGCAGCTTCCACCATTGCCTTTTTTGGCCTGCACTGTTAGGTGTATTGATATGGTAGCTGTGCCAGGGCCTCTTGACTCCAGTCCCACTCCTTCACAGGCCCAACATTCTCACTCCAACACTTTTTTGGGGGGGATTCTGCACTTCTAAATTAAGGAAACAGGTAGGGCTGGAGGGATTAACTTTTGTTTTCAAGGGGTCTGAGGGTTGTTGCCACCCATATGGAAGCAACTAGGTGTGCAGTTTTTTTCTTTTATAAACCTACTGAAGCTTACTGCCAAATACCAGCTTTAAGGGCTGTTCCCACATGGAAAAATGTCATTACTGCTTAATTTAGCTTTATTAATGTGTTTCCAAAATGGCTTGCCCAATGTTACTCAAGTTTTATTTGTGTTATTGTTGCATATTTGGGCCCTTAACCTTAGTCACTTGCTGTTTTAGTCCTTCATAGGCTTAAAGCTCTTTAGAACATTAGGTCATGGCCCACTTTGCTCATATCAAGGTTACACACAAATATATATAAATATATATATAGTATCAGTTATCCAACAATATTTGAAAGAATATCAAAATATCACCCTATTCATGTGATAAAACAATGGCAAGTCAGACTCAAATGAATTTTCTAGTCCTTTCTTTCAATGATGCATCTACGCTCCAGAACGTTTGGTCTAAAGTTTCTCTGAGGGTTCAGCAATAACAATGGGAGGTAACTAGATGATTTCAAAAGGTATTTTTGCTTTAGTGCAAATATCAGAAAACGGCTGTACTTCTGAGTGTGCCAGCAGCACAACAAATCTGATTTCTGCCCTGATGACATTACATTTGAGTTGGTTCCACATTCTTTTACACTGTAGTTATTATTTAATATTTTTCTACATAACCTTTCTCTTATGTAGAAAACCATTAGAGCTGTTAATATATTTTAAAGATCAAAATTATTGATAGCTCACTTGTGAACAAAGTATTTGTTTGCTACATTTGTTTACGTTTCATTGCGATGCTTTGCCTTGGCTGGTGCATTCTCTCAAACCAGGAATGGCATTTATTAACAGCTTTTTTTCATCCATACAAGTTGTTCTTGTAAAAATACACTAAAAAATGCTATTACTAATAGTCGTATTTTCCCATATTCTTTTCAAGTGGCTGCTTACTTTTATCTAGATTTTTGCACAAAGGTACTTGGCCCCTGAAAATCAATACAGAATTTAATATAATGTTTTCTGTGCTGTGATGCCTGGGGATGTGAGGTGTATGTGGTTGCTCTTTTTTCTTTTTTTTTTTAAACACAGTATGATAAATAGGCTGAATATTCATAGGCATTTTTTGGTCAGTAAACCAGATTTAAATATATTTACTTTATCTATGTAAAACAGGGGTGCCAAAACTTTTTGCAACGAAGGCCAGATTTGGTGAGGTGAAAATGTGTGGGGGCCGACCATTCAGCCTGACATTCTTTGAACCATTAACATTAAATTACAGGAATCGAGTAATCGTAGCAGTAATATTTCGGTACATTAGTGAAATGATCTGCCACTTGGTCTATACTGCTGCCTGTGTGCTGAAGGTGTTGGCAATAGACATGTATTGGCACATAGTGACGGCATACTTCTTTAGTTTACTGTACTGGCACATCAGTACATCTATTGACACCTTAAGCCCTATGTGAAAACAGCGCCTCTTTACCTGCCAGTACATGTCTATTACTAACACCTTCAGCACACAGTCAGCAGTATAGACCAAGTGGCAGATCATTTCACTAATGAGCCTTAATATTACTGCTATTGGATTCCTGATCGCACTGTGCTGGGGGGCCTCATTACTATTAATTTCATGATGGAGGCTGAGGGCCGGTGTAAATTTGAAAACGGCCTGAAATAAAATAATATAGTCATTTTCAAACAACCCCAATTAGAAAATGGTTAGGAAATATTTCCAAACGTACCTACCAGAAATATACTTAGAATGCGTATTTGCTTATTTTAGAAAGTATGTTGTTTCACATTACACTTTCTTTTCAGAAGCCTGATGTTTTACCAGATTCTGGTTTGTTTTTAATAGAGATATGTAGATGTTCTCCCTTGAGTTTGTGGATAAGATAATTTAAAACTGAAGAAAAAAGCTTTTTCATCTTATGCTGTTCTAAGAGATAATACTGACATGAAACATACATACATAAATCAAGAGACTTAAGTCTTGTTTATGAGTAAGCTAGACATGAGAAACATGCTGAAACAACTTCTGCTGCTTCTTTTGCATCCTAAAGCATAAACTTAAATCGTCTCAGAAGGACAAGGTGCGTCAGTTTATGGCATTTACCCAAGCTGGGGAAAGAACTTCAATATATTGTTTAACACAGAATGACTGGAAATTAGAACTGGCAACAGACAACTACTTCCAGAACTCATCATTGTACTGCAAAGAATCAATGAAAAGTACAGTAGACAAAAAGAAATTAGAACACTTATATAACCGATACAAAGGTAAGAATTTTTAACTCTTCCTCCTTCCGCCCTTAGGCGGCACCCTTGGTCTTTTCTCAGTACAGCGTAAGGCAATCAAAGCTGGTGTCTTTCAAAGCACTTACTGTGCCTCTTACATAATAGGTCTTTGACATGTAATTCCCTTTCATAGTGATGTGAAGCTTCAGGGTGATTTAAGATTTTAGAAATCTGTCAAAAAAAATAAATAAATAAATAAATATATATATATATATATATATATATATATATATATATATATATATATATATATATATATATATATATATATATATATATATATATATATATATATTTAAAAACATAGTCAAAAATTACCCACTCTCTCTTTCTTTCTCTCTGATGTGTTTACCTAGCTACCTAATCATATTCAACTTGTGCAGAGAGTAATTTATGCAGAGTATGTGAAAGCCATAAAGTACAGGGGTTCCCTTTTTACTTTATTTTTTACCCACACCTCACATGTTGGTCATATTCATTATCTGGGCATTACATGTTGATAACTACAATGTGAGAAACAGATTTTTGTATTGTGGCTGTTCGAAACAAGATTTCTGGATTTTTTAATAATTTGTCGACTAGTGCCAGCTCTCAAAAGGGGTTACTAAACCAAGCTTTACCAAGCTTCAGTTTTACTATTAGTTACTTGTTATTACTTCTCTTTCAATTCAGATCCTCTCCTATTCAACTTCCAGTCTCTTATTTAAACTACTGCTGGTTGTTGGGGTATATTGTATTACTAATAGAGGTCTTCTGGACAGAAAGCTAAATTAAAAAAAAAAAACACAAACTGTAAAATGAAGAACAACTGCTTATTGTCTCAGAATATATACATGATACTAAAAAAAGGATTCTATGACATTAAAGTTGTCACTTTTCATGATACTTTAGTGGTACAACTAAACATAGCATATTCTGTCTACTTTGGTTCATCTATAGCTTTTATTATGGATTTCTTCAGTTAATTGGATTTGTTTAGAATTTTTTCTCCTGAAAGCAAATTATAAAAAGGGTTCATACATAAAATAATTACAATTCATGTCAGACAATGTTATTTAAACTTAATAAACATTTTATACAGTAAGTAAATATATGGTCTGGTCCCTAAATGTGTGCCATAAGTTATAGATTTTATAAGAAAGATGACCGTAAAAGATACTTTGGGATGTGGAATGTGGTTAGCAGTGCCGTTAGGACAGCATCAGTGGCATATCAGATGAAAAGCTTGCAGTGAATTTGAGTACAGGTACAATGAGTATCTCATCTGGCTATATATCAGAACTGCTGCAATGTGTTACTGACCAATAAGGGCAAATTTATTGACGGGTGCAAAATTTCACCAATGCTACACGTACTTTTTTTTTGGCTGATTAAAACTCAAAATAATTCCTGATTGGTTGCTATGGTAAAGTGAGCTCTACACAGGTATTTTTATTGCAAAATGTTTTAAGCTAACGAGACTGCTTCTTCTATTTGTCTTTTTATCTGTTTTCTATTACAGATCCCCAAGATGAAAATAAAATAGGTATAGATGGAATTCAGTTGTTTTGTGATGATTTGCATCTGGATCCAGCAAGTACCAGCGTACTAGTAATTGCTTGGAAGTTTAGAGCGGCCACACAATGTGAATTTAGTAAAAAGGAGTTTATTGATGGAATGACAGAGCTTGGGTAAGTCCGGAAGGGCAGTTCGGCGAAATCTTCATCTACTTTTCAAGTTATTAGTTATGTTTTTCATTAGTCGGAGCTATAATTATAACAGCGTGTATCTTCATCATAAAATGTTTATATTTTGGTATGATTAGTTTTTCCCTTTTCTTTTAAAGATGTATTACTATAAAAAGGTGTGTTTGTGTGTTTTACAGCTAAATGTTTGACTGGCAGATTAAAGATGAAAAATCCTTCTCTCCTCATTACTGTAAAAACAAACAAACATATTTTGCACACTGTCCGCATCATTACATAAAGGCAGAGATAACAATACAGGTATGGGATCTATTAACTGCAAATCTTAGGAACAGGTGTTTCCCATATTAAGGCTCTTTTGCTAGTGCGGCACACTTTAGTTTAGCATTGGTTCCCAGACTTTAAGGTGGCTCTTTGGGGGGCTGAAGAGCACTGCATGGTGCCCCCAACACAAATGATAATTCTGATTTTCATGCATCTTGGACTTTATTTATTTAAAAAGGACTATTGGACATTGGAATATAGTGGAGCTGACCCCCAAAAGTTTACTTAAAGAAACTTAAACTTAGCAAAATAATCCTATAAGATGTATTAACTTGGAGTGATGCTAGCTTGGTTATCATCAGGTACAAGTTACTTTTTTATTATTACAGAGACATAAAGATCAGTCAAAAATTAAGAATAATTTATTTCAATAAATGCTATGACAGATGATATTGCTCTGTTTTTAGAGTATTCTGGATAATATCTTTACATATAATATATCCCATACCTGTATTCTAATGCATTTAATTTGCATGAGCTACAGTACAAACCTAGAGTTTTTGTATTAGGCAAATACTTTTAAAGCACCATTTGCTGTTATGGTTCTTGCTAATTTCTATTTTAGTAATGGAGATGAGCATATGAATAGCCGAGTTAATTGTGCCATTCTTCTATGGTAGGTCTGACAGCACGGATAAATTAAGGGCTCAGCTACCTCGACTAGAACAAGATCTCAAAGACACCCTCAAATTCAAAGACTTCTATCAGTTTACATTTAATTTTGCAAAGAATCCTGGGCAAAAGGGACTAGGTATGTAATTATAGCACTAACTGGTGGTAAAAGAAAATATGATGCTTTGTTGTAATTGCTCACCCAACCATAATGATTTGGTCACACATTGTCAGATATAGCCATTTGACTTCACACACAATATAGTGGATGTGTGGCCAGCTTGGCCATGCAGGTAAGCTAGAAAACCGGAGGTACCTGTTTGGTGCAAGTGTACTTTAACATGGTGAATTACTTCCCTGTCAGGGGAGCAGTTTACCCAGTTTAACATGTCCATTCAATAGTTTCTAATGTTTCTTAGATTAAGTCCCTTGACCGCCTGGCTCCTTCCTTAGATAAAAGAGGCAGTAGAGGTAACATACTTTTGGCAACTAATATTAGAGGTGCTGGAAGATAGTAACATATTTAAAACTAAATTGTGCCATTGTAACAGAACCCTCACAGCCTATTGCTGCCCTATCTCAACCCTTTCAAACCATGCAATTTTCATTATTTGTGGCTAATTAGCAACAAATTTAAATGCATGCTGCAGACTTTATTTTCCATTAACTTTTTATTAATTTTTCAAATTACAATTGTCCAATGTTAAAATCAAACGGGAATTCAAACAAAAAGAACACAATAAGAAAAAGAAATTCAAAAGAGCGAGAAAGCAGTAAGTTATCACACGGTAGTTATTTGGAAAGTCTGTAATACCGTTTCCTGCTATTTTGGTCCAATGGCCTTTAAGTGTAAAAGTAACTATACACTTATTTGATGAGGTAGTTTGCTTTTCCAGGTCTCCCATATTTGGTTGGTGATTTCCTGTTTTTTAGTCGAAGGGGAATGTTGAAGTATTGACTTTTCATGAGATAAATTTGAATCAGTTGAATTTATTACTTCTTCTAAATTCGGAATATCAGTGGATTTCCACTTTCTAGGAATTAAGAGCCTAGCCGCAGTGAGTATATGGAACACTAGTTTCTGAAATTGGAAAGAGTAATTTTGTAGTGCTAGATTGAACAGGGCTAAGGGCGCTGTCAGCCTAGTGGATATACCGGTGACCTGATTTAATAACTGTGAGACTTCTTCCCAAAAAGAGGTTAGCATGGGACAGACTTTAATGCTTTTCCTGTAACCAGGTGCTGTAAATATAAAGGAAACTTTATTTTCCCCTACACATATTTAACCTCCAGGCCAATCTATCCTTTCTCCAGCTTCCAAAAATAGCCCTACTACCCCATATCTTACCTGCAGATACAGGAAGAGTAGCCACAATGTTTGGCCTCTGTTCTGGTTCCAGGCTTTCCAAGCTTGTGTGGTAGTAGCCAGAACAAGATTGCCTTCCAGTGCTCCTGCTTAACAATCTGCTCCAGGGACAGGAATTGGCACAAGCAAACATGAATGATGCAAACCTCACTGCACAGATTTACATTTAGAAATCATGTAAGCAGTAGCTGGGCAGGTTTGGGAGTCACAATGAAGTGGTTGTGCAGAGGGCAAGGGTAGTTTGCTCTCCTATAAATACCTGTGAGTTCCATACTCTGTCCTATGCTCCCTGTGTGTGCCAAACTCTGCCTGCCCTATGCTCCATGTGTGTGCCCTACTCTGTACTCTGTGGGACGTGAGCCTGGTATTTGTTCTTGGGGTTTGTTAGCATTTGGAAATTGTTGTTAGGGGCCCCTAAGGTGTTTAATCATGTGCTGGGGGTGCAGTGTTATCTACGGGGAGGAGGAGGCATATTTTATGGTATATTTAACGGTATGACTTACATTTTTCACATATGAGTGATGATTGATATCGATACAGTGAGCACCAACCATTTGTTGTTGTTTGTTTTTTTTGGTGTGTTGCCACCATTAATGTGGACTGTTATGTTCAGTAAATAGAGAAGAAGCCTGTAAACTGCCAGGAAACCTACCCCTTAGGTGAAAGATGAGAGCCCTACCAACCCCCGGTCTTCACAACGCCATTTTGGGGCCCTGGTACTTTCTGCTGCAGAACGCTCAGGGATCTTAATCACGGCCAAGGTAGATCAGAAGCACAGTAATGAAAGGATAAGTCAGGCAAGGGTCAATGGCAGGCAGCAAGATAAAGTGGTCAAAAAGGTTAGAAGTCAAAACCAATAAGGACAATAGTAACAACAGGCTTGAGCTGAATCAGGGAACTGAAAACCAGCTTGGGCTTTTATTTTTTAATTTTTGCACCACTACGACGTCCGCACAGCCGTGGGCGCCAAGTCGCAGAGTGGATGTGGGCAGAAGTATTTTCTATCTATTGCGCATACCCGCATCCAGGCGCACCGCCGCCAAGTCATTTCGCGTCCAAACGGGCGGGCGCAAGAAAGACCGGGGATCGGCGCGCTTCGAGGTAAGGACGCACCGGTCTCCCGGAGCGCTTAACAGTGGACATGGTATTAAATGTTCTTGTGATAACATGGGTGGGGTTTAAAGGGGGCGTGGTGAACACTGGCTTCCATTAACGTCAAAATGCTGGCCCTCTGTACCAAAGAAGTTGGACAGCACTGATTTAGGGTATTTCATCATGTGCTGGGGTTGCTGTATTATCCACAGGGGAGGAGGGGACATATGGATTTAAGGGTATGCTTTAAAATGACTTACATTTTTCACAGTGATATCACTGCAGCAAGCACAAACCATTTGTTTTTTTGGTGTACTACCACCATTAAAGTGTATATTAAACGTTCTTGTGATAACATGGGTGTGGTTTAAAGTGGGTGTGGTTTAGAAAAAGTCAGTGGTCAATACTGACTTCCATTATCGGCCCTTCACTGAGTAGACCAGAAACATTCTGGCCATTGGTACCATAGAAGTTGGACAGCACTGACCTTAAAAATCACGGTGGGTTTACTATTGAGCAGGTTTGTTTGAATGTATTAGTTGACTAGCTGAAATGGGTTAGTCAACCTGGTTCAAATTTTGCACCAGTTATTACTTTACTATACTATTCTAGGGTACCTACATTCAAGATTTCCTCTTATATTCACTCCAGCTAATTATATTGTGTGTTTATTTTCAGAATTGGATATGGCAGTTGCTTATTGGAATCTAGTGTTATCTGGAAGATTCAAATTTTTAGATCTTTGGAATACATTTTTGTTGGTAAGTATACCATCTACAGGTATGGATAACCGGTATGGGAACTGTTATCCAGAATGCTCGGAACCTGGGACATTTCAGATGACTGATCTTCTTAACCTTAAGTCAACTATATAATCATTTAAACATTAAATAAACCCAAAAGTCTGGTTTAACTTCCAATAAGGATTAATTATATCTTACTCTGTATCGTGTACAAGGTACTTTTCTGTTCTTACAAAGAAAAAGAAAATCATTTTTTAAAATGCAAATTATTTGGATAAAATGGAGTCTATGGGAGATGGCCTTTCCGTAATTCGTTATTTCTGGGTTACAGGTTTTAAGATAACTGATCTTATACCTGTATTATAATCTTTATGATGTTATAGATTTTTTTTTTTAAATTAATAATTAGTGTGGAGCCCAATGATTTCTGAGGAAGGCCCTGACAGGGTGTTTGTTTCACTGGGGAAATCATATACCAAACAAGAGACAAGATGCATGAAAATACCTTTTTGTTTTGCAAATTACAGAAATCACGTATTCCAAACTAGTCCAGCCCTTTATGTAATCATGTTTCCTTCTGTATTTTTGTGTATTTGTTACCTGCTGGTGTCTTGTTTAAAAGCCCAAGCTGCAAATGTATTAGTTCACAAATCAAGTTACTGAACTTTTTTTCTGGAAATGCTGAAGCAGGCTATAGATGCATTCTACTAGAGGGCACATTTACTAAGAAAACGTAGAATTTTGAAGTATTTTTTTTGGCTACTTCGATCATCGAATAGGCTACTACGACCTTCGACTTTGATTCGAATGATTCGAACTAAAAAACTTTAGACTATTCGACCATTCTATAGTCGAAGTACTGTCTCTTTAAAAAATACTTTGACTACATACTTCGGCAGGTTAAACCTTCCGAGGTACAATGTTAGCCTATGGGGACCTTCCCCATCACTTTTCTAACCTTTTTTTGATCGAAGAAAAATAATTTGGTCGATCGATTATAATCGTTCAAAGTATTTGCGTTAAATCCTTCGAATTCGATATTCGAAGGATTTAACTTCGAGGGTCAAATTCGAGGGTTAATTAACCCTCGATATTCGACCCTTGATAAATGTGCCCCTAGGTGTTCAATTGTCTTTGATGCCCACTATAGCTATTTATTCTTTATTTGGCTTTGGTTCTTCAATAGATTAGGGCTCTTTCCATATTTTGGGATCCCTACTTTGTCTACTCTAAATTATTTAAACATTAATTAAATAAAATAACATTGTTTTGCCTCCAATAAGAATTATTTTTATCTTCGTTGGAATCAAGTGCAAGGTACTGTTTTGTTATTACAGAGTAATAGAAAGTATGTTTTAAAAATGTAAAAGGAGTCTGTGTGATGTAACTTTCCTATAATTTGGAGGTTTCTGGATATAGGGTTCCAAATAAAAGATGCAATACCTATATAATCAATTGAAATGCAGGTACTTGTTTTTGGGGTTATGGCATACAGGGATATTTGATTGTCACTGTGGTTTAGTGGAGAAACTTATGCCTGAGAATAGTATTGCAAGTACAGTACCACTTTGCAATGATAATTTATTTTTAAATGGCTGCTTTGATGAATGATATGAAAATGCCTGTGTGCAATAATCGAGTCATACACAGTATTAGTCATATTTGATGTGCGATAGAGAAAATAAAGATCAGTTTTTTTGTGTAAAAGTAAACATGGGACTAAACATGGGCAGAGGCAGTTCCAGTTTGCCTGCTACCCTTATCATATATAAAAGATATGGCATAAACTGACCACGTGTATGAATATCTAGCCCCTTTTGAAATTAGTGTTTTGACCCACCACCTTGATAAGTTTGCCACTTATTTACACATCTTTTTACACTGTTTTTTTTCAGTGAATTTAGTTTACAAAGCATAATAAATGTGAAGCAAATGTTATTTCTCATATCTGACAATGCAAATTGCATTACTGAATTACACTGTATTATTGTTTATTGTTAACTGCAATAAATAAACATGAGAGAGAGAGAGGCCTGTTTTTTAATTAACTTAAATGAAATGATGTTTTTTAAATAACCTACTGAATGGTTCCCAGTGTGCACTCACTACTTGTGGACTGTTTTATATAGATACACACACATAATTATGTTTATTTGTTTAGGAACACCATAAAAGGTCTATTCCAAAAGATACATGGAACCTTCTCTTGGATTTCGGCAATATGATCGCAGATGATATGTCTAACTATGATGAAGAAGGTATTTGTATTTCATCTAACTTAACATACATTAAATTGTCGAATGGCATTTAGATGCAGGACTGGGCAAGTATTTAGGGGCTGGCAAGAGTTGGTGTGCCAATTTTCTTGAACGAAGATCTGCTAACCACCAGGGAAGGGTATAAAGAAAAAAAATTAAAGGAAAATAGCAACATCTTGGCCCACATATCCGCCACATAGATGTGCAGATTTTAGCCTTGTATCCGACGAAGATCGGACATCGCAATCTTCCTGTAAGGAATCCTTACCCTGGTGGTCTAGTGGGGGGATGGCAGGGACGCCTGCCGCCCCCTCGGTGGGGACACCCGCCGCGACACATTCTTCCGGCGCTTCCTTAGTGTGCGCGCGCATGTGCCTTTAAATACGGAAGTGCGCATGCGCGCGCACACTAAGGAAGCGCCGGAAGAGTGCGTCGCGGCAGGCGTCCCTGCCGTCCCCCCACTAGACCACCAGGGTAAGGATTCCTTACATTAGGACTTGTTTCCTGGTGCTTCTGAGCCTTAGTGCATCTGTTCCTATTATCCTGTATATTGATTATCCGTGTTTGACCCTGCCTGTATCCTGACTACTCTGAACTCTGTATCCTGACCCTTGCCTGCCTACGACAACTCTTCCTGTTTAACCCATTGATTGACAACCCGGTTTGACCCTTGCCTGCCTGACGATTCTGATATCTGCCTGCCTCGACCCAGCCTGTCTGACCATCCTTCTGCCTAATCCTTTTGTACCGTGGCCTTCGGCCCAAAAAGACTTTACTAACAGCCGTGCCCCTTCGCCAGCCAGAACATCTCACCTTGCACCCCTCGTTAAGTCCAGGTGGCACCCAAGTAAGCTGAGGGCTCCTCCCGAAGCCCAACGGTGGTCACACTACTGGTGAAGCCGAGCCGAGACCAGGGTGCTTGGCATTTGTTCTGGTATCGGGTGCCGGCCGTGACACTTCCGACCTGGCTCTAACCACTGAGATTAAATAAAGTAGAAAAGGAACAAATTAGACAATGTTCTGCCCGTGACGGCAATTGTGCAAAAGTTATGTCTGCCAAATAGTAGTGACAGACACCTATATCAGATAGGCAATACATTCAGAGTAATTATCGTTAGCCGTCAGAAATCTTCTGACCTCTCCGATCGACATTGTACGAAAAAGTTTGGGACAAACTACAAGGTCCGAAAATCGTAAAAAACTTTGATTGGTACGTCTTTATCTTTGCGTCTATGGCCAGCTTTAGTTTCACTTGACAAGACAGCAACATAAAAAGCAGTCTAAGCATGCACTAGTATGCACCACTGAGCATAACATTTGTAATGTAAAACCAGGATGAGTAATGAGTCTTAAAGGGGTCCTATTCACCAGAGAAAGAAAATGTAATTCTAAGCTACGTTAATTATACGTTTTTAGTGGTCTAAAACTTTTTTTTTTTTTTGAAAATGTCATTGCGTTTCAAAGCAGTATATGTCTGACTGTTTACATTTTCTGCACCCCTGGCTCTTAATTCTTAAACAAAGTTACAAGCAAGCTCAGACTCAGAGAACATTTACATTTATAATGACTTTATAACCACAAAAAATCTTTAATAAATGTAGTTTAGAAAGTTGCCTAGAATTACATTTTCTATTATTAAAAAAATAGTTTTTGGGTGTAGGACCGTTTATCTACGTGGCTCAATTTCAATTATAGTTGAGGGGCACTCTGCTACATACAGTATCTAGAAAGTGTTCAAATGTATTGCCACTATTCAAAATAAGCTCCATTTGAGAGTGACTATTAATGGCTAGTTACCTAGTCAAATTGGCACTCTCTACATCATACTAAAAGTGAATTTAAAGGTGAACAAACCCTTTAACATTCTGATATATCTCTGTTCTGTGCACAAAGGAATGTATATCTTCTAAAAGTATAATTGAAACAAATTCTTTTCTCTTTCAGGAGCATGGCCTGTTCTTATAGATGATTTTGTAGAGTATGCAAGACCATTAGTCACAGGAGGAAAACGTAAACCTCTTTAGCTAAAGACTGCTAAGAAGGACTAATGATGCTTCGCCATTTCATTGAAAAATGAAGACTTTTTTTTGGTTAATGGCTGAGACCGAGAAGACCTTGTGGCAGACAATTCTGGACCTCGAGAAAATCCTTGTCAGAATTCTGCCTGAACCATATTGGTGGGCTGTTCTTGGACAGGAATTTGCCCTAGTGAGGGCACTGGTAGTTTGTGGGATGCTGGCTTCATATCTTATATTGGTTGTATCATATAGGATGTAGAGAATGCATGATTTTATACTTTGGAGCAATTCAAATTGAGGCCATTTTATTAAAAAAAGAAAATATTTAATGAGCATGCCATTCCGTTTATGAGCCAGAGGTAAACACCAGCAATTACTTATCCGCTGTATTATATTGTAACTATATAAAATGCAGTATTTGTGGTATAAATTCTATCTGATGAGAACTTGTATGGCATGTTGTATTTTTTATCACTAACCCTTTGATACAATAATGAAAATAATATAGGAAAGGCCCTTACAAAGCAAAACCAGAACAGAATTTGGCATTATGAAGCTCTGGTTCAAAACCAAGTCCACTGTATGTGATCTTCAGTATGCCCTCTTGTGTACCTAGGCCTTGGGTACAAAAATGCAGTTGTAAGCTCTTCGGGGCAGGGATTCATTCTGACTATGTCAATGTAAAATAAACATAAATTATAGTGTTAACTAGCTTTAATGTATAACTCATGCCTTTGTTTTTTTTTTATTTAAATTGATATATAATTAAATAATATTTAAACTGTATTTTTTCTATTATTTGAAGGTTCAGGCACAGCATGTTTACTCCAGGTGGATATGTTAAATAAGTACAGTACTTCTTGCAGAATAGACTTCAAAATATGGATCTGATCACATTGTATGAAAATAATATGCAATCAGAACTGCATGAGATCTGTTACTACATCTCTGCCATTCAACTTCACCTTCATACAAGTTACTAAAAGCTTTAAAACCAGTAAGAACCATGTTATACAACTGTCATTTGTGTGAATTTGTTTGTATTTTTTTTAAAAGGGATACATGTAAAATAGATGTCCTATATGTACATTTAGGAAAATTGTCAGTTGTCAGTAAAAGAGACTTACTCTGTGTTTATGGTAACATTGCCTTTCCTTTAGTCTCGGGGGAAACTGCTGTGCCTTGAGTATGATGGAAATATAAATAGAAAATTCCAGTTTGTCCAATATTTCTTTATGGCTTAAAGGACCAGTAACACATTTTTTTCAAGTTCAAAATCCACTCTACCCTTTTCCACCTGCAGATTTATCTCTCAGAAATGGTTCTATGATTAATGCTTAAAGGGATACTGTCATGGGAAAACATTTTTTTTTCAAAATGAATCAGTTAATAGTGCTGCTCCAGCAGAATTCTGCAATGAATCCATTTCTCAAAAGAGCAAACAGATTTTTTTATATTCAATTTTGAAATCTGACATGGGGCTAGACATTTTGTCAATTTCCCAGCTGCCCCATGTCATGTGACTTGTGCCTGCACTTCAGGAGAGAAATGCTTTCTGGCAGGCAGCTGTTTTTCCTTCTCAATGTAACTGAATGTGTCTCAGTGGGACATGGGTTTTTACTATTGAGTGTTGTTCTTAGATCTACCAGGCAGCTGTTATCTTGTGTTAGGGAGCTGCTATCTGGTTACCTTCCCATTGTTCTTTTGTTTGGCTGCTGGGGGGAAAAAGGGAGGGGTGATATCACTCCAACTTGCAGTACAGCAGTAAAGAGTGACTGAAGTTTATCAGAGCACAAGTCACATGACTTGGGGTAGCTGGGAAATTGACAAAATGTCTAGCCCCATGTCAGATTTCAAAATTGAATATAAAAAAAATCTGTTTGCTCTTTTGAGAAATGGATTTCAGTGCAGAATTCTGCTGGAGCAGCACTATTAACTGATTCATTTTGAAAAAAAAATCTTTTTCCCATGACAGTATCCCTTTAATAAAAAAAATACCATAATAAAACACAGCTTCCGGATGTACTGCAAGATCCAATGTGTGGCGCTCGACATCTCCTCCTTGCCAGCCTTCTAAACCAGAAGTTAGTTTTGGCTGCGGGCAGTGTAACTTCTTTGGTGTCATTTATTTCTGTAAAAGCAAGCGAGTGACAGACTGTAGCAGCAAACTGGTCAGCAATAAATCTAAAAACATAGACCTCTCTTAAATCCGTGCATGCATTCCTTCACCTCTCCCCTGCTTTTACAGAAATAAATTATGCCGAAGAAGTTACACTGCCCGCCGCCAAAACTAATTTCCAGTTTAGAAGGCTGGCAAGGAGGAGATGTTGAGCAACACACATTGGATCTTGCAGTCGCCTTTTGGGAAAGACAGAGTACATCTGGAACCTGTATTTTATAATGGTATTTTTTTTATTAAGCATTAATCATAGTACCATGTCTGAGAGATGGATCTGCAGATGGAAAAGGGTAGAGTGGATTTTGAACTTGAAAAAAATTTGTGTTACTGGTCTTTTAAAACATTATTAATTTAAAAACAAAAGTATATATGATGGTCACTTGTATATATATACTGTGCCACTTCACGCAACAAGTGCCGTACAGCAGCATTCTTGCAAAAAGCCTACAGTACGCCTGGAAAATTAAAAAAACAATGTCTGTGGAGGAACAAAGTGCAAACATGTACAATGAGAGGGAATAGTTTCCAACACTACAAAGTGAATAATGAAGTTAAACCAGAGTTAGACATTGTGAGGACCCCCCTCAATGGTATATACTCGCAGGAGTTAACATAATCCGTGCATGCATCTATAATAAAGACACTTTAAAAATGCTTCAATTGATAGACCTTGCTAGAGCTGTTCCTTCCCTCAGCTGCTAGCCTTAACATTATATTTGATCACACCTCTAGGCCACTGTAAGGCTACTCACTGTTGTGTGGAGGGGATGTCTGGACCTGTCTGTCCCTGCAGGCAAGTAGTTGGTCGCTGTCGCCGGCAAAAGCGCGAGCGTGCGCATTGGCGTGCGTGCGTTGCGTCGCCCTGCGTTTCTGCGCATGCGAGTTCACGCTAGGCCTATATCAACTCAGTTGACATACAAACAAATTGCTAGGTTATCTTAGTTCATTTCCAAGAGACCCCAGCATTATATATTTGATCTCCTGTTGTTGACCCGGCTATTCCTGACTCGCTTGAACTCTGCCTGCACCCGACCTCGGCCTGATATTGACTACGAATCTAATCTGCCTGCATCTGACCTCGGCTTGACTCCGTTTACGAATCTGAGCTGCCTGCCTCTGACCCGGACCTGTTTGACCTCGGCCTTCACACCCTTGTTACTTCGTCCGGACTCTCCGGCCTCTTTTCGCAGCGCATTCTTCCTGTTTCACCTTCAGGTTAGTCTGTCGCTGGTGGAAGCTGCTTGTGAGCCCTCTTCTGCAAATTGATCCGCATAAAGCCTTATAGTATAACCTAGCCATGGATCAAGAAGTAGAGGAATCTGTGTTAAGCCAAATGACACAGCAACTGGCTGCTCTCACCCAAGCAGTCCAAGAACTACAAGGAGGGTACAACCAACTCCAGGACCAGCTGCAGAATGTGCAACCCGCTGCTGGACCGCCTCCTGTTATAAACAAACAGCAACCCAGTATCTCTGCGTCTTCCGCTGCTGCTGAACCCAAGCTATCTCTTCCAGAGAAATTTTCCGGTGACCGGAAGAAATTTAGACTTTTTGTTAATAATTGCAAGTTGTTTTTTACGTTAAAACCCTTATCTTATCCGACAGAACAAGTGAAGTTGGGGTTTATTATCTCCTTGCTTCAAGGTCAACCTCAGTCCTGGGCCTTTCGTCTTATGGATCAACAAAACCTTGCACTCTCATCTGTGGAAACCTTCTTTTCAGCTATGGCTGTTATTTATGACGATCCCCATTGCACTGAAACTGCTGAAGCTGCATTAAGAGCTCTCACTCAGGGCCGACGGCCTGTAGAGGACTATGCTATGGAGTTTCGGGAACTTGCTGTGGAGACTGAGTGGAATGATGCTGCACTCAAACATCAATTTCGTTTGGGATTATCCATAGGTTTAAAAGATGAGGTTGCCCGTGTGGGAATTCCTGGCTCTCTGGAGGAGTTGATTCTTCTGGCCGTACAATTGGACATAAGATTGCGCGAAAGGAAAACTGAAAGAGTTGCTGAAACCTCTCCTTTTTGGGTCACTCCCAGAGCTCCTCCTCCAGTGAGGAACGTTCCCGTGCTTCCTGACTCTGAGCCAATGCAAATTGGGGCTATCAGACCTACTCTTTGGACTGAGGAGAGATTGAGAAGACGAAGGCTTAACTTATGCCTTTATTGTGGGCAAGCAGGACATCTTCTACGAACCTGCCCTATTCGTCCAGCTTCCCCAAGTAAAAGAACTTCCTTTTCCGTTACTAACCAGTCGTTAAGTTATTCTCCTTTACTGATTGTATCCCTTTCTTTACAGTGGGGAGAGGAACAGGTGAATCTTCCAGCCCTTGTTGATTCTGGTGCAAGTGGGTGCTTTATTGACTCTCAAGTAGTGGATAATCTTCACATTCCTCTTCTGTCAAAAGAGAGTCCTGTCTTTATTAGAGTTGCGGATGGTTCTGCAATCAGCTCCGGACCTGTGACTCGAGACTATTTCCCTGATCACTTGTTTGAATAAAATTCACTTTGAGCAATTGAGTTTTGATGTAGTTGCTTCTCCATTATTTGCAGTCATTTTAGGTCTTCCTTGGCTTCGTAAGCATAACCCTGTTATTGATTGGGTTTTTATTCTGAACTTTGTCAAACGTCTTGTTTACAACTTCCTGGGAAACAGTTATGTGCGGTGCCTACAAGTAACAAACTTAATCCTCTTCCGGAACAGTACCAAGAATTTGCTGATATTTTTGACAAGAAATGTGCGGACATATTACCTCCTCACAGAATATATGATTGTCCTATTGAACTTTTGCCTGGCAGTCAAGTACCCTTTGGACGTATTTATCCGCTATCTGAGCCAGAATTAAAGACTCTTAAAGATTATGTGGATGAGAACCTAGCCAAAGGGTTCATAAGATATTCTACATCCCCAGCAGGAGCTGGTATTTTTTTTGTGGGGAAGAAGGATGGTTTGTTAAGGCCATGTGTTGATTACAGGGAATTGAACAAAATAACAATTAAAAATCGATATCCGCTTCCTCTTGTTCCAGAACTTGCGCAACAGCTTTGAGGCGCAAAGATTTTTTCAAAACTTGATCTGCGAGGAGCCTATAATTTAGTGAGGATCCACAAGGGAGATGAGTGGAAGACTGCTTTTCGTACCTGATATGGGCATTTCAAATATCTGGTTATGTCATTCGGGCTCTGCAACGCGCCCGCAACATTTCAGCATTTCGCAAATGATGTTTTACAGGACTTTCTTGATATTTTTGCAATTGTTTATTTGGATGATATTCTTATTTTTTCACAGTCACTTCAGGAGCATCGAATCCATATGAAAAAAGTTTTCACTCGTCTCAGAACCCATCGTCTGTACGTGAAATTAGAGAAGTGTGAATTTGAAAGAGAATCTGTGGAATTTTTGGTTTTTATCATCTCGTCTAAAGGAATTCAAATGGATCACAAGAAGGTCTCTGCCATTCTGGACTGGCCAGTCCCTACTAATCGCCGATCTGTTCAGAGTTTTATAGGATTTTCTAATTTTTATAGGAAATTTATCAAAAAATTTTCTCAGATTATTCTTCCTATTACTAAACTTACTTGTTCCAATAAAAAAAAATTTTGGACTGACGAAGCACAAGTAGCTTTTACTACTCTGAAGAAGACTTTTACTTCAGCCCCTATTTTGTGTCATCCTGATCCAACTCTACCTTTTGTGGTAGAGGTAGATGCATCAGAATCTGCAGTGGGAGCCATTTTGTCTCAAAGAACTACAGTTAAGCAGGAGCTACATCCTGTTGCTTTTTTTTCTAGGAAATTGAATAAGGCGGAACAAAACTATGATGTCTCTGACAGAGAACTGTTGGCGATTAAACTCGCATTTGAGGAATGGAGATTTTTGCTTGAGGGTGCTAAACATCCAGTCATTGTATATACAGATCATCGAAATCTTGAATATTTACGTTCCGCTAAACGTCTCAGACCAAGACAGGCTCGTTGGGCAATGTTTTTTATGAGATTCTGTTTTCACATTACTTATTGTCCAGGCAGTAAAAATGTTAAAGCAGATGCCATTTCTCGCATGTTTTCTACAGATCCAACTCCAAACTCTTCTGAAACAATTCTAAAATCAAGTAATTTTTTCGCTCTCCTTCAAGAATCTTTAATGGATCGTTTAAAGAAAGCATCATCTTCTGTACCTGATGTTATTTCCGGTCGATATTTCTTGTCTCGTAGATCTAATTTATTATTTTTTGGAGCAAAGATTTTTGTACCAAGTGAGATTCGACTCGATGTTCTCAAAACTGTTCATGATTCAAAACTTGCTGGTCATCCTGGTATTAAAAAGACTATTATTTTAGCCAAAAGATTCTTTTGGTGGCCAACTTTAGCCAAAGATTGCACGGCATTTGTATCATCATGCGAGACTTGTGCTAGATTCAAGAATCCACGTTCCAAGCCAATGGGGTTACTCCAACCTCTTCCTATCCCAATGCATCCTTGGGGATCCGTTTCAGTGGACTTTATTTCTGAGTTACCACCTTCACAAGGACAAACTACGATTTTTGTTTGTGTCGACAGATTAACCAAGATGGCACATTTTTCATCATTAAATAAATTACCTTCGGCTGCAGTCACTACTGAAACATTTATTAGAGAAGTGATTTGTCTACATGGAGTTCCTGATGAAATTGTGTCTGACCGTGGTGTTCAGTTCACTTCCCAATTTTGGAGAGCATTGTGTAAGGCACTTCAGATTAAAGTTTCTTTATCCTCTGCCTTTCGTCCACAGTCTAATGGACAGACGGAGAGGACTAACCAGAATCTTGAGCAGTATCTAAGATGTTTTTCATCCTTTTCTCAGGATGATTGGGTAACGTTATTACCTCTGGCAGAATTTGCCTATAATAATGCTCATCATTCTTCTATACAACAGTCACCATTTTTTGCAAATTTTGGTCTTGATTCATCTGCATGTTTGCACACTCAAAACAAAAACAATTTGGCAAAGAAGGTGGTTTAAAAAGTCAATTTTTACTATTTGTTCAGAAAAACATTTTATACAGACAATGCCTTACACAATCTGGCATAATTTAGACAATATTAAAAAGTAGCAAAGAGTATTAACCACCCATTAGTTATATGCAGCAAAAAAGAAATCAGCAAGGGAGCGGATACACCTACCAGAAAAATGAGAATGACCTCAACGTTTCGGCACCAAGGCCTTTGTCAAGGGGATTCTGATGTTTACCACATTTGCTAGAGGTATAAATACCCTGTTCAATCACCTACTGGACGCTTCGTTCGCGCGCTACCTACACTTCCGGTATACGTGACGTCACTTCCGCCTACGTCACTTCCGCCGATGAATCATCAGGCTTGGAGACGTGGCGCTATACTGCGCATAATCAAGGAGGAGGCACGCGCATTTGTTTATGCCGTTACTAGGCAACTTCCTCTGCATGTGCCATTGTTTATTTATATTCAGAGGAGGAACATGCGCATCAGTTAACCTTGTTACTAGGCAACTTCCTATACCTGTGATCCTATTGTTTACATCGCCTCAAACATATATACAAATATAGCGTCCAGCGGATTTACAGATCAAAGAGAGAATCAAAAAATATCTTATAACAATACAATTCATAAAGCTTTGAAAAGTACAATGCATATGGCTTTGAGAGGTGCAATAGTGCAAAAGTGCAAGCAGTGTTCCATATCATATAATATTATTAAAAACCTTAAGATATATATATAGATCATGTGACATCCCATATCATTTCTTAAAAATAGTCTACTACTAACCATATCCATAAGTGAATCTTCTTTAATGATTCTACATATATATAAAGTGCAATATATTTATATATATATTGCACTTTATATATATATATGTAGAATCATTAAGTATGAAGTGATTCATGGGGCACATGTTCAATTAATCTTTCCTAACCATATGTGAGATTAAGGAATCCTTATTTCACCTTTTTTGTATTTAAATATGCATTTTTTGATACACGGGATCTTCGTATGAATTTCAACATGTAATGAAATATATATTAATTTTTAAAGAAGATTCATTAAGTATGAAGTGATTCATGGGGCACATGTTCAATTAATCTTTCCTAACCATATGTGAGATTAAGGAATCCTTATTTCACCTTTTTTGTATTTAAATATGCATTTTTTGATACACGGGATCTTCGTATGAATTTCAACATGTAATGAAATATATATTAATTTTTAAAGAAGATTCACTTATGGATATGGTTAGTAGTAGACTATTTTTAAGAAATGATATGGGATGTCACATGATCTATATATATATATCTTAAGGTTTTTAATAATATTATATGATATGGAACACTGCTTGCACTATTGCACCTCTCAAAGCCATATGCATTGTACTTTTCAAAGCTTTATGAATTGTGTTGTTATAAGATATTTTTTGATTCTCTCTTTGATCTGTAAATCCGCTGGACGCTATATTTGTATATATGTTTGAGGCGATGTAAACAATAGGATCACAGGTATAGGAAGTTGCCTAGCAACAAGGTTAACTGATGCGCATGTTCCTCCTCTGAATATAAATAAACAATGGCACATGCAGAGGAAGTTGCCTAGTAACGGCATAAACAAATGCGCGTGCCTCCTCCTTGATTATGTGCAGTATAGCGCCACGTCTCCAAGCCTGATGATTCATCGGCGGAAGTGACGTAGGCGGAAGTGACGTCACGTATACCGGAAGTGTAGGTAGCGCGCGAACGAAGCGTCCAGTAGGTGATTGAACAGGGTATTTATACCTCTAGCAAATGTGGTAAACATCAGAATCCCCTTGACAAAGGCCTTGGTGCCGAAACGTTGGGGTCATTCTCATTTTTCTGGTAGGTGTATCCGCTCCCTTGCTGATTTCCTTTTTTGCTGCATATAACTAATGGGTGGTTAATACTCTTTGCTACTTTTTAATATTGTCTAAATTATGCCAGATTGTGTAAGGCATTGTCTGTATAAAATGTTTTTCTGAACAAATAGTAAAAATTTACTTTTTAAACCACCTTCTTTGCCAAATTGTTTTTGTTTTGAGTGTGCAAACATGCAGATGAATCAGTAAATGTGGGTTACCTGAGGTAGGGGTAACACTTGTTTCTGCACCTCTAACTAATCTTTGAACTTTTCTGGTGTGCCCTCCATTCATCATTAATTGTGTAAATTTTGGTCTTGACCCTGCTATTTTTCCAGCTTCTGTACCTCATATACCTGTTCCTGCAGTCCAGGATCACCTTGCTTTCTTGTCTTCAAATTTTAAAACTCTACAAGAGACAATGGCCAAGGCAAAACGTGATTATAAAGACTATGCGGACCGTAGACGTTCTCCGGGGCCAAATTTCAAAGTTGGAGATAAGGTATGGTTATCTTCTGTCAATATGAAACTAACTTGCCCTAGTAAGAAGTTGGGTCAGAAATACCTGGGACCAACTGTATATTGATATCTATTTTGTATAATTCTAAATAATAGAAATAATTGAAAAGAAAGGGGAGAATAGTGTAATTTCTTTTATGCTTAGAAGTATTGCCAGTTGTCAATTTACAAACACCTCGCAACTATTAGCAATGAAACTACCATGCAACAAAATTCCCAACTTATCCAGGTCAGTTAATACTAGGTAGAACCGGGATTTGGATGGCAGGCTCTCCAGTCTGCTTCTTTGGAGGAACATTTTTTTAAACTCACATTTGAATTTTTAATTTCTTCCCTTCATAAATCTTCCCCTTATTTTTGGGAGATGTTTTGTATTATAGATGAATATTGTATTATACAGTAGATGATTGTATTGATGACCCTTAAAGATATACTGACACCAGAAAATAACCTTCTTATATTTATCATAACATTATCTTTGAATGCTATTTCTAATTTTGTCATAAAAGTATTCCCCTGATGCATTTACATTACCTTTCTTTCCCCCATGCCATGTTCTTTTATGAGGGGGCTGCCATATTTGTGCAGCAGTAGTCTGTTAGCATTAGAAACTCTTAACTGACAGGTTAAGAAGGGACAGTCAGGTTGGCAAAACAGTATGGCTTAGGAATTTTAAGTGACAAAAAGGACTATCATCGAAAAACAGTCAACATGACCTGAAAAGAACATTTTTAGTGTCAGTATCACTTTAAGGGAGACCTTCCATTGAGATCACAATTTCTACCTCTGATTTAACTTCAATATTCACCTTGCTGGGGTTGGGAACTATTCCCTCTCATTATTCTCTATCACAATGCCACTGGAGGCAAGTTGCCAAATGCTGCTTCCGGTCAAGTTCAGTTTGATAACTGTTGATAGCTGTTCCCTGCGGGAGTTTCAGGTCAGCTCTCAACATAAAGCACAACACCAGACAGCCGTGTTTATCAGCTATTTGTGTTTCTAATGCATCACTAATTTTCCACAGACACCATAGTGTCCCATGCAAACATGCAATGAAAAAAACAAGCACCTGGTGAAGCCCTTGGAGCAGGTGCTTTATGTTAAATAAATACTGACATGTGAGGTAATTGTTCCCAAGTTATCTCCAATAACAAGTCAATGGCCTGCATTGGGCAACTCTTAAGTGCAGTGATCAAAGCAGTACAGCTACTCAGAATAACTTATCTTTCATTGGCAGCTGATTTTGCACAAACGGTACATGCACACTGGTTCCCAAGGGGCTCTCAGTATTTTGCAGACATTGTGTTTCATTTTGTAGCTACACCAATGAAATAAAGCACATTTTTTTTAGAAGCTTTTAGAAAAGCTCTAAAAATTTGAAATTCATCAAGTGAAAAAACCAAGAAAGCCTTACAATCTTCGCCAAGAAAAAGTTGTTGATGTGCTGTAGAAGTCGATAGGAACAGCACTGATCCTACTGGACCATTTTTAAACCAAACAGAAGTTTCCTGATTTTGTTTTCACTATGGACTGTCCGAAAAACTAAAGTTTTTAGATGTTTTCATGGTATTCGGTTTTTGTTTTGGACTGTTCAGCGCATTTTTTCTTTGTACGTTTTTTATTCCAGACTTTTAATAAATTCAATAACAATCGTAGTTTTAGAGATTGTAAGTTTAGTCGTGGTTTCCAATATCCAACCTTTAATAAATAAGCCTCTAGGTGTATATTTTAAATTTGCTTTCCTGACTTTAAGGAAAAAGTTTTTAATAACTGGCACATTTATTAAAGCTTTTTTTATAATCTGCCAATTCTCCAGAATTGATTCAACTGCTTTTAGCAGTGCTATGAAACCATATTGTGTTAAAAGCTTTGTTGACTTAGTTGAATAGGTAAACTTTATTTTCATCCTTAATCAGAACCTACTGATATTATTTTTAAGTGTACTGACAGAACCACTAATACAAAAAAAACTGTCAACTGTAAATATCCCCCAGGTGTACAAAAATAAGTTTATTATTGGCCAGATTCTCTCTAATAAAAGAGCAGCAATTATTAACTTTATTTTGCCATTCACGGAAATCCCAAACTTAGCAGCAGAAATGTGCCAGAGAGAAAACATTTCATTCGCCGTCTGCATTAAAAGCATTACCCTGCCTTTTTAAATATGTGAAAGAAATATTTTCATATAAATGAGTTTACACATTCAGGGGTTATTTATTTAAATTGTTCTGATTATATAATAGAATCATATCTTTTGCCTGGTATATAGTTACCATTTGTTCCTTATGCAGGAGCAGGTCACCACTCTTAATGAGGTTTAACCTTTAAGATTTAGGGTGTTATTTATTAAAGTCGGAATGCTAAAAACTCAAAGAATTTTAGGGGTTTTTTTCCACTAGAAATTAAGATTTTTATAGTAAAAAAACCTTGAATTTCTCAGGTTTTTAGCATTCCCTTAAAGGTTAAACCTCATTCTTAAGAGTGGTGACCTGCTCCTGCATAAGGAACAAATGGTAACTATATACCAGGAAAAAATATATTTGAATTCCTCTTTTAGTATAATATAATTATTTACTTACTATTTTTAACCTGCTGTTTGGAGACATCAACAAGAATTAAAATCCATCAGAATGCCTTCGAGTTCACTATGTAATCCCTGGTGGTATTGCATTTCTTGATTAAGGTCAGAGAAGCTACTGTAGCTAACACATGCTTTGACATAGCCGCATGTTACTATAGACAGAAAAGGCTGCCAATGGTAAAAATATATTCTCATGTAAATCTGTATTCTGAAACTGCAGAGAGATCTATTGTAATAAATAGATTTTCCACAGAAAAGTATTGAGGTGACAGTTCCATGCTGTGGTCAATTTCTGCTCCTCTAATAAACTCCTGTGACCTGACTTTTCCAAACCTACCTACCACTCCTGGAGCAGTTCTATCTAAGCTTTGGACTCACATGACTCAATTAGTCTAATATGTTTGTAAATTGCAAAATGTTATAACCTATTGTAATAATTATCTAACAATTTCAAAAGAAAATCCCTTTGAACCCCAAATCCAATGCCAAAACCTTGGGTGAGGAAAAGTTTCAATGTAGTTTAAGAGGAACAGTCTTGAAAAGATATAGCTAAGGCTAAGTCAATAGTTGGACACTTGGGTCAATGATCATATTGTAGGGGGCCATCTGTAGGGCAGTCAGTAGAGTCCCACAGCTGCAGCTGAGCCCTGCCTTTAGCCAATGGATTGTTTTCTTCTAGCACAATTGATATCAAAACAAGCACTAATTAAATATTGCAAATTTGATTAAAGGCTGATCACGAGAGTTAGCAGCCAATGTCTGCTCATGTATTGACCCTTTAAATGGGGAAGGAAATCTCAAATTTTAAGTGAGTATTTTTCAAATCAGTTCCAGTTTCACATGCCCCCTGGGTTGGAAGTTTAGTTGGCCTATTGCGGGTCGGGTAGCTGGAACATGCGGGTCAAATTGCGGGTTTGGGTTGCAGGTTCGGGTTGTGGGTATGGGTTTCAAAAAATGGACCCGCGCAGGACTCTACCAGCATCATATTGGAAAAGGAGTAGTAGTTTCTGTACTCAAGGAGAAATAACCTTTTATGTGTTTTGAGATCTACAAATTCCAGCATCCTTCCACCTACTTACCCACTGAAAACATGCAAAGATTAGCAAATTTTAGTGCTGAAGTTTGTGTGTCACTATTCTTGAATGTTAGTATTGACTTCCCGGCCAGCCTACTAGTAATTGTCATTTTTGCGTAGGGGAGTTGTGTGTATGTATATTATTATGGTATGTATGTATCTATATTATTATTATTATGTATGTATAACTTTATTTGTAAAGCGCTGTTTAGGAGCCGCAGCGCTGCACAGTGCATAAAAGTACAATATATATAAAAGTTTAGATGGGGGAGACAAATCACGTAATAAATATATACAGAATCATAGGACAAAAAAGTGCTATGTGGTGACAGACATAGCGGGAAGGAGGTCCCTGCCCCGTAGAGCTTACAGTCTAAGTACACAAGAGTCATGAATATCCTGTAAATTATGTCCTTATAGCTTAGTGATATCTGCAGAAATAAGTCAAATCAACTGCACTTGCTGTGTTTTAGTTGAAGACGTTTCACCAGTCATGCATCTGGCTTTCTCAATTCAGAATGACTTGATCTGTCTGTAATAAATTACAAGTCATTCTGAATAGAGAAAGTCAGTTGGATGACTAGTGAAATGTCTTCAAGAAAAACACAGCAAGTCCAGTTGATTTGACTTATTTCTACAGATATACCATGACCTGGATAATTGTGAATATTCACAAACACAGCTTAGTAATGTCATCAGTTATAATTGGTGCTTGGATATGTAATTAAAGTCACGAGTCACTGAAACTTGTGTATTATAATAAATAAAGCACCCGTGTTCAAAAAAATTAGGATATCACAAGTCACCTTTTATAAAAGCACTCAGCCTTCAGCCTTGTGCTTTTATGTGGTCATTTATAATTTCTTATTATACTTATAATTTCCTTATATTTTCCAATAGGGGGTACTTTATACCCTATATTATTTATAAAGCAAAAGCTCTACTTGTGCATACAGTGCTTTACAGTAGAACAATGCATTTATAGAACACATCAGGGTTAGTTTAATGATAAAATAAAAGATAAATGCTACATACAGTATATTTACTGTACATTCAAGTATAAGTGCTGAGTTTTAAAGAGACAAGAGGAAGGAGATCCCTGTCCCATAGAGCTCACAATCTAAAACTATAGTCATGAGCTGTCTAGTGTGTCCTGGCCAGTTGGAAAAATAAATAGCAAATGATGCTAAAGCTGCCATTTCTGTCAGTTTTCAAATGAAAAGAAACTACATAGTTTATAGCTTATACCTTGGAACTGGTATTATAATGAGTACCATGGAATATATATATTGGTTTCAGATGGTAGAAAAAGCATTAGTAGTTGTGATTAGCCAGTGTGGAGGATGTGACTATCTCAGATAAGAATAGCTTTGCCTTTTATAGCAAGTAAGATTACAGGGTTCCTACAAACCATAGTGTGACACTAAAGTTAGACCTGGCTATTATCAAACAAAAGAGAAGCTGGACCCTCCACAAGCACTTGCCCTTGCTATGGAGAAGTTTAAGGCTGCAATGCTTCTAGCTGGGACAGGGGATGCTTTGGGCTATAAGAACTTTAGCTGGGTATTTTGTGCATCAGGCGTAAAAATCCAAGAAGAGCTAAAACAACTTGGGGGATTGGAAAATTTGGTTCTGTCCATAGACGGCTGGCCAGTGAGTAACAATACTCTAATGCACATAGCCACAGCGGAATCACTAGTCTCAGGTAAGACTTCTACTTTATACATATTTTTTATCCATATATAATCCTGAAACCCATTATACAGAAAGCTTCAAATTACTTAATTTAAATAATTACTTTTTTCTCTGTAATATTAAAACAGAATCTTGTACTTCATGGTAAGTAAGCTGCATGAATTCACATTCGGCCGAATCCTTCTGCCAGGCCGAACCGAATACAAATCCTAATTTGCAAATGTAAGTTAGGGGCGGGGAGGGAAATTGCGTGACTTTTTGTTACAAAACAAGGAAGTAAAAATGTTTTTTCCCCTTCCCACCCCTAATTTGCATATGTAAATTAGGATTCGGTTCAGTATTCGGCCGAATCTTTCACTAAGGATTCGGGGTTCGGCCAAATCCAAAATAGTGTATTTTATGCATCTCTACAATAAACATCTTCAAATGGTTCAAGGGACCTCTGCCATTGATTTCTACATGAACTCGGCAGGTTTTAGGTGGCAAATAATCGAATTAGAACTGTTTCTAGGGTCGCGGTGTGATAAATCTCACTTTTGAGTTGTTGATTGAAAATTATAAATTGTGAGTTGTGACCAAAAAAAATTAGAAAATTCTAATTTACCATTTCAAATCTTAATAAATCTGCCCCTAAATGTATAATTGTTTATGTATGTAATTATTTATTTTCACATGTATTTATGTGCATACTATATGGCAACTTTATGTTCCATATTCTGAATACAAATAGCTGTTGTTGTTCTATTATTTGTTATAAAGTATGATGATTCGCCAGCGTTACTGCTTTCAGTCAGTTCACTGATTTACTAACGGGCGCAGGCGTCACTTCGCTAGCGAAGGAGATAGACGCTAGCGGTGATTCACACTCTATCGCCAGGTGAATTTTCGCTCTGGCAAATGGAAGTTACTCCGCAAATTTACTAAGATGCAAATTTTACTGAATGTTACCTCTTTAGCCAGACTTGACTAGGCAAAGTGCACTGGAGTGCATAGATCTTCCTCATTCTTCTGTTACTTACACCATATTTTATAGGTAAAAGTTTCTAAGTCCAAAAAACAATGGCATTTTTTTGGGTAACCAGGTTCCCCCATACATTTTCTAACATATGTAACATAAACTATACAGTGGGCTCATGTGTAGGGCAGTATAACAACTCTATTTTCTTTATTAAGGTTCCCTGGATTTGTGTAATGTAATGTATTTGCTGCAAAATATACGTCCATTCAACTTTATCATTTCCCCCTGTATGCAAATTAGCCTGACCGAATTCTTCTAGCAAAGTCGTGCTAGGCATAACTGAACGCTAGCGCATCTTCGGTTTGATTGCCAAAGTAATGGTAGCGAAAATTCGCCAGCGTTCGCCGCCCTGGAGGCAACTTCGCATTTTAGTAAATTAGTGTTGTCTGAGCGAATTTTCGCCTGGCGAAGTGTATCGATGGGTTTGAAGCCGTCGCTGGCGAATTTTCATAGGTTAGTAAATTTACCCCTTAGAGTGTACAGGGCCTGGGTGATAGCAATGAAGCTTAAAACCTTGTGTATTGTTAAACCAAGTCCTCAGATACAATGTTCAGCAAAGTTATATCGCCACATAGAAATGTAGCTGTGAAGGCAGCCGATATAAATAGTTATAAATAATATCTAATACAGCAGTTGTTCCATTCTCTGGTGAGATTAGGGCTGTCCGCAGACCTGCATATAGTTTTCTTTTATACCCATTGTACAAAAAAGATATAGCTGAATGGTGTTTATAAAAATGTGTTGTAAGGTGGAAGAAGAGTACATTGACGTAGAATCCAGGATTGGTTGCCAGGGTGATGGTGGGTTAAATTGAAATTTTCAGTTTAGGGGGCTTCTAAGTAATGTGATAAAACTTGGATTAGGGTTTTAGTTTGATTGGTCAAGAATGGATTCAGCAATTATAGATACAGCACAAAAGTCTTGAAATAAATTAAAAATTATGGGAGGTGACATGAGTGACTGAAATAAGGACATTGCATACATAACGTAGAAGACTTTTGGTAGAGTATTTGTCAGCTGTAGCAAATAAAATGGTTAGCATAATGTTATCTGGTATGTCTGACATAGTTAAGTAAAAAGATTATTTATGGAAAGAATGAGAGGTCTACCAACAAGGTGAATTATGGAAAGGAGAGTGAGTAGTTGGGTAAGGCCTGTTAGAATGATTCAAATCAAGGTGGGAAATAAAGATGAGTGTTACACTCTCTTAAGGTATGAGAATATGGATGAAAAATTAATGTAAAGACAATACGATTTTGAAAGGATGGTGATGTTATAGCAGAGACAGATGTTAAAAGAGTGTGGGAAAATAAGAAGTATATTTTTTCAATGGTTTCAACGCAAGTAATGAGAGGCCATAGTAGGCAGAAGGCAGGGATAATAAGCATTCAAAATAAGCATCAATTTGGGTATCACTGGAACAGAAGTAATGCTACACCTAAAGGAACTGATCAAGGGGGCAGGGTTGACTAGCCATTTTGTAATCATGTTGTATTGTAGTCAATCTGTCCAGACTAAAAATGTCACACCCTGGACAACAACATCTCCATTATTGTGACATGGCAGATATGCCATCTGCACATGTATCTTCTTGGTGGATGCATGGGGGCATGGTGGATGAGGCTGCAAATGAAACTCAAGTCTCTCCCTATCTCCATGGAGACTTGATCTTTCAGGTTAAAAATATAGTCACCAATACCCATCGGTTTGGCCTAAGGGCTGACCAGTCAGATTGCCTATAGCCTTGCCAGCGTGCTATGACATTTGATACGATTCAGTAGACTGAAACATAACTTTTAAAAACCAACATCCAACCTTTCTAGAAGAGGTGAACTTTAATGTCTAAATCCAATATGGATGAATAATAGCAATAATAATATTATTGTAGTGGTTTTGCAAATCTTGTGCGAGACAACTGACTGACATGAAAGTGACTTTGCCCTCTGGCAGCACATTATGTAATGATAAAGTCCTGTCAGCCTGTATTTTAACCTTCACAAGTAGCTTAAAACCGGGTTCACTGTTTACATATGTCTTCAGAGAGGTAACAAGGAGCTCTAAAAAAGCGATTTAGGCCATTAACATGTTAACAAACCATTTTGTACAATTCAATGCAGAAAAACATTGACTATATATATTCAATAAAGTAGTGTTAAACAGACTTAGAACTGATAGGCGGATGCACAGTCATCATGCAGGGCCATAACATATGCTTAGCATAAAGGGTTTTGTTATCTCGTGTAGCAATGTATATACACATATAGGGAGAGGACAGAGTGGAATGTCCTACCTCTTTTGTCTGATAAGTTCTGGCATTTGTTTTAATGCCACTGTTTAATCCTCAGCCAAGAATGACCTAAATTTAGCATCAATATTCAGTAAGAGGGAATGTTAGCTATCTAAATAAAGCTCAGCCAAGCATAAAAAGACAGAAGTAGCTCAATTGAACCAGGGCATTTCTCCTTTCTTAAATAAAGTACTTTTTATGGTTCTGGTATTCATTCTCTTACAACATGAATAAAATCACAAGGAAACATGAAATGCAAAAGGGGAAGCTAATAAAATGTAATAATGCAATAATAATGTAATAATAGTGGAGTTTTTTGTCCTGAAGGAAAGGATAGGAAGGCAGTTGTGGATGCAGACTAGACGTGTTTTCTAAATACAATGTCAATAACCTTGAATCAGTTTGCAAATGTAGTGCTTTGTTTGGAGAAAGGTTTTTGGAAGATGATGATGTACAGAAAGAGTAGCAAGTAAATAAGGAAGTCTTGCTACTTTACACACCATAGTGTCTAGTAGCATTAAAGCATAATTGATTAGAAATAAAACAAGTTTTTCCTTCTATAACCAATGCATATTTTTCTCATGTTTCAGGCAAACAAAAAAGTTTCAAAATGCTTAGATAAATCTACCATAACACTTTCTAAAATTCTCTTTTGCAACAGATTACTGGAGCATAGAAGACCTGTACCGTGACATGGTAAAACGTTACATTGATGTTGTTGACAAGCTGCAGGGCCGGCGGCCTGATCCAGCAACAATTGAAGGATGTGCACACTTGAAACCAGATAACTACCTGCTAGCTTGGCACACCCCATTCAATGAAAAAGGTTTGTAAGGTGCTGAGCCCAGACTGGCAATCTATAAATTCTTACAAAGGCCAAATGGGCTGCTGTAACATGCCATAGATGCTCCTAATGTGGCCTGTGGGATATTGCTTGTGCTTCTGTGTATCATGCCAAGGCTTAGTAATAAATAGTCAAAGAAACTTGAAATAAATGACAATATTCATTTATAGACTATTCCACTCTTTAAAAAGATGTATTATTGTAATTCTCAGCCAAATCTATACCTGTTTGCATTTATTCATCTTACCAATGTGTTTTTACAATGTGTATATATTACAGATCTATCGGGAATGTAATAGAGGAACGGAAATATCATTAACAAAAACGTATTTGCAATACAAATGTTATTTTTACACAAATTTTTAATACGTTTTTTGTTATTCTAGAAATTGTTTAGAGCCTGTTTGCCAGTGGAACAAAGATTTTAAGTTTTATAGTTTGCACCAGTGCATCGTGCATGTTAGAAAACTTCTTCCTGCAAAAGTAATTTTGCATCTAACCAATATGTTATTTTAAGCAGGCCTCAAAAATGCACTAATACAGTAGTGCCCATACTTTACTAATGTAAGGTCTACTTTTGGTTGATGTCCTATTATGATCTATTTCCATAAAATGTTTTTAGCATTCTGTTCCATGAAAGATATTAAATATTGATTTATGAGAAAATGTACATTGCTATATTTAACAAACAACTATTTCTTATGTGACATTAATGTAATAACTGAATAAAAAGCATGAAATAGGAGTATGATTTAGACAAGCTGTTTGTTGACAGTGACTTGTAATCTACTGATCACCAGCTAATGGTCTACTGTTAGATCCAGATCTACCTTTTGGGCACCCCGGCACTAATGTAACGCCTGTTTAATGTTGAATGTTACAGTTTGCAATGCAAATTTGTGTTTCTATTAATGTGATTTTTTTTTTTTACCAATTTAGATTTTTAGTGCATTTATCACATGGGGAAAAACTAATAAAAGAAAAAATATCTGCATAAATAAGAATAAAAAAACACACCACCATGTAATATTATTCTCTAATAGATAGTTACAATGTGAGATTTAATTGTGCATCTTTAATGCTTGTTTAGAGATGGGGTCTTTTTGTACATAAAGGTAATGACTTATAGTTACACTGCGCAGTGGTGCAAACTATAAAATTCACACTTTCTTCCACTGGTGGAAGGGTCACTACAGGGCAGATTTATTAAGAGACGAATAGTAAATTCAAATTCGAAATTCAAAATACACAAATTCGAATTTTAATCCCCCTATTCGAATGTAAATTTGAATATGAGATTTATCACATCTCGACCATGAAAACAGACCTATTTTGAATATGGCAGAGGCCAGTTGAGCCATTCGGAGACGTTAATAGCCTTCCTGACATTCAAGGTTTTTTTTCGGAAAAATCAAATTCGAATCAGTACGATTCGAATTTTTGGATTGGAACCATTCAATCGAATATTTGACATTCAAAAATTTTTTAAATAACCTCCCAGTCGAATTGTGAGTATATTCGAATTTAAAAAAATTACATGAATTCGAAATTCAACCTTTGATAAATCAGCCTCCCCGTATTCTCTAAGTTTGCAAAATTTGCATTAAATTTCTGCCATGATTGCCATGCCAAGGAATTTTTTTTTACATTGCAAAAGCTGTTCCATTAATTTTATTATATTCCCACATTAGACTTACAATTTTAGAATTTGACTAAACTGCAAAGAGGGTTCTTTAGGGAAGACCACCAGTGACTTTAGTCGTTTCTTAGGTTCAGGATTTGGAGCTGCAACAAAAGCCATGTGTATTGGGATGAGATACTGGAAACCAGGCAGGTTGGAAACACTAATTGAAGTCAGCATTGAAAGTGGGAGAATGACTCATAACCATCCAACAGGTACAACACAAAGAAAATGTAATCATAAGAATATTTCTATTGTAATTGATGACCTATCAAAGCATAAAACCACCTTATGAAAATCTATAAATATTTCACTTTTACATGTTTTACCTCAAGCTACCATTTTATAATGGGTTGTGTGCTTGCTCAAATACAAGTTGATCAAACCTGCTATTGTGAACTGCAATTCAATAGGTATAAATTTAAACTTATTTTGTAACTTTACTTTGGCCTCAGCTAGATATTTTGAGTCCCTTCCTCAGAGACAGCTAAATAAAAAAAAGTCTATTCTAGCTTGATCCAAAAAAAATCAAGATATAAAATGTTTTTTGCACTACTGAGATTTCTGTCATTGTGTATTTTATAGTATGCTTTATACTAGTGTGGCATTAAGATTCAAGATGGTGCATGGTTTAGGATGACTTAGATTTTCTTATAATACATCCATCATAAAGTTATGCAAAGGAAAACTTCAGTGATGACAGAATATCTTGCAGCCAAAAACTCTTGGTGGGCTAAGTCACCTGCTAAATAGGGAGCTAATGGAAATGTCACAGCGATGGCTGAGTGGAAACCTTAATAACAAATACTTGAGTGAGGCAGGCACTGTGCTTGCACAGATGATAACATTGAGATATGCATAAGCAATATATGCTGGTTTGATTTATAAGAAGGAACCCCCAATTCAAAGCATTTGTAGTGTCCATCATTGCACTACTGCAACATGTGAGGTAACAGTGGGTGGATGTCTATGACTAGGGGAAAGGGATGAAGTAGTAAACAGCATCAGTAAGAGCTAAAGTAAGTATGAGACATGTTTGTGCGCTGCAATGGATTTATCCACATGGAGCCACTACAATATAAAAAGTCCTCGTATAATAAATAGAGCACTAGTGGTAGTTGCTGGTTATTGTCTTTCAATGAGGCCAGACACTTCCCGAGGACACCAATACAGGCCCAGATTGGCAATCTGTGGCCCGATGGGCCACTTGCTTTAAAATACAAATTCGGTCTGCCTTTACTGTGTAAATTAGCCACTCAGTTTAGAAATATAAATGAGCCGTTGCATGAGGCAGCCTAGTCTCTTCAAGTATGCCACACTTTGGCCCTGTGACTCACATTAAAGATCTGCCAGGGTGCATGTTCTAGCTGGGGGCACACAAAGGAAAATTAGACTATACAGTAAGTATAGGGCCACTTATCCATCTGGTAGAATAGTAAACTAGGTTGAGATATTTGTTGCAAGGGCCAGTTCCAGCACATAGGGTGTATAATATTGCTGGGGATTATTGATAATGGACTCTTAAAATATCTCTTAATAAAGACTAGTTCCAGTTAACCTTGGGGTTGGAAATATATATCATGCTTTGCATGCGTGTGAATACTTGGGCTGCTTTGTCCTCCCACTTCAGCCCTGCACCAATATCTTCATTGGTTATTCTGGCAGGCCAGTCTGAACCTGGTTCATAAAATGTGTAAAGCAGTAAAATTTTTAGAGCAATACCCAGAGTTTCTTCTGCCATGAGACAAGGTGAGAAACTTGCCTGAGGCAGCATGTGATCAGCAGCAGGAAAATTCTGCTAGTAGACCGTTTGTGAGGAGACTTTTTATTTTATAAGAAATTTGGGGCTTTTGGATTAGGAAAATTCACAGCAAGGACTGGCATCTGTTGGTTTATATAAAATATAACTGCTATTACAATTAAATAGAATGCCCCATTATATAGACAAGATGATGTTTTATACAAATAAAGTGTATTTTTTAATGGGTTTCTCTACATTCAAGGATTCCTTGGGTCCCTGTGCACGGCCCTGTTCACTTCCTATGCAATACAAGAGAAACCACTTGCTCAGTGGGGAAGAGAAATGCTGAAGTTGTTGCCTATGGCTGAAGAGTACTGTAAGAAGACTATACGGCACATGGCAGGTAAGGGAAAGCACAGGTAGCAGTAAAATTGACTCGGTTGTGATCTCTAAAAGTGTTTGTAACATTTTGTCTTTCAATAACCATGCGATTAGGTTTACAATAAGCAGTAACATCATAATATATAGTACACTGTATATTCAAAGTATTTTTATAATTGGATACAATTCCATCAAGATTGTGGTGCATTTATAGATTTTTATCCGTCACTATCTCTTGACTGAATACTCGGTATATAGAAATATTATAAAACATGTTCTGGTATTGCAAGTTGTTCAAAACAACATTTAAGAATCCATTATACAAGGGTCTATTCTTGTCTGTTTGTGAGTTCAAACACCATCCTCATCAGATGAAAAATATTATTGTGTGCGATAATCCATAAGCACAAATTCATTTCTCCACTTTAGAATATCAGGAACACTGGTTTTATTTTGAAGCCAAGTGGCAGTTTTACCTGGAAGAAAGAGAAATTGCAGAAGAGAATGAGAACAAACCTAAATTTCCTGATAAGTATGATGCGGAAGAAAGAGACAAGGTAAACATATAGTATCAACCATTTTGTTTCTTCCTATTGTACTTTGAAGTGTAGATAATGTAGAGATGTGTAGTTTAATCTTATTCATGTAATACAAATGTTAAAGTAACGGTGCTTTCTTTGTGTCCCTACCTACACCACAGGCATACAAGACATGGAGCTCAGAGGGAAGAGGGGGAAGAAGAGGACATGATGCCCCTATGATTGCATACGATGCTCTTCTAGGGGCAGGGGGTGACTGGAAAGAACTTTGTAACAGAGCAATGTTCCATGGAGGTATGTGGATGTGTCTGGGAAATCTGATACTTGTAAAGATAAGCTCACCCTGGCAGAAGTCTCTCTATTACACAAGTACCAATGTAGTATCCAAAAACTGCCTTCATTCACCTACTTCAGT
The DNA here is from genome assembly GCF_017654675.1 of Xenopus laevis. Taxonomy (NCBI): domain Eukaryota; kingdom Metazoa; phylum Chordata; class Amphibia; order Anura; family Pipidae; genus Xenopus; species Xenopus laevis. Next base: position 106,632,251 of record NC_054374.1, read on the forward strand.
TAGGTAACTATGGATATGGTCACTTGAGCAAGTTTTTTGTGCTTTCATGATCCCAATGGACAAGTGCAAGTCTGAAGAGGAAACTGGATGAGAAACTGGATAAGAAAGTGTCCCTTTATTTTTTATGCCATTTCTTAAATTTGCAACCCTGCGCTGATGTTGCCAAGTACATTAGTAAGCAAAAATGACTTTATATGAAATTGTATTCTTTGCCATTTGTTCTGGATGCAACAAGCTATTTTTCATTTGCTAAACATCATAATAATCATCTTAACAGCATTCTGGTTTTTGCCTTCTCCATTGTTTGCCAGTTTAATATATTAATATCTGGGATCCTGTTGAAGGTCAGCAGTGCTTTTAGGCTGTATATTGATTATGTATGCAATTCAAAGTGGATTCCTTGCAATTTGTGGTGAAATAAAACATGTTGTTGCTACAGACTGTTGAAAATGGTTCTAGTGATTGCTATAAATGACTAACTTGACAACCAACAAGCTAGATTTTTTCAACAGAGAACTTTAAGGGGCCCATTCATTAAGTTCGAGTGAAGGAATAGAAGAAAAAATACTTAGAATTTCGAAGTGTTTTTTTGGCTACTTCAACCATCGAATGGGCTACTTCGACCTTCGACTTCGAATCAAACGATTCGAACTAAAAATCGTTCGACTATTCGACCATTCGATAGTCGAAGTACTGTCTCTTTAAGAAAAAACTTCGACCCCCTAGTTCGCCACCTAAAAGCTACCGAAGTCAATGTTAGCCTATGGGGAAGGTCCCCATAGGCTTGGCTATCTTTTTTTGGTTGAAGGATAATCCTTCGATCGATGGATTAAAATCCTTCGAATCGTTCGATCGAACGATTATTCCTTCGATCGAACGAATTGCGCAAAATCCTTTGACTTCGATATTCGAAGTCGAAGGATTTTAATTCCCCAGTCGAATATCGAGGGTAATTAACCCTCGATATTCGACCCTTAATACATCTGCCCCTAAGTGTATGTGATAACAAAGTCTTCTGATAAAAACTTTCCAAATTAAAGGGACATTATAATGAAAAGAGCTTGTGCTGAATGTACTTGTTGCCTGTTGTATTAATCATGGAATATATTCATATATTTTTACCTTATATGGGTTTTGTTATTTTTTGAGTTAAAAAGGGTGAATAGGGAAATTAAAGCTACTCCAAATTTGGTCCTTATTATGTTGATAATTAAATTACCAATATACAGTACAACCCCTTCCTTCACCCCCTGTTTTTTTGACAGCAGTCCATTACGCAGAGGGTTGATCTCTGCACTGGTAATCTAATGGTTATCTATCATTATGGTTATTTACCTCATAAGGAGTAGCTTAAGTTTTCCCTGGTTGTCCTGTTTAGCTCAAGAAAGAACAAGAGTTTGTTTCCATGATTAAAACAGTAGCCAAAAACTATATGGATCAGTTCTTTTATAATAACAACAATAAGTTCTGATTATGTATTAGTTTTATGTACAATTGTATTACATTAAATTCTCTACATTTGGATGAATGTTTTCATTTGTATTGCAGGAGAAGGTGGTGCCACTGGGTCCATAGCAGGGTGTCTTTATGGATTGCTCTATGGCATAAGTAAAGTGCCAAAGAGTTTATACCAGCAGCTTGAGATGAAGGAAAGACTTGAAAACCTTGGCAAGAAGCTCTATCACTTAGCTACAATGGAAAAGTAAAGCAGTTTCTACTATTTTATGTTTCTTATATTTATCTTCCCAACACTATGGACAGTAATAAACTGTGAGTTGTCATTACCTTTCTTTTAGAGACTGAGGATGGTTTTTTTTCCATTTCTCTTAGAACTTTATGTTATTCTTATACATTTTTGATCCAGTGAGGATACTGTCTATACGCATTTAATACACTGACTATTGTCACACTCACTTACTATATTTATACATGTGTATAAGGTTACACTGCATTTTACATCACTCTTCACTCTGCAAACTCTTGGATATCTGAATTTGCCTCATGAGCTTAAATGGGTTATTATAGGTCTGGAATGGTGTAAAATCATTTTAGGCATTACTCTGGTGTAAAAGTAAATCCACTTCTTCATAATGCCAGTTAGCTTCTTTTATATAAATTATTTGGGTCATCATGATGCATGGTAGTAATCAACACACAAAGGGCTGCATCAGTGCTTTATAAATTCACCATTTGTTTTCTGTTTTTTGGTATAAAACATTTTTGAAACATCTTGTATGCCCTAGATCTGTTGTTTGTCACAGGTAAATATATCTGATGATATTTCACTTTTATCTGAATAGGCCAGTTAGTGTATTTAGAATAGGGGCTATTTGTAGTTCAACCCCTGGCAGATGATTCAAATCTCTGATCCTGAAATAAAGTGTGCCATGAAAACACTTCTTTAGTAACTCAATGGCTATCCCACGGTTTCCTTCTTTACACCATTACACATTTTCCTATTTTTACAATGCCCCATCCTAAATAACCGGAAGATGAATAAACGGACTTGTTTGTAAAATTCACGTAAGGAAGACAGAACAGAAAAGGGCAACCGATACATACTTCTATTTATACAGATAAATCCAGCCTTTTCTATGGACAGATTGATCGTCATATCACAAACTAGAAGAGCAGAGAATATTTAAATAATGATGTCATACAAAGGATTTTGTGGCATTTTTTAGCCATATAACCCCCTTAGATATGCAGCCCTGATATAGAGCAAAAACATCAGAACACTACGTACTGTGGTTACATTATATAGAACTATCATTATAGTAATGACTGTAATAGTGATTGGACCTTAGTAATGCTTGTTTGTATACTGGTAACTATATTTGTCTTTGAAGTTCAACTATGTTTTTACATTATCTTTGTTCTTAAATTTTCCATCTTGTGATTTTTCTGCTTCTGCCTTAAGTGCATGTATATAACGGAGCTTTATATATTTATACCAGAATTTTAGTACTTTAAACACTCTTGAAAAAATGGAATGTTAGGTGATGCTCTTACTTAAAGGTTCAAATCAACACAATCCCATTTCAACTGAATGGAAATGTTTATTCAAAATAAATTTGTTTTCCCTTGTCTATGCTTCCAACTCTTTTAATGCCAGCAAAATGATGTTTTTTTTCTGTTTCTTCAGTGACAAACAATTTTTAGAATTGATTTTTCCTGATATTATTATAAATAAATACTATAACATCTACTTTTTTTTCTTAAGCATGATGCTAAGTTTGCAAAGCAAAATTCAAAAATGCCTAATTCATAATTGTGTATAATACTAAGGGGCAGATTTGTCAAAATGTGAAATTAGAGCTCACCACAGCAAAAAATCACCCACTTTCTAATCATTCCTATGGGATTTTTTAGAGGTGTAATTATCAAATGGTGAACTCTAACCTTCACCCATTAAAAATACACTTCTAAAAATCCAATAGGAATGAATAGGAAGTCTGTGAGTTCTAATTTCACACTTTGAAAAATATGCCCCTAATTATCAATAGTAGTTCTCTGGGTGATAAAGAAGTGACTTTGGTGCCTTGGGGATGATAAATGGAGTATGTGAGGGTCTGGCAAATATTATTATATTTAAAAAGCTGAGTATTTTGTACCAATTATGCATAAAATGTTGTATCATAGCAATGTTTGAAGATGTAGCCTTTAAGGGTCAGGGCCAGTACCGTAACTAGAGGGGGGCGGGCCCTGGTGCGTGACGCGCAGCCAGGCCCCCACCCCCCTCCGTACGGCCCAAATTGCAGGGATTTTAGTGGCGTGCGACGCTGCCGGGGGGCCCTGAGGGGGTGCGGGCTCTGGCCCGGTCGCACCTCCTGCTCCCCCGGTGGTTCCGCCACTGGTCAGGGCACACAGAGAGATTAGTCACCTAGCGACAAATCTCCTCTTCTTTGTGCCGACTAACCTCCCCGAACTGCCTCTCCTGCCTTCCCACTGGCTAAAATGTAAATCGCCGGTGGGATGGCACTCAGCACGGTTCATTTTCCGAAGTTGCCCGAAGTTGTGGTTGAGGATGCTGGCCTGTTGATCATATTGGTTGCAGTAGTAATAATGGGGTATGTTTAATGGTTATTGTGACTGTCGTGCTTCTTTCTTTTGCATTAAACAAACATACTTATGCTTATTGCAATTAAATACAGGTGTGGGATATATTGTTTAGACACCATGATCCCGAAATAACTAATAAAAGGCATTGCATTTATCATAGTGTCCTATATAAGCACATAATTCTTTACTTTTGACTGATTTACACTCTATCTGTAATACTAAAATAAGTGATCTGTACCTGATCTGAACTAAGCTAGCATAAATCCATATTGATGATGCTCCGTATTTTAGGAAACATCCCCTTATAAGGAAAACCCAAGGTCCAAAGCATTCTGAGCATTTGGGGATTTTCTGGTACGGAACAGCTTATCTTGCTTAATTTAAGCATGCTTCCAGATAGCTAGACATTTAGGGGCATATTTATCAAGGGTCGAAGTTAAAAAAACTTTGAACTTCTTGCTTCGTAATGTATTTTATACAAACTTAGATACATTATGTCAAAATTGAAAATGCTGTATACTTATATGAAAAAAAAAAATTAAAAAAATTTAAAAAAAAAACATTGAACTTTGAATTCAAAAAGACCAACCGAATAGAGGTTGAAGGTTTTTGGTGGTTGAAGTGGTCCGCATTCAAATCGTACGATCGAAGGCATAGCACCTTCGATCTACTTCGATTGGAAGTTTTTCCCCCCCAAAAAATTTCGATCTCTCAAACTCCACCAATTGCCTCCATATAGGTTCTAGGAGGTCCCCCATAGGCTAAAACACCACTTCAGCAGCTTTTAGGTGGCGAATGGTCGAAGTCGAAGTTTTAAAGAGACCGTACATGAAAACAGCCGACATACTGTTTCCTGCACTTCCAGCTTGTGATCATATAGATTGATATTAAGGGGTACATTAATTGTAATACCACTTTTGTGATCTATCTGATCACATGCTTGAAGTGCAGGAAACAGTATGTCGGCTGCACAACGAGAAAACTCAAGGAAAGGGCAAGGGAGCATATGAGTCAGATAAAAAATCCTCGAACAGCAGAAAAGAGTTACATCACTAGACATTTTGCAATATGTAATGAGGGAGATATAGATCATTTTTCCATTCAAGGGATAGAGAGAGTAAGACTGGGAGTAAGAGGAGGAGACCAGCTTAGACTGGAGAGGAGAGAGGTCTATTGGATTTTTCATTTAGGAACACGTTTACCCTTAGGACTTAACTATGAATTTGACGTTACTTGCTATATTTGAACTAGCTAAATACATAGACTTGTTGCAACTGTCAGTTATAACATAAAGAGAAAACTCTTTCGATAAACATATTGATGGTTTTTATAGCTAATAATGCAAAGTAATCAATGTTTGATTAATTTTAGAATCATTTATACAACATTTCACATGAATCTAACTAAGTTTGTAAAAAACTAAATGTGCCACTTTAAATTACTATTAAAGATATATGGGTCAAGATACATATGCCCCACAGTGGAAGCTATGGGTGAATATTGAGAATACAAGGTTAATCCCCATTGAAGGTTGATTGGTTTTAAACTTAATGGGAGGGGTTCACAGGGTATAAATACTAGTTGAAACATGCTGTTAACAGAGACACCTATGATTAAGTGCCGGAGGGTACGAAACGCGTAGGGTGGACCATGTGTGGTCAGTATGTATCACTATTTTAATGTAACTTAAATAAATATTTTTGTTTTAACCACTGAAAAGCCTTGGGACGTATATCTTTTTGATATAAACTTTTTTGTATGGTGTGTGGATGGCCTGCAATGCTATTAACAACAAGTCTCAAGCCTGCAACCCTAATATCTCTGGGTTAAACTGTGAAAATCTGAATAAAATCTCTGGGTTAAACTGTAAAAATCTGAATAAGATCTCTGGGTTAAAATGTAAAAATCTGGATAAGAGTGAAGCTGATATAATGCAACTAAGCATGATACACCAACTGAAAGAGAGAGAGAGCATTATATTCACTTGAGATAGATCAAAAATCAGAAAGTTCATTAAACTCTAAAGAAGAGATTCTAGTAAGCATGGAGGATGAAAAGATTGGTGGTCAGGGGAAGATGGAAAAATCTAAAATTTTTCAGCTTTTTATGTGTATTTAAGGGCTAGGCATTAGCGCAGGCGACTTTTCATAGCAACCTATGGGGAAAAACGCTGAGGCAGTTCGGGGAGATAGTCGCTCAAAAGACGAGGCGATTAGTCGCCAGGCGACAAAATCTCCCCGAATCTCCTCGTGTGGCCTAGCCCTTAAATACACATAAAAAGCTGAAAAATTTTTGAAAAACGGTCACAAATAGATAGGTGAGTGAAAAAAACTTTATTTCTGGTAAATTATCTAAAACCAACTGAACTGGAAAATAATTTGAAGGGGAAGATCCCCTTTTAAATATTTATTGCAATGTTTTGTAATAAAGCATAACAAACAAGGGAAAGTTGTGCTCACCACTATTTTTTAAAAACGATTAGGCGGGGGTGCAATGAGGCTGTGACCACAAAATACATATAGTCAAATACTAGAGTCCTCTGCACTCAACCAGAGGACTCTTGTATTTGACTATTTGTAATAAAGCGTTTCATTTTCACTTTTTAGTAAATATGTCATATATATGTGTGTGTGCTGTTTTTTCAAATAATGTTAGCTTCTTACAAAATTATGGTCATAATTTTTATTTTATATGACATTTTATTCTCAAGAGGGAATATTGTGCAGAGCTAGAAGATAACACAGATTTATATATACTGATGATTATCAGCCAAATGAATTTTGTTGCCAATGGCCACTAATATCTGCACCCAGGTATAGCCCCAGCCTGACTGCTACAAACCTCCAGTGTCACCCAGCCAATCATCTGTCTATCATCCTTTATATTCTTAGATTCCTTACAGCCCCCAACAGCATCGGCCAAGGAGGGATGAAATCGACAGTGTTGTGGGGAGCTTGGGGGCCATGTGAACTGAAGGACAGTAGATGGGGCTTACCTGTGGATCAAACAGGTGTAGAGGGGGTTGGTTTTTGAGGTTGAACAAGCATCGACATGGCACCACCAGGCAAAGTAGTCTGGCCTTGGGCACCTATGCTTCTTGGGCTGGTACTGAGGCACCCACATTTGTGACCAGATGTCTATAAGGTGAACAACACATTAGAGCACTGAAAAGTCCTAAAAAAAACCCAAAGATATCTCTAAGCAACCATTTTAAAGTGATCTTTGGCTCAAAGACCAAAGATTATACTGTATTGATATGGCTCAAGTATGGTAAAGAGCTGCCATTTTGGCGACTTTGTTAAAATAAGCAGATTTTACAGTGTGTTCCCAGCTTAAGAACTATCAACAATGGAAAAAGGGGCAAGTACAGGAAGAAGAGGCTGCTGATACTGGGTTCCTTAAGTTTCCTTTAGGTTAGTGTATCATCAGATGATGTTATACTCGCAATACTGGCTGCATCTAATGTGTTCAATATTGTAACTTTAATCTGTGTACCTGACTATTGTGGAAATAACTGTCCCATGTCACATAAAAAACAACCACACCACTTTATTATGGGTCAAAGGGCCAAAACACATTAATATATTTAATTTGTACATCCACAAATCCATAACTTTCACTTTAAAAAAAAAACCTTCACTGGCTCATTCAAACATTCATTGGCTCCCCCCAGTGGTATGATTCAAGTTTACAGTGGCAGAAGCAGAGTGGAGCATTGTGTAAAACACAGTTCTGAAAAAGAAAAAAATATATATTGTGGTAACATCTGTTGGCTAACTAATATATATGAGTGCAAGCTTTCAAGAAAAACTGAAAAATGTCTTCAGCCATTTTCATGATGTGAACTGTTACACATAAGGGTTAGTTTATGACTGGGAGGGTAGGGTTCAACCAGCAAAAAGCCAGCATTTTTTTACACGTTACAGTAATCATTACTGACTGCATTTGAGAGAAGGGGGAATATAGGCATCCCCCCTCTCCTGCATTCTAACTTGTATGTTATTCAGACACTTTACCTCCCCTAAACCTTCGTGCATTTACCTCTTTTGCATCAGAGCAAGTTGAGGAGGGGCCACTTTACTAGTTCAGACAGCTCATATGAAGAAATAAAGTAAAGCATTGCTCGTGGCAAGATTTTAACCTTGCCTCATGTCTGAATCACCCCTGTCTGCACCTTGTGCTGGAACTTGTGCCAGTTGCAGAAAGCACACAGACCCTGGGCAGAAGTGTGTGAGAGTTTTTTGTACCCTTTGTACATTAGTTAATTGCTGGTGGTGTCTTGTGCTATATAGGTCCATAAATATTTGGACAGTTACTTTTTTAACTGTATTGGTATTGACATTCCTGCAATGAATTTTAAATAAAACAAATCAGATGCAGTTGAACTGCAGACTTCCAGCTTTAATTCAGTGGGTTGAACAAAAAGATTGCATAAAAATGTGAGGAACTGAAGCCTTTTTTTAACACAATCACTTCATTTAAGGGGCTAAAAAGCAATTGACTCAAAGGCTATTTCATGGGCAGATGTGGGCAATTCCTTCGTTATGTCATTATCAATTAAACAGATAAAAGCCCTGGAGTTGATTTGAGGGAGGGGGGGGGGTGCTTGTATGTGGATTATTTTGCTGTGAACAAACAGTATGCTGTCAAAGGAGCTCTCCATGCAGGTGAAACAAGCCATCCTTAAGATGCAAAAAACAGAAAAAAAAACATCCGAGAAATTGCTACAATATTAGGAGTGGCAAAATCTACAGTTTGGTACATCCTGAGAAAGAAAGAAAGCACTGGTGAACTCAGCAGCGCAATAAGACTTGGACGTCCATGGACGACAACAGTGGTGGATGATCGCAGAATCATTTCCATGGTGAAGAGAAACCCCTTCACAACAGCCAAACAAGTGAATAACACTCTCCAGGAGGTAGATGTATCGATATCCAAGTCTACCATAAAGAGAAGACTGCATGAAAGTAAATACAGAGGGTGCACTGCAAGGTGCAAGCCACTCATAAGCATCAAGAATAGAAAGGCTAGATTGGACTTTGCTAAAAAACATCTAAAAAAGCCAGCACAGTTCTGGAAAAACATTCTTTGGACAGATGAAACCAAGATCAACCTCTACCAGAATGATGGCAAGAAAAAAGTATGGAGAAGGCGTGGAACAGCTCATGATCTAAAGCATACCACATCATCTATAAAACACGACAGAGGCAGTGTGATGGCTTGGGCATGCATGGCTGCCAGTGGCACTGGGACACTAGTGTTTATCCATGATGTGACACAGGACAGAAGCAGCCAAATGAATTCTGAGGTGTTCAGAGACACTGTCTGCTCAAATCCAGCTAAATGCAGTCAAATTGATTGGGAGGCGTTTCATAATAAAGATGGACAATGACCCAAAACATACAGCCAAAGCAACCCAGGAGTTTATTACAGCAAAGAAGTGGAATGTTCTTGAATGGCCAAGTCAGTCACCTGATCTGAACCCAACTGAGCTGCATTTCACTTGTTGAAGACTAAACTTCGGACAGAATGGCCCACAAACAAACGGCAACTGAAAGCTGCTGCAGTAAAGGCCTGGCAGAGCATTAAAAAGGAGGAAACCCAGAATCTGGTGATGTCCATGAGTTCAAGACTTCAGGCTGTCATTGCCAGCAAAGGGTTTTCAACCAAGTATTAGAAATGAACATTTTATTTTCAGTTTTTTTGTCCAATTACTTTTGAGCCCCTGAAATTAGGTAATTGTGTGTGTTCAAAAAGGCTTTACTCACATGTTTATGCACTCATTTTGTTCAACCCACTGAAGTAAAACTGAAAGTTTCATTTAAGATTCATTGTGGTAATGTACAGAACCAAAATTAGAAAAAAAGTTGTTTCTGTCCAAATATTTATAAACCTAACTGTAAATGACCCCTATAGCATTTTATATTCTTTTTTACATAATAACAATAGAACTAAAAAAAATGTTTGGAGGTGAACTACCCCATAACCTAATCAGTTCTGGATGCTATAATGCTATAAGAATGGTAACATATATTCAAATTCAGTGTTTAGTTTCCTTTGGTTTGCTTTATTTGTGTAATACACACATTTTTGGAAGATTCAAATCCAAACCAAATTGAAGGACTTGTGTGATATGACAAAGCCATGACTATTTGTTCACAAATTATGGATTTATCGTAACTTTGCTGAAGTCTGAATAAGGATAAACCTATTATTACATATCTGGCCCAATTTAAATATTATGGATTCAGAGAATTCCTGCCACTTCTCCATTTCTCTGTGCTCTGGTGTGGGGGGTTTCTTTAGTCCCTCTGGTGCTGTAAAGTGTTAATAGCTATGCTCCTGTTGATATTCCTTCATTTATGGAAGTATAGTACTACTCAAGAACATTGCATGATGCTTTGCTGAATTTCTGATTATGAGAATAACCTGTGTTATACTGAATTTAATCAACAGACAATGGTATCTAGTAATAGGACTATTTGTCATAGAAACAGTGACATTACTCTACTGAACACCAATATTGCATGTCAGAGTTGTCCAGCTGGAACATCTCATAATGACTATAAGGAATACATACTCCAGTTCACTTATCTAATATATGTACTAAATGTTATCTCATTTTTATCTCAAGCCTAGATACTAATTAGGGACTAACTAAATAACTACTGATGCGGGGGCACCCTGAAGCTCGATCCATCCTGCATCTCCAGGGTTCCCACAGTAGATTGTGTTGATATGTGCACCAGACACCTTGTGAATTGGATGCAAAAAATATTTGAAGCGCACCCCAAAGTGACATAAACCCCAAATGCTAAATGTAACTTGCATCAAATTTGCAGTAGCTACAACTTGAAGCGTGGCTGCAATAACACTGGAATTTTGGGTAAAAAAATTGCAGTTTGCATCCACAATTATAATTACACTGGAATTTGGGGTAAAAAAATGACAATTTCCATTAAAACCCCTTATATTTGGCAATGCACATTCTGAGTGGGAGTGAAAATGTATACACATTACGATTTCTTTTACAAATTTTATTTATGGGAACAGAAAAAAGGTAAAACTCAAACTGATAGTAAATAAACTCATAAATAGTAACTTAGCTAAAGGAAGTTACATAAGTTAGGCAATAGAAGCCAGAGAATAATGCTTTGTTATGCAGGATTTCGGATATATTTAACATACATCTGAATTACTTTTAGGGATGCACCAAATCCACTATTTTGGATTCGGTTCCTTTAAAGGACCAGAAACACAGAATAATAATACACTGTACTCTACTCTGGTAAAACATTGTATTTGCTACAGTTTATGGAAATAAGCTGCTGTGTAGCAGTGTGGGGTAGGGGGATTTGATAAAGGGCACACAGTTACATAAGGAGATAGTTTAGAGGTGTTTTTTTTTTTTTAAAGACATGGGAGTATTGCATCATACATCAACAACACCATCAAGTAATAGTAGCATCAAAACACAGCACTATTTCTATTAATAAGTGACATAGAAGTGTTTGCAGGAATCTATGACCTGCAAACAACATTTGTTCAAGGGATAAGATTGCCACCTAGCAACAGCTGATGGGTTAAGCGACAGCCTCCCGAAGATACGCTGGAAAAATTTATTTTAACACTACATCCACGTTTTAGCATTTCCCTTCCGACGTGCTTGTGCCTTTAAGATGTGGGAGCAAGCACAGGTCTGCTCAGTGCTGATTGGACAGTGAGGAGCAGTGTGACATCACAGGAAGGGGATTAGCTGAACGGGGAAGTTAGATTTTTTACCGGGAGTCTGTGGATGACAATCCTAAATAAGGGAATGCTCTTTGATAAAAGCAGAGATAATAAGAAATATTAAGTGACAAGATGCAGTTTAAGCCTTAGTTGTCTAATAAACTAAATGAAAGTTATAACAATTAATGTTGTTGAGAAATAGATACATCATCTCAGGGTGGAAGTATCAGGCAATACGGCTATAGTTTCTGGAACTAAATGATTTATAACATCTAGCTACCTGTATTATAACATTCACTATGAAATGAACCCAATCAATTTGGTTAAAGACACATTAGGCACATCCAGAGTGATGGAAGTAACGTCCTTTCTTGTCCTCTGTGATTTTGGATTTATAATCCAACTTCTTCCCAAGATTTTGTTTTACGACAAGAGGGAAAGGAAGAAAAATCCACGAAATAATCACAACTACTAGGAATTCCGGAAGGAATTACATGTTGCAATTTAAGGGCGGGACACGGGTGGGCGCTGTTGCTAGGTGGCAATCTTATCCCTTGAACAAATGTTGTTTGCAGGTCATAGATTCCTGCAAACACTTCTTTGTTCTACGGGAGATTACCACCTAGCAACAGCTGATGGGAGAATACCACACATCTAGTAGTTGTTTTATGAATGTCTCATTATGTCAAGCATGCCACAATGCTACTATATTAAAATAATAAGACATCTCAGGGTAGCCTTGGTTGTTGTGGATCTTCAAAAGGAATTTTCCTTGAATGGAATGTATCAACATCAAAATTTTAGATTGGACCAAAATGAATAATCCTGTGATATTATTTGTAAGTTATTAATAATATGTAATATTTCCTCTTAAGGAATACATTGTGTAAATAAATTAAGAGGCTTATAAATATAGCAACGCAATGATCGGAGTCTTAAAGGACCAGTAACGTCAAAAAATTTTTTTAAAAAATTCGTTAGTACACAACGAAAAAAAACACATACACAAATTATACTTTAAAAAAGCAAAGTCTTTATTAAGAAATAACTTACAGAAACTCTGCTTCCTGTCTTCTACAGAAACGGCGAAAGGGCGACCATCCATTCAGCGGTGCTTGATTTCTCCTCCCTGGCTCTCTGCTGCTGGATCCTTCAGCTGCCACATTCTGTGCTTTCTGTAGTGCAGCGGCGCTTCCAGCAGGAACTTGAGGCGGATCTGCGGTGCCGGTGTTCCTGTGGGCCATGATCTCTCTATCACTGCTGTAACAGCTCAGGCCCTACAAGATCCCCCTCCGCCCGGGGAGGTGAGTCCTGGTCAGTTCCCTGTAGGGCAGCTGTGTGGCAAGGGACAGTTTGCTGGGACAACCGGTAGTGCGCCCTCGCAGCTGCACACACCCGCTGCAACTGTTTCTCTCTGGCGCTTCGCAGCAACCGACAAAACTACAAGTCCCACCATGCATCCGTCCCATCTGCTTCTCCGAAAGCGTTACCGGCAGTGGGACGCAGGGACTTGTAGTCAGCTGGATGCAGAGCCCCGCAGCTCAGCAGTGCCTGAGCTGTTACAGCAATGAGAGTTTTGTCGGGAACTGACCAGGACTCACCTCCCCGGGCAGAGGGGGATCTTGTAGGGCCTGAGCTGTTACAGCAGTGATAGAGAGATCATGGCCCACAGGAACACCTGAAGATCCGCCTCAAGTTCCTGCTGGAAGCGCCGCTGCACTACAGAAAGCACAGAATGTGGCAGCTGAAGGATCCAGCAGCAGAGAGCCAGGGAGGAGAAATCAAGCACCGCTCAATGGATGGTCGCCCTTTCGCCGTTTCTGTAGAAGACAGGAAGCAGAGTTTCTGTAAGTTATTTCTTAATAAAGACTTTGCTTTTTTAAAGTATAATTTGTGTATGTGTTTTTTTTCGTTGTGTACTAACGAATTTTTTAAAAAAAATTTTTGATGTTACTGGTCCTTTAAATTATGTCTAATTCAACCACACTGCAAAAATCTGTGTGATCCTCTAAGGATAATGTTATAACTCATAACAAATGTGATCCCTCATAACAAAGGGCCAAAATTAGAGTACTGTTTTCATTGCTGATAAACTGAGGATAGAAGACAAGCTAATTTAATGGACAATGAGCTCAAATCTGTAGGGTTATTAAACACCTTTCATAGGAGAGAGAACTTAAGTCTTGTGTGTATGTATCCATAGCGAGGATAGATTAGCCTCTGTAGAGACTCCTTACAGTTAGTCTGCAAGCAATGTTTTGTAACTTGCTGATATAATAAATCCTTTGCAAAATGATACATTTCAGTATAGAAATGCAAGACCCAAGTTAAATAATAAGGTAAGATAAACTGGATATGTTGGGCACAATATCCTTAGCTGAAGAAAGGGAAGTGAAAGTTCAAATATCTAACCCTTTTAGGGGCTGACAATCATGAGTAGGTTCATTTCTGTAGAAACACCTAGGGCCTGAAGGTATTCTGTTGTAAACATGAGGGAACTTTTAGACCATGATGCATTAGTTGTAAGATCTGATACCTCATCTTGGAAAGTTAAATGGACATTTTATAACTACATCTGTTGCCCTGTCTTGATATATGTTCACAAGTGCTCTGTGAATCAATGTTATGATAAGCACAAAGGCCTGACAGAAATTGCCAGTAGATATAAAACTGTTTGTCTGTACTAGACACGTGGTACAATAGCCTAAAACACATTTTTGGCTTGGAATGATGATGGTGCGACTAAATTTATTTCCCTGAAGCTTAGGGAATCTCAAAATAGATTTTTGTGGTGGGAGACTACATTTACTGCAGTGTGCCATATACACGATATATATATATATATATATATATATATATATATATATATATATATATATATATATATATATATATATATATATATATATATATATATATATATATATACACACACTATAAGTCTATAGATGGTCTGACTGCTATTTCTCTTGCATTACTGGTATGTCTTTTGGATATGAGGAATATGTTTCTTTCAATGATCTGGCTCTAAAGCAAAACTGCTTCTTAGCATAGAAAAGATACAACTTTATTGTCTGAAAGTTCTGTGGCTGGATCTGGAGAAAGCACAGTACAATTGCTAATCTGACAGCCAAGAGTTCTAGTAAATGTATGTGGTATTGTTCTTTATTGGAGACCAGGACCCCTCCAAACTGACATATTGCTTGGAACTACAAGGTGTTCCATCCATCAGGGAAGGGGACTGTCACATTTGCTATGTGTTTGTTTCATTTTGTTTTTACTCCAGTATCTAGATTCTATATATTCCTTCCCCAGCCTCACTCATGTATTAGAAAGTTCAAGAGAACTTGGAAATCTCTGCAGTATGTCTTTGTGGAGGACTGGGCTAGCTCTAGAAGATAGGCAATGCTTGCCACAAGTCATTTTAGAGTGATTTGAATTGCTTCTAGAATCTTGTAACTATGTATTAAGATTAAGAGTGACAGTCAACGTGTTACAACTGTGCTCCATAAATGGCTGCTGTTGATCTGATCTACAGTTATCAATGCCCTGCTGGAATGATCTAATACTGAAAGATAATCCCAGTATCACAGATAAAAACAATGCCCATTGGTGTAGTTGATCCACTACTGCTTTAACAATCCGTGAGAAAGTAATGGGTGTTTGAGAGGTCAATAACATGACATACTATAAGTAAAGATATATATTCCAATAGATGCTTAGTAGCTTTCTGTGGGGAGTGTTGCCTCATGGCAATTTTTACTCTTGCTCATTGGGTAGCATGAATAATAGATGGAAGATCTGTTGAGCCTTTTATTCTAAATTGCACTATACTGTTTATATATATATATATATCAACAAGGAGGTGCATGCACATGACATGTCCAACAGGTTGCCTGGGTGCAGCTAATCATATACATTTTTGCATTCAGCACTTTCTGAAGATGACCTTTCTTATCTTTTCCACAAAAAGTGGAAAAGTGGGAAGTGACCAATGATATTTGGAAAGAAACTGAGGTGGAAGCACCACGGAGTTTGTAGCAGAATAAGAAACTGCATCCTCCATGAACGCTGAGGTAAAAAATCTAACTTCCCCGTTCAGCTAATCCCCTTCCTGTGATGTCACACTGCTCCTCACTGTCCAATCAGCACTGAGCAGACCTGTGCTTGCTCCCACATCTTAAAGGCACAAGCACGTCGGAAGGGAAATGCTAAAACGTGGATGTAGTGTTAAAATAAAATTTTCCAGCGTATCTTCGGGAGGCTGTCGCTTAACCCATCAGCTGTTGCTAGGTGGTAATCTCCCGTAGAACAAAGCCTAGTTTCTGATAAACCAGAATCAGTACAGAGAAGATTATATATACTGTATATATTTGTTTATGCATAGGTCTTTATGTGATATACAACTGGGTATTGTTAGATATACATCTGTGTATTGTTAGATATACATCCGTGTATTGTTATTTAGTAAAAATGCCTTGTCCCCTTCATCTGCAAGGTGCTTTTGCTGGCATCACCTTTAACTAATCCCAGTACAAGGTGTCATATAGGTTGAATAATAATAATGATGATGAAATGAGCCCCATATATGTGTCTGAGAAGGAGCATAAAAAAGGAGCGGAAAAACCGGATGCTCGCATGCAAGAAAAAACTGAATGCGCGTATGCGCAAAAGCCAACGCAGTGCGCATGTGCTAAAAAGCACACACACGCCAGATTCATCTGCAAGCGGGGACCAGACTAGGGGGTAGGAGAAGCAGAAGCAGAAAAGGTGCGTGCCTGGCGCCCCCCCCAACTTTGCCACCTAGGCACGTGCCTGCTCTGCCTACCCCTAGTTCCGGCCCTGATATTGATCCTTTATTGCACTGTTCAAAAAAATCTTAAATTGGTGGTTCGCCTTTAAGTCAAGTAATTTGGACCCTAGCAACCAGATTGATGAAATTACACAAACTGGAGAGTTGCTGAATAAAAAGCTAAATACCCCAGAAGCACAAATAAAACTCAATTGCAAATTGTCTCAGATATCACTCTCTACATCATACTAAAAGTTAATTTACAGGTGAACAACCCCTTAAATAAAGAGTGAATAAGATTGGGAAGCAAAGAATATAAAGCTGATTCTTTCCATACAGTGTGTTGACGTCTCGTTCCAGATCAAGAAGCACAGCAGTGAATTGATGATTATGCTTGTGCTGGCAGCCTCTGACGCCTCTTCGCTATCTTTTTCCTGTTATGTCAGTGAGCACCAAAAATGTTACCCCACCTTCTATTCTCAAGCCAGAAATAAACAAGCCAAGCCAATAATAAAATGTTATGGTATATGTGAAATAATGAACTTGCTTGGTATGCATCTTGCTCATTGTGATGGTAACTCCAAATGAAAATATAAAAGCTATGCAGGATCAGTTATATACACACAATGCACATTCCAGTAACTATTTAGTGCTTACTTTTCTGCATAGCATGTTAACATGAGCAGGTTCAACAGTATATCATAGCCATTGTGGAGAGAGGCAAAAGAAGCACAGAGAAACCCAGTCTGGTCACTCAAATATATAAGGGCTGAACTCCATGGAGCTATTTCGTATGATGCATTGCAGCATACGAAATATGAACGCTGCACACTGCATCTTCATCCGACAGTCATGTTGTGTGTAGTGTGTGTATGTACCTGAGATGTTTCGGTCACTTCCATTATATTCTGCGCCTCCGACTGGTCGCATGTGTTTTTACACATCAGGACGCATCGTACCACATTGCTCCGTGGAGTTCAGCCCTAACTTTTACTATTTTACATAGTTAAATTGGGTTGAAAAAAGACAAAGTCCATCAAGTTCAACCCCTCCAAATGAAAACCCAGCATCCATACATACACCCCTCTCTACTTTTAATTAAATTCTATATACCCATACCTATACTAACTATAGAGCTTAGTATCACAATAGCCTTTGATATTATGTCTGTCCAAAAAATGATCCAAGCCATTCTTAAAGGCATTAACTGAATCAGCCATCACAACATCACCCGGCAGTGCATTCCACAACCTCACTGTCCTGACTGTGAAGAACCCCCTACATTGCTTCAAATGAAAGTTCTTTTCTTCTAGTCTAAAGGGGTGGCCTCTGGTACGGTGATCCACTTTATGGGTAAAAAGGTCCCCTGCTATTTGTCTATAATGTCCTCTAATGTACTTGTAAAGTGTAATCATGTCCCCACGCAAGTGCCTTTTTTCCAGAGAAAACAACCCCAACCTTGACAGTCTACCCTCATAATTTAAGTCTTCCGTCCCTCTAACCAATTTAGTTGCACGTCTCTGCACTCTCTCCAGCTCATTTATATCCCTCTTAAGGACTGGAGTCCAAAACTGCACTGCATACTGTACTCCAGATGAGGCCTTACCAGGGACCTATAAAGAGGCATAATTATGTTTTCATCCCTTGAGTTAATGCCCTTTTTTATGCAAGACAGAACTTTATTTGCTTTAGTAGCCACAGAATGACACTGGCCAGGGTTAGACAACGTGTTATCTACAACACGTTGTTTAACTCTATTGTGTGACAGTTGTAAAGTACCGAGTTCCCTGGTGCCTGTGTGAGCTGCCTTAGCACTGCTGCACTTGTGCCTGAAGCTTAGTATTTACCCACTACATCTAATCTGATTCAGTAGTATCACCTTCACAAGGGAAGAAAAGTGGTACCAAGAGGCTCATTTATGATGGGGTAGGCTCCAATTTCAGCTAATAGTGTGCAATACACCGTGTACATGTGCCCTTGTGCAATTGACAGTGCAAAGGAGGCCTGTAATCCAAGTCTGCATAAATGGATCTGACACACCTTGTGACCATGTACACACTAGTCCAGCACTGCGCACTATGTTGGAACTAAAAATATATTAATAATAATAATAGTTAGGTCCATTTATGTGGACATCTATGGGCTCAAATGCAAACTATACTAGAAATGTGCCAAATGTGTGCTGCTCAAGACTTTGTTTAGCAGCCAAGGGCAAATGCAGAATAAAAAAAATTAAAATATATGACACCTATTTACTTATACATGACAAATAAGTTTATTTACATGGCTGAAAATAGACAAGCCTTGCATGATTCATAAGCCCATAGCTGCCTATGTACCCTTTAATGGCAGCAGTGGCGTAACTAGATATTACTGGCCCCACAGCAGATTATTTTTCAGGCCCCCAGGTTGACCAGTTTTACCAATATTTATTTAAACTGTATATGAATTAGGACCTCATGGGGCCCCTATACCTCCTGGGCCCCCCTGCAGTCGCATGGTCTGCTTCCTCTGTAGTTACACCCCTGAATGGCAGGTACAAGTTATGTCTGCTTAAGAACTGTTCATGTCTATGCTGATTTTTATTTTCATTTTGTCCTTTACAGAGCATTTGTTTTTTTTACAGGGTGTAACTATAAAGGAAGCAGACCTTGCGGCTGCAGGGGGGTCAAGGAGGTATAGGGGCCCCATTAGGCCCTAATTCATATACACTTTCAATAAATATCAATAAAACACATCAACATCTAAACATTTTGGGGGCCTGAAAAATAATTTGCCGTGGGACTCGGTAACATCTAGTTACGCTACTGTTTTTTTATATGGGGTCAGTGACCCCCATTTGAAACCTGGAAAGTCTGAAAAGGGGCAAATAATTAAAAAAAAAAAACTATAGAAAATAAATTATGAAGGCCATCTGAAAAGTTACTTTTAATAGGGTTGCCACCTGTTCGGTTTTGATCCGAACAGTTTGGTTTTTCTAAGGCCTGTTCGGGTCTCAACTTTATGTTCAGTTTTCAGCCTTGTGAAAACCGAACAATAATGTGGCCAAATGAAAACCAATTAAATACCAAGATACTCACCTTGACACGGCTTAGTTATTATGACGTGCAGTTCATTTCTTGTTATTCAAGAAACCAAAATAAGCAAATCAATCAAAAATAAGAAATATTTTTTTTCTAGATGAGCATTGCTGTGTTTCAGAGCTTTCTGGATAACCGATTTCTGTATAATAGATCCCATACCTGTAGTTAAAGGAATGTTCTTACTCATCGGGCAGAATAGATAGAGGTAGGGTTTCCAGCTGTGAGGGTTTCAACTGGACATCTCAGTTTGTCAAAGGGCTGTCTGTTCCAAACTTTCTGTCCCCTTTAAAACATTGCGAAAACTGGACAGAAATCTTGCCTTTTGCATATAAGTGATGTAATAACCCTGCATAGAGATCCAAAAAAAGAAACTCACATGCCCGTGTTATGGCCACTCCTCCATTGTGTCCACTCCCAAAGTGTGCAGGTTTTCCCATGCTGGTCTCCATTCCAGTAGACATCATATGTGGGGGATTTTGTGGTTGAGGAAACCATTCCACACGTATGGAGTAAAATCAAAATTCCAGCTTTATTTGGTAATTAAAACAACAAACAGGCATCTATTACAGATATACTCCTACCCTATGACATGTTTGATCACCTGACGCGTTTCATGACTCCTTCTGGCACTTCATCAGAGGTGACCTAACATCACAGCTCCATGACATCATTGTGCCTGCCTCTGATGTCATCATGCCTACCCCGAGATCACTGCTTAGCCACCGGCAAAGGTGGCACCCCTTACTTTTTATACATACTAAAAATGAATCTTAAAGGTAAACTAACCCCCAACCGACGTCACAGGCCTGGAGCTGAAAACATTAAAGGGCCTGTTTTGCAGAAAGATTTGCAAATAATGTGCGTTCCAGGTATAGAATGGTACAGCCCACATCCAAAACTAAATTTTGCCCTTGACCTCCTCTGCCAGAGGCATCCGCTCTTTATAGTGGAGTATATGGGATATGAGGTATTTTTAACCAGGCCCGGACTGGCAATCTGTAAATTCTGGCAAATGCCAGAGGGGCTGCTGTAAGGTCCCATAGACAGTCAGTATTTAGTGGGCTGGTGGAGGACTATTTGGGCCTCTGTGTACTTGGAATGCCAGGGCCTATTTTGACTCCCAGTCCAGATCTGTTTCTAACCCAATTTTTATTCTGGTTTATAGGTTAGGAGACAAATCAGATAGAGAGAACCCGCACACTCAGTTCCACATGAAAGGCAGGGACACTATGGAATACCACACAGACCATTCCCAGCATTTGCTGCCTGTTCAGCCCACCTGGGCTCTTATTGGTTAGCTCGGCACGCCCATGATCATTAAGGCCACGCCCTAGCCAGTTTTGTTTCTCTTGGAAGAGCTGGAATTACAAGCAGACGCGTGACCCCGCCCCGCGGGGATGATTGACAGCTCGCGTCTCCTGGAGCGGATTGGGATTAAAGTGCAGAGCGCTGGAGTGGAAATGGACAGCGAAGGCAGAACTTCATTCCTGAGCCTTTGAAACTGCTTCGGGCGTCACAATCTCAGGTAAATATGTCAGGTAAATATGGTGGGATGTGGGTTTGCAAAGTAGTTGAAAGTGTCAGGGAGTGGGGGCGGGTTCGTGTTTGGGGGACAGGTGCAATGGCAGCGCTCGCTTCCCCGCTCCGAACACTGGCGCCTCTCCGCTCAGCCTGTTGCTGCTGCTGCTGCTGCTCTTCTATGGCTCGTGTATTGGCAATGCCAACCTAAAGCTCAGCTTGGAGAGACTTCAGTGTGTGTCCTACTGATATTCCTACTGATATGCGCCCAGAGGCCGTGCTGCTTGGAGCATCAAAGGAAAATACTGGGAATTGCGCGTTCCTACATGTGCACAGGTTTAAGGGGATCAACACCAAAAAACTTCTTTTTTTATTTATTTATTTTTTTTTTGGCCCAACGAAAGAAAATGCTCTCCCAGTCCTGACCAACTTTCTAGTATAAATTAAAAATGTCTACTGGAAGCAGTGTATTTCTGTTTATATTCTCTGCACTTCAGGTTCTGACTACTGAAGCAATGTAGCTACTGAAGCCAGCTGGTCATCAGATCTGAGAATTGATTGATACATTGTTTCAACAGTCAGAAAAGGATGAAAACTGCTGAATCCAATCGCAATTTAATTTCCATATAACATTGACATAATGGGGGTTATGTGATAAAAGGCACTAAGTTTGCCCTGGTGCAGTAACCCATAGCAACCAATCAGCAGGTAGCATTTACTGGTCACCTGTTTAAAAGGAGACATCTTATTGGTGTCTATGGGTTATTGCTCCTGGGCAAACATTATGCCATTTATTACATTTGGGGGTATAAGTATTATTATATTATAAGTTGCTTAGAATTAAATGTTCAAGGTTTTCTTTTTCCTGCAGAGATTACCGTAAACAAGACTAGTTAGAAGTGACATCAATGGGGAGTGAGCAGCAGTAATGGAAAATCAGCTGTTATTGTGGCACTTGTGCTTGTTGGGACGTGGAAGGGATAAATGAAGCCATGATAGACCCAGTCATTGTTACTTTTTATGATTACTTATTTATGGGCCTGGACGCCGAGTCATCTTAGAACTAGGGACTCCGCAAAGTTTTCTCCAGAACTTCTTACAAAAGAGAAGTTTGCAGTCCTTCACCTACATTGTAAACATAAAACCAGAACTGCTGTATGTGTCATAATGACCAGTTCATATTTATTGGGGCATATTTATCATAAGGGGAAAGTAGAGTTTACCAAGGGGACACTGTTCAGCTCTTGGCTGACTTCTAAAGAAGCCTTAATGTCATATTATATCATAAATATGTCCCTAAAATACTATACTTGTGAACAGAGTACTGTGAATATTCCCTATGTGTGAACTGCTCTGTTTACACCATTTGATACATACAGTATGTCCCTTTGTGTGTGTGTCTGATTCTGCTTTCCTTGCTGCCACCTTTAGAGAACATGCCCTGGGGTTGTGCCCTATGTAGTATCTGCAGTATCTTTCTGTTTTTTTTATCTGCGAAAGTGTCCAGCTGGGGATGATGTTTTATCTCTGCAGGTACTTCACCTGGTGCTGTGATTGGCCAGTGGTCATGTTTGGATGAACATCTCATAGTACAATGCCATTTTTTGTGTGCAAGTATTATGTGGAATATAGGCACATTACTGTAATGCTGGCTGTTTACTGGTGAATGGGATACTGGATTGTCAATACAGGTATGGGATCCATTATCCATAAACCAGTTATCCAGAAAGCTCCAAATTACCGAAAGGCCTTCTCCCATGGACTCCATTTTATCCAAATAATCCACATTTTTAAAAATGATTTCCTTTTTCACTGTAATAATAAAACAGTATCTTGTACTTGATCCAATGTAAGATGTAATTAATCCTTATTGGAAGCAAAACCAGCCTTGTGGATTTATTTTTAGTTTATATGTTTATCAAGTAGACTTAAGGTATGAAGATCCAAATTACGGAAAGATTCGTTATCTGGAAAGCCTTTGGTCCTGAGCATTCTGGATAACAGGTCCTATATCTGTACTATATGGCATGCAAACAGAGTATATGCTATAATCCTATAGTAAGAGTGAAAGATGGCACCTGTACACTGGGCACAGAGGATTAGCAATGGTTGTGTACATGAAATACGTTTTTTGCCATTGGAGTTTGTTTAGTGTAACAAGGTCATGTAACTATAAAGATGTTAATAAATTATCCCAAAGCTATGGGGCATGACTAGGGAATAACGGAGTGTGACCAAAGTGCACCCTGAATCTAAAAGTGTTGGGTAGGTGTTTGCATTGGCTATTCACGTATGATTGAGAAAGTGGGAAATTTCATCTTTCTAAAATGCGACCCATATAAAATGCTCATGCTGCAATGCTCATTAGCAACTTATTCAGATGCACGTGACATGGATGCTTCAGCAATGATCTATGGCAATAACTAAAAAGCCAAGCTGCACGTTTATTTCAGACTTGTCTATTTTTAGTGAGAGGAAGCTACAACCTCAAGCGCTGCTCGGGCTAAGCAAGACAAGATCTTTACTATATCGTTTTAGCAAGGATCAGCATGTCAATCTTCTGTACGTGTATATTACCCCACACATTAATCTAATGCATGATTTTGTCTCCAGCTTATTGACCTATGCACTCTGCATGGCAGCATCAAAACAAATTGCTAAATGCCTTTAGGTATAGGCAAATTCAATTTGTAATATTTTAAAGGGGATTTCAGCTAAAAAGTAAATGAATGTAAATATAAGATGCTTTTCTGAGCAGTTTTGCAGTGTACATGCATTTATTTTTATTGGTGGTTCCTGAGATTTAAGATTTCCCATGTCTGGAACACCTCCTGTCTCTTCTGATACTTTGGTAACAGTTGACCGAAGAACAAAATCTAAACTGACCTGCATGGGCAGTTCTTTTGCTGTTTGATACTCCCTTGATGCATCAGATGTAAAGCAATATTCTAGGACAGTGTCATTCATCTGACTTCATTTATTGCACTGCTCATGGGCACAGAATGCTGTATAGTAGGTTTCTGCTTCAGCTCTGTATAGAAAACCTGTAAAGAGAAATACATATTCTGTGTGGTGTCGGCCATACACAACACATTATGATGCTGACGTGATTGATTGTACCATTTTTTAGAGGAAAATAAAAGTTTCATTTGTTCTTGGGGGGGGGGGACAAACCTGCAATGTCCCCAAGCAAGGTGGGGTAGGGAGGAACTTATTGAAATCTAGCTTTCTCCCTGCAGTACATATGAAGATGCAGTCAATGGAAAGGTTATGAGAAATATGCTAATTTACCCATTGCACTTTTTCAGCCATAAAACAGGGTGTTGGTTAATACCTGCCAGCTATTGACTTCTAATTCCCTGCTCAGCAAAGGAGAAAGGAGTCATTCTTGAGCCTGTATTGTATTTAACCTGCTGAATAGAGAAGCAGGATCTGGTAAACCATATGGTTTCTGGTTTCACAGGTTTAAAAACCCCAGAGACTGCAAAGCTCAGTGTGCTGATCAGCCAAGTAATAGGGGGTGAGGATAATTTTAGTTTTCATTTTTGACTTGCAGTGTATGAGACTGGCAACCCTACAGTAACAGGTACTGGACCCCTTATCTAGAAAACCCTAGAAATTACAGCAAAGCCATCTACCACAGACTCTTTTATTATGAAATAATTCAAAATTAAAAAAAAAATAAAAACGGTACATTATACTTGATAGTGACTAAGCTGCATGATTCCACCACATTGATGGCAAACAATCCTATTGGGTTTAAAAGATTTTTTAGCAGACTTAAGCCTGTGCGAACTAGCGTGTGGATGTGTGGTGACATTACACTGGGCAACAGAGGTTACTATCTTCAACTGGAGGTCGACGGCCTGGAACAGATCTAGGACAGAAGAGGTACATGTCCGGCGCCACTCACACTTACTCCCTAGGCACATGCCTCTTCTTCCTACCCCTAGTTCTGGCCCAACCCCAGGCCCTGAACATCCAGGTCTCATACCTGTATTTGTTTTATTATGCCTTTGATGTTAAGCCATGCACAGCCAGTAACATAGCTAGCTGATACTGGGCCCCACAGCAAAACCAATTTAGGGACCCAAAATATTGGTAAGTTAACCTATTCTACCAAGATATATTGAAATTGCTCATTAATTAGAACCTCACTGAACCCTCTACATTATAAAGTACCCCCTATTGTAAAATATAAGGATATTCTAAGTTACACAGTAGTTCCACGCCCATATAAAAACAGGAGGCCAAAGGCAGATGTTTTTATACAGGTCGTGGAACTCAGAGGTGACTTCTAATATCCTTATATTAACAGGGGGTACTTTTTTTTTATCATTATACAAGTTTCAGTGAGTTATGTGACATCACTAAGCTCCGATTATTAATGATGACATCACTAAGCACTGTTTATATGGATATAATTTACAGGATATTCATGAGTCTTGATCTATCTTTCTATCTAGTGATATTAAAAGTCACTAAGAAGTTCCATGACCATATAAAAGCACAAGGCCGAATCCTTTTATACAGGTCATGGAACTCCAAGGTTACTTCTAATATCCTCATATTTTCCAACAAGGGGTACTTTATTTATTATAATACACAAGTTTTAGTGAGTCGTGATAAAAATGACATCAGTTAAAAAAAATAAAAAATAAAAAAAATATATATATATATATGATGTATTGTTTGCCTAAATAGGTGTTACTCCACGTCTTCCAAAGAACTTCTTTGTTCTTCTGTGGAACTTTATGGCTTTCAATAATACCTGCTGTCATTAAGGTTTGTCTTCTCCAAGCAAGGGATTAAATGAACAAACAGTGTATTTCATATGTCATCAGGCAAAGCTGTGCATACCAAGATACCCTGAATAATCTGCGCTGTTACAATGGATGAAGCCAATCAGATAGCAAAGGACTCCGTACCCCGGTAAGATATTTTAACTATATGTAGAATAGTGACTGACTAAATGGAGAGAGCCAGTGAACAATGGATTCTGTAGAGGCCATTTTCAGCTGCAAAAAGACTATAGCTAAAATGTAAATTGCTAATTTAAGAACTACTTATTTAACATTGGCCAATATATTAGACAATAGGAAAAAACAAGTTTATGCATGTTTAATAGGAGAGCAGTTTTTATGGACTGTTTACATGTCCTCTTTACATTGCCACAATTATATAAGTCACATTTATTAACACCTGGCAAATTTACACTAGTGCAGTAAACCATGGTAGCCAATCGGCTATTTGCTATCATTATCCTTCTTCTCAAATGCTATTGCTGATTGGTTGCTGTGTGCTCTGGTGCACATTACTAATCCAATGTATAAATATTGCGTTGTTCTTAATGGCTGAATTTTAGAGCCATTATGAGAAACCTGCAGGCCTTGAGATGTCGTAGATCTGTAACTTTTATTATTGTGCATGTTTGCATTATATATTTTTAGCTATTTTATTAATTTTTTTCATACTACTGGACCCTTGGAGCAGCAACAGGATTCTGCTTATTTTATTCTTATAAATATTTTCATAGACCTTTTGACATTCCTTAAACCAGTCTTAACTTAGGTAGAATTAAGGCTTGCTGAAATCTATTGATTGACATGACCACAAGATATGAAACCCAATTGGGCTATTGATATAAAACCACATTATAATTTGTTTTCCTATGGCAAAAATATTTTGATTTAAAAAGTACTTCCTTTTATTGCGATATTTCTGTGCATGAGGATATACAGACAGGAATAATACCAGTGTAACCCAATCTAGGTAGTTATTTGTGACTTATTCATGACCCGAGAGCATTTAGCATCAGGGAAGCAGGGAACAAGGGCTTTAGTTTAGTCCTTTAGTAGCTGCAGAGGTAGCAAGGTTTAAATGATTAGTGACATGAGTGAACAGTTTGATGGCTTCCTGGTTCTTGCTTCTGTTTGAGAAGGGGGTGGGCTGCCTCGCCCATGCTTGGGTGTTCAGGAAAGCACCTGTGCTGTAATGCTGATACATGTCAATGGCTTTCTCTTTATTATTGTATGTTTATGAAGAGAGAAAAAAGAGGACTTTTCCATGGTAAATTCTTAAAGGCTGACCTTGTAGGTTTAAAAATGAAAGATTATATTTTCTTCTCTTTATCAGGCTAATTAAGACATATTAAGGTATGAAAAGAGATTTTCCACAACCTTGTACAATATACTATACAATATACTATAAGGAAACTGGTCAAAGGAATCTGTGGCTGTCCAGCCATGTACACTTTAGCTCTTAGCTTTCAATAACCGGTGATTATTGAGAGAGCCAGAGGATGCAGAACACTGCTTTAGAGCAAGGTGAGGTAATGGAAGTATCCGGGTAGGACTTACCTCCACCCACACCTATCCCTCATTCTTGCATAAATGTCATCAGCAAGCAATTATGCTGTCAGGCAAGTTTTGTCATCAAAGAGTCTCCTGCTAGTGCTGAATCACCTTGCATCATTGCTTCTAGTTCCGGCAACTGGAATCCTGCACTAGTGGGTAACCCTTCACGGAGCAGTGCTATTTAAAGGCAGTATACTGTAACATGTTTACTTGATAGTGCTCCATTCTAGTCTGAATCCTTGCCATGTGTAGCCTGTAGTTAACTAGTTTCAGAAACTGACTCTGCTCTCTGCCTAGGGATGAACCACCAATTGAATACCAGGTGAGAAATCTCGAAAGTGAGCTACATACTTTCACATACCTCCAAACATGCTGGAGGTATGAAAGCTTGCAGTTCTTGATTGTGAATGCTGAGAATGCACTGGGTTTATAACCAAAACAGTGCAACCTATGTAAGCATTGCTCTGTGATGGCATCTAATGGAGTCAATTGCTGAGTCCCAAAGTAATAGCTTTCAGTAAGCAAAATGCAACCCCTCTTAAGCTGGCTGTGCATGTACAATAAATAAATGTTGGTATGTGTATGGCCCAACGATCCCTACCAATATTCATGTACTTTGAATTTTGGTTTGTCAGTCAGTCAGGTGTAGGCACCACAGCTAATAGTGATAGTTCGCAATCAAAATAATGTGAAAATAAATCCCTTTGGATTGAATTGCATTAAAATGACCCTTCTGTTTGTTCTTTTTTGGCAACTTTGAAAATCATTTCCTTGCAAACCTTGCAAAATGTCTGTCTGTAGGAAACAATGGAATATTTATTTTTAACATTTTTTGATGGAAACACATTTTTAGGCAGTTGAAACTGAGAAACTGTCAGGAAAAGGTCAATTGCAATTTGCCCATAGATATTGGGTCACAGAATATTAAGTGGCAGAAACAAGGAATTATTAACTGATAGAGGTCCTGGTTACTTTTGTAATTCAGCACCAAGGTACACGTGTGCACCGTAGCAGCTTGTTGCTGGTCAAATAACCCTTGTGTTTGTGTTGATCAGATCTCATGAATTCCAAGACTGAACCCATATAGGAATAAACTTTCAGGATTTCCTATGGCCCATAGCTTGGGGGCAGTGCCATCAAATAACAAAATAAACTCCTGAACTTAAAGGAGTCATTCACTTTCCAAGTTGTTCAGCAGAAATAAATACTTGTTTTCAATTGTTTTCTGCCTTTTATTTTTATTGTTTATTCAAAACTAAAGTTAAAAATGTAATCACTAGGGCTCATTTATCAACATTGGGCAAATTTGCCCATGGGCAGTTACCAATAGCAACCAATCAGTGATTAGCTTTTTAAAGCCAGCTGCAAGCAGAACAATGAATGCAGTAATTTGATTGGTTGCCATGGGTTACTGCCCATGGGCAAATTTGCCCAGTGTTGATAAATGATCCCCACTATCTTTAGTGTTTCAGTCTGGCAGCTCGGTGAGCCAGGAGCATTCTGAACTGTTACAATTTGCTACATTTAGAATTGATACATTTCTCAGCCGTGTCTGTGGAATATAAGCAACTATTGTATCAATTCTAACAGCTGCCTTTAATGAAACTCCTTAAGCTCAGCTGGGACAAAGATAACTTAAGTATCAACTAAAGTATCAATTTAGAACAGTTAAAGAGTCTGTGACCTCCCCTCCCAGAGCTGCTTTGGAAAGATTTAAGGGTATATTTATCAAAGAGTGAACTGAAATAAGAAACTTTCTAAATACAATCAATTTAATAATGCTGCATTGTTTCTGAAATAATCAAGTTTATCTTCACTATTCCTCTCTCAGCATCTGTTTCTCTTCACTCTGTCTTTATTCAGGAGTTCGGTGTCCGATGAACCATTCAGGAGTTGGGTGTCAGATGACCGATCCGATATATCTTATAGGGGTGGGGTCTCCTTTTACCTAGAATATGTATTAGAGCTCACTCTATTAAAATCACCAGACGTCATGTCTTTCTACATGCAGGAGTTGTGGAAAAGGCAGTTATTTTGTTACATTTTGTTTGTACTGGAATCAGTTATTTGAGTGAGCACTAATAAATCTGCTAGGAAATAAGATATATTGGATCATTCATCTGACACCCAACTGCTGCATGAAGACAGAATGAAGAGAAACAGATGCTGAGAGAGGAATAGTGAATATAAACTTGATTATTTCAGAAACTATGCAGAATTTTTAATTGATTTTAGAAAGTTTCTTACTTCACTATGAGGAAGCTTATATTATTTTTTAATTTAATGGAACATGGAATGCATTCTGTCATACTTAAAGGAGGGCAATATGCTTTTAAAAGATTGTTTTGAAAAATGTATCCTTCTGTTGCCATATTTTTAAAACTGATCTGTAGCCACAGAAATACATCACTGTGTAAATCATTATTCCAGTGTGAAGCATAGTATGACCATGTCCGTTTTAAAAACATGAACTTCTATGAAGAGAGAATAAAAATAAATGAAAAAATGTGTGCAAATTTATGAAGAATGTTTGGAATTTTGGAGCTTTATATACAATATACCTAGTGACACATAGGAGAGTGTTATTAAATATTGATATGGTGCGATGGGTATCCCTGCATGAATAGAATCTGTAGGGTAGCAGTGTATATGTATAGGATTATGTTTTTAAAACCTCCCAAAGTACATATAGTGATATAACAGGGAATCCCCTTTTCATATTGCTGTACTGGAAGAAGACTCGACTTGCCTATGTCTTTTCAAAAATACTGGTCATTTGTATTTTCGCAAAGTAAAGCAGTGGGAAAGCTCTTCGTTTTTGAGAACTGAGGCTGACGTTAGTGTTATGGTTCACTAACAGTATTCTCAGTGGTTGCATGTCTAGCTTGTGGAAAACTTACTAAATGACTTTTGTTGCAGGTCATTAACCTTTGGAAATATTCACTAACCGTTTTGTAGCTGAGAGGTTTATCTATGTGCATGCCATATTTCAAACTGTCAAATTAATGAATGGATAAACCCCCCCCCCCCCGAATACTGTTAAAGGAGAAGGAAAGCTACCAAGGCAGTTTATTGCCAATAGATTAGCCACAACAGAACACCATTTTTATTCTTTAGAATGCTTTTCCAAACCTGAGTAAACCGCTATAGACACTGTCTCTGTTTGTTTTGGAAAGCAGCTGCCATATTAGCTTGCTGTGACATCACTTACAGAGTCTTTCCCTCAGATTAAGAATGCTCAAACCAAAGCCCTGTAGGTTTAAGATGAAAACAGGAAGTCTGATTCAGAAGCCCATGTGTACACAATAGAAGGAAAGAAATGTGGTGTTTCTTTTGACAGAGGACTCTGTGTATTACCGTATATGCTTTTTCTAAATTACTTTATAAGCAGTGGGGGCTTTTGCTATATGCACAACCATAGTTATCTTAAAAGTGTATAAACCCTCCATTGCACCTCTATTGGCCAGCATTAGGGTTACTATTATTCTCATCTCTGTATGGTTGGACTGGTATAGATTCCTTTATCATTTATCATTTCTTCTGACTGCTTAAGCTGAAGAACTTGGTCATTTACAGATATATCATCTACACAGTTCATGTTTGATTCATTTTTTACTTCCTTGTTTTGTGACACAAAAATCACGCAATTTCCCTCCCCACCCATAATTTGCATATGCAAATTAGGATTAGGATTTGGTTCGGTATTCGGCCAAATCTGTCCTGAAGGATTCGGTGCATCCCTACTAAAAAATGGTAGAAGTTACACCAAAGGTGTGTCAAAATGAAGTGCAATGACTGAATATATATCATTGCCTTAGCTAATACATTTATGTCAACATTTGATCTCTTTGTAGAATTGATGCATATGGATTTATAAGACCTGTAGAATTTGACTATGCAGTTTATGAAGAGTTCATTGCCAGATATCGCGTGGTCCTTACCAGGAGAGCACTGAAATGGTCTAAACTTCTTCAGCAGTCTGCAGCGGTGGAGAAAAGTATAAAAGGTACTATATTATTATTATTGTTATTATTATGACTATTATGATTATTATTATCGTACATATTTATACATGTGTATAAAGCAGCAACATATTTTACAACACTGTGCTATAAATAGATGTATACATCAAAATGTATGTACACATAGTTAATCACTTGTTTAGACACACAGTGTGCACAAAAACATATTTTTGTGCAGACAACATGCAAGAAATTAGAGAGTCTCTAAATAGTAAATGGAAAAGGAGGAGGTGAAGTGCCTTTTTAGTGTATGTTAAGTTTTTGAAGTGCCACACTCAATTCAGCTCTTGATTCAGCCTCATTTTCATAATTTTCTTTCAGTGAAGCGCTACATTAGGAAAGGCATACCTAATGAGCATCGCTCTCATGTGTGGATGGTAGTGAGTGGCGCTCAGGCCCAGATGGGCACGAATACAGGATATTTTCGACGTATGTTTATAGAGGGAGAAAAGAACCCAAAGTTGCTGGATCTTGTAAATACAGGTAATGATGTCATTATGGAAGATGGCTGTGTTAATATTCCTTTATACAGTTTTATCCAAAATTTTAAGTAGTAACACTTTCATATTTATTATTTCCATAAACTGATTGGTGAAACTTTTCACCAGGTTTTCTTGCGAATATATACCTATAGATATCAGTACATTTTTGGGACAGATGTGCCTATCACTAGTGCTTAGTAATGTAATTAGTTTAATTTGACTTTAATTTAATCACTGAGACTTGTGTTTTATAACGGATAATGTATAATATCTGTTATAATACACTCAGGCCTGGATTTGTGGCAATGCCACATAGGCATAAGATTTTAGGGGTGGCTGCCCTGTTGCATTCCAATTTTGTTGGAAGCCCCGGGGATGCTCTGCTGTTTAAACTGCCCCGCACAAAATCCCCAGTGCTCCGGAGGGAGCCTGCACTTGAATGCTTTTGTGTGTGTGTGTGGGGGGGTGCACTCAGAGGGGAGGGGGCACACTCGCAAGGGGAGGGGGGCAGGTGGGTGACCCTCCAGCCTAGGGGTGACCCAAACATAAATCCAGCCCTAAAAACACTGTGTTAGGTGACCTGTTTGTTTGTTCAATGACCTGCATAAAAGTTTTTGACCTTTTTATGGTCATGGAACTTATCAGTTACTTATAATATCTTTATATATTACAACAGGGGGTACATTATTCCCTTTTAACCAACTCTAAAGGTGGCCATGCACACAAAGATCTGCCTGTTTGGGCAATATTGGCCTGATCTGATCATGGACCCTAGGGCCCAACTATAGGATCACAGCGCCAGGGGTGCAGGCGGTCAGAGCGAGGACTGCATCAATGAATCAATGCAGTCCTTGATCCTATGGGATCTTTATACCTGACAATATACATCTGACAATCGAAACCTGTTGGAAGGCCCCATACACTGCCCAATAGGCTGCAACAGGTTGGCAGCTTTTATCGGTCCCTGTATGGTCACCTTCCTGTAGGCTAGCAGTTTAATTTTATAGTCATACCCCTCTCTGGCCAAGCAGTGGTAGTGTTACATGGAAAGTCACTGGAGTCACAAATATTTTCCTTAAAATAGTAGGTTAATAGTGTTACTGACTTTTACATTAAATGTAATTTGATTTTAGCTTTATTTTCTGCCTAAATTTCCTGGCACTGCAGAGATCCCAGAGTCCAGTGCAAGTTGATTTATAATGCAGTAGGCTCCTCTGGTGAATGGTATTTCTACATAATATATGCTTTAAAAATCTGATCTGAAAATCACGCTCTTGTCATCTATCTACCTATCGACCTACCTATCTATAAGACAGGACCTCTGGTTTCATATAGTTTTCTCCTTACATATTTTGTTTTTTGTAGGTCGGGACCATTACATTTTTGGGGTTCTTGAACACAAAACATCCAGAAATAGCCATAGTAACCGTACCAAATTTTAAAGAAAGCTAAATAACCATTTGACCAATTAGGTTTTACTTTGGTACCCAATTTATAACATTGTTACAAGCAAGAGCTGATTGAAGAGGAATTTTACAGGACCACTGGGTTTTCTAATTACATGTTTAGGGTTCTTTAAAATAAATTTTCCTTAAAATATGGTTTTATTTATGATGTCACTTAAACAGAAATACCCAAAAAATGTTATCAACATGGAGTAATGTTGCATTTTTTTTATTTTCTAATATTAATTTAGCAGCACAGATCAGAACAATGATATTTTTGGCAAACTCTTTAAAACATTAGGCTTAATTTGGGTTTTATTTTTGCAGATCTTAACCGAACATTTCCTGACAATGTACAGTTTCGGAAAAATTCAAACCCTTCTTTGCAAAAACACTTGTACAATGTTTTGGTGGCTTATGGACAGCATAATACAACTGTGGGCTATTGTCAGGTAAGTCCTATTACTCTGGAGCAGATTTAGAATTTTTGGGCATTATAAGAACATATGTACATAGGCATATTTACGATATACACTAGGCACTCAAGGGCCTGTGCCAAGGGCAGCAGCTTTAAGGGGGTGCCTCTCCAATGTCAATATGGTGAATAAAAGTTTTGCATCTTCTGCTGCTGCTGAATACTTCCCCATGAAATCCGGTAGCAGAGGTCGGAGTAGAGGGTCTGTCCTCTAGCACGGGCAGACGGGACATCACGAGCACATGAACTATGCTGGAACGTAATGTCTGCTTATGTCAATGTGCATGTGCAGACGGGGGCACACAGGTCCGGTGCCTGGGGTAGAATCTGACCAAAATATGCTCCTGCATATGCATCCAAGCAATACAGATCTTTTGGTTATGCAATAATATTCACAAACAGACGTGTGTAAAAAAAAATCCATAGGTTACTAGATCATAAAAGCCATTATTAACTCAAGTTTTGCTTATAACCATTTATTTTCAGGTAATGTGCAGTGTAGGGCGTTATAGATCATTGCATCTAAAACATAGGCATCTTTGTTTTTTTGATCTCCGTATTAGGATTTTTACTGTTGTCAAGCTTCTGTTACACTAGCTAGCAAAAATGGTTAAAATATCAGACAGTAAGATAAATAGCACACAGTCTGAAAAGAATGTTAAATACCTAATAGATTTAAAAATAATCCATCCAAAGATGTATCATCATTCTATCTGCTATCTATACCTTGTGCTATAGAATGTTACATAGTTGCATAGTAAAACCACTCCAAATCAAACACACACTCTCTCTCTCACTAACCCTCCATACACTCACATAAACTGCACAATCTACTAATTGTAGATTTTAGTATCACAATATCCTATAGTTAAGTAAGTGCATCAGGTGCAATGTTTGCTATGCACCTTTAATCTGGTTCCCCCATCTGCTGCATTATCAGGATGTACGCATTTGTTGAATGAAAACAAAAATAGCAATCCTTTATGCCCACTCCCCAAAATATAAAGTTAATTGTGAAGTTGTTGAATTGCTAAATTTCAGCAAATGATACCAAATGTCCCTCCCTATGGTGTACCTAGTAGACTCTATTGTATAGTCACTATATGAACAGTTGAATGCCTCCGTTCATGAATAGTCTGCCATGTCCTGAAGCTTTTGTGCCCTCAGTTGGTCGCTATGGCTGCAGTTGTAAAGTTGGCAGGCAGTGAGCGATGGAATTTTCGACAGAATAAAAACCATGAAAAGTGACCCAGTGAGCTCAGCTGAGGTAAACATAAATAAAGCTTGGAAAGCTGGAGAACATTTCATGGGTAGCTACAAGCACATTCGCGTTTTACTGAGTCAAAATAGACATCTAACTTTAAAGTGGCAGTTCAGTACTTATGGCTTTCTAATAGTAAACCAGATTTCTTTTTGCTGTCTTTATTGTTTTTTTTTTTTTTTTAATGTAGGTTTTATAGGGGTTGTTTACCTTCCAAGCACTTTTTTCAGTTCAGTTGTTTTCAGATTTCAGATTCTGTAAACCAGGTTGTCAGCCTTCTCAACTGTTACATTGTGATACAAAAGTTTATAAATTGAATCTATCATCCATCTATCCATCTATCTAACCTCTTTACAGATACGCGCATGCACGCAGGCATCTAATTTGGCATCTTAATCTGATTTGATGTTGTAACAATTGCTGTGCAGACTGTAGTAAAGCTTGGAGGGCATGCTCAATAGAGGCTGAAGCTACAGCTGCTGCTGAGAAATTTATCATCTCTACGACTGTAAAATTGTAACGGTTTTTAAAGGCAACAATGTGACTTACTGAGCTGCTATTGATAACATTTGGGGCAGGGATCTTTAATTTTAAAAACTTTAGAAAAATGTTGAAAAAGACACCAGAAAGCATATGAAGACAATCTACATAATACGTAATGGCCCTCATTCCCCACAAAAAGGGGGAGTAAGGATCACTTCTGATGGACAACTTTCTTTATGCAACTTTTTCAGGCAGAAGATAACTTACAGCCTGCAATTATTTTGTTCATGTTGGTAATTCCATGTGGACACGATGGTCTCATTGCGAACAGTATGGTTTTAACAAAGTGACTCTTAGGCAGGTCATTCACGGACAGACCCATTATTGTCATTGTTCTTTATATAGTGCTAACCTATTGTATTGAGCTGATGGATCAGGCTGATATGACTCTTGAAGTATCTATTTTAAGTACTTTTTTTTTTTTTTTTATAAACTTGGGTATTGGTATAAACATTCTTTCCATTCTGTAAAATAGAGCTAAATACATTTCCTCTCCCAAACACCGTTTTATCACCTCAAGGTTATCGGCGTAATTTGCAGGAAACTTTCATATCAGGACAGGAAAAAGGAAATCCTTCTTTGATTAAAATTGTACCCTGATTTGTCTCCATGTTAAAAAAAAAAAATGTAAATGCAAATTGATATTATGTGATTTAGTGCCAGTTTTCCTATGTACCAAGAAGCAAAACTCCAAAACAGTATTTATTCAAAATAATTGGATCTCAACATTTATCTAGTCTTCTGATATTAATCTGATTTTAATGCCACTAGGGGCGACAAACAGCAGTGGGCCTAGGGGTGCCCATTATGTAAATCCGGCCCTGAGCACAGAGTGATTTGCACAGTGTTGTATTTATAAATCTGGGTAAGATTGGTGTATTTAATGTGCAAGCAGAATTGTGAATTTTTACTCCTGTTGCAAATGAAAAAATATTTTTTTAGCTGTGACATCTGCCTATGCATTACACCATGACTTTGGTGGCGGAAACAATATTCGCAAAACAATCTTTTGCAAATTTAAATTGCTATATTCACTCAAAACGACCTTGCACAATGGCTGCACTCATGTAAACACCCATATCATCTCTGAGTCAAATATTTGTACACAATGCGAATTCACAAGAGAAGGAAAAATGGTCATAGCAGTGCAATATTTAAGCCTTTGGGAAAACACATGGGCAATATAACCATTTGAGAATAAATATGTGCTATGCACAATTTATAGATGACCCCACTGTTTTGTTTTAAACTCAGTCCAATATTTTTTTGCACAACGAAAAATCAGAATTACAATTTTTTTTAAACGCTTTTAGATCTGCTTTTAACTGTAATAGCTTTTGAAAGCAGTATTTTGTCTGTCCATTTATGGTCTCTTGCTTTTACAGTCAGAACCAGAAGTGCTTAAAGAGAAAAGCAAATCGTGAAAAGGATGCTGTGCTACATTTTACATTCCAAATTGGAAAAAAGCAGAAAAACTTTACAAACTAAAAAATTACCCTATTAATTATTAAAAAAACGAATTGCTTTGATACATTATTTCCATGGATACAACAAGCTAATACAGGTATGGGATCCGTTATCTGAAAACCCATTATCCAGAAAGGCCATCTCCCATAGACTCCATTTTATCCAAATAATCCACGTTTTTAAAAGTGATTTCCTTTTTCTCTGTAATAAACAGTACATTGTATTTGATCCCAACTAAGATATAATTAATCCTTCTTGGAGGCAGAACCAGCCTATTGGGTTTATTTAATGTTTACATTATTTTCTAGTAGACTTCTGGTATGAAGATCCAAATTACGGAAAGATCCTTTATCTGGAAGACCCCAGGTCCCACGCATTCTGGATAACCTGTCCCATACCTGTATACACAAGCTTACTTTTTAAGTTTATTACTTTTGTCAGTGTGCAGAAATGTCCACTCATATATTATTGGAATGAATTCAAATATCCATATGTAAGCTCCTTTTGTTTCTTTGACACTTAGCTCTTAAACTTTAATGTCACTGTACTTTGTATTTATTACTGTAATCACCCCTGTTCTATTAATTTAATGTTCTGCTGTACAGTGCTGTGAAAATAGGTAGCACTATATAAATAAAAATATACATACATTATTATTAAGGTAAATATCATAATATGTTCTACGGTATTTTCCACTACGTGTTCAGAATCTATACAATTAATTAGAAACAGGAACAGCAAAGTGCAGGGACAGGACAAGACAGTACAGACTCAGCAGATGTAATCTTCATCCTTTGACACAATTCATTTGCATGGAATGTTTGTATGTTATTATTGTAACCACTGATTACATAAGCCCATTGAAATTATTATAGGCTAAATACAAGTGACTAACATAGGTTTGACTATTCAGGTCATGAGGCAGAAAGCTCCGACAGGTAGTAGTGATGGAAGGCTCATGTTTCTGCATGAATATTTCAAGTGTTGGGCACAGGAGCTATAAACACATTGGTGTACTTTCTCTTTCATTTTAGAATTTTCAGGAAGTATTCCTATGAGTTGGTACACTTCCAGCCCATCAAAATAGCATTTTCAGAAACCCCTCACCCAAGGTTGTATAACTCCTTTAGTTTTAAACCTAATGGGACTTGTACTAACATTGATAATAAAGCTTTTGATTTTACAGCCAAGTTATTAAGTGAGTTTCATTTCTCATTGCTGTACAGGGCATGAATTTTATAGCTGGGTATCTGATTCTTTTGACAAAAGATGAGGAGAAAGCGTTTTGGTTGATGGATGCTCTCATTGGACGAATTTTGCCAGGTATGTGACATGACAGGATCTGGTTAGTTGATATGGATATAAGTGTAGGTAGAGGGGATTTTATGAAGGCTAATTAAAAACATTTCCTACACATATCCCAGGGCCAATTCCATGTGTAATACCCTAGAGTACATGGCATGATAAATGGCAAAATAAATGTAGTGTTAGTTTAGTATAAAATATAAAAAAGATACAGTGACAATTTTATTAAAGGGGACCCGTCACCCAAAAAAATTATTTGAAATCCTATTTTATCATGTTAGTCAAGCAAAATGAACTTTAATGACACTGTATAAATTATTTGAATCTTGTTTCCATCAGTCTGGGAATTCATAATTACAGCAAGCAGGCAGGAGCCATTTTGTGGACACTGTTATTAAGACAAGCCTTGCATCATCTCAGAATCATGTTTGTGCACCAGAATGGGGGACCCGATGTCCATCCCCATGCCCTGGCTACACAATTAAACGGTAAAGAGAACTGGGGGAATGTAGAGAGAGCAGTGACATCTAGGAAGTGCCTAATGGAGAGTGAAAGTAAGTGCTTGCCCCGCCTCTATGCCTAGGCATAGAGGAGGGGCAGGCAATATTTGATTGACAGCTGATATTTTTAAATGAGTTTACAACAGCTATGAATGCTTTAATAAAAAAAAAAGATTGGATTTCATATTTAATTTGAAAAGGACTTTTATTATACAGATTTTTATGCCTGGGTGACGGGTCCACTTTAATGCCAGAACACGTCGGGATAACAAAAGCGTCAATTCCATATAAAATGCTCCCAGACAAGGCAGTATAAATACAAGTTTCTTGTATAACAACCCCAAACACATGGCAGGACAACTGTGGTGCCAACTCAATGAATAATATTTCCATCCAAGCTTTCATTAAAATCCATATATATAACTAAGCTGTAAGGAATATATTTGGGTTTGGTATTCTCTGGAATGCTGAAGTTGGGCTATTCCTGCTGTAATAATAGGTTATACAACAATCACAAACTGTACCCTAGTAGCAAGCTAAACATGTAAAACTAAAGTTTGTTGTTGATTTCTATATTCTATTTAATTTTTGCTATTCTTTTGATAAGTGCAGCTTAGTTACATTATTTTAAAATTACAGAGGAAAAATTAACAAGAGCCCTCAGTTTTAGAGCAGTCAGTTGAACACCCTGTGTAGGTACCTTGGATGGTGCAGATTTGATTTTGACACAGGGCTACTACTTCTAGTAGTTGCAAGCAGTTCACATATGCAATTGTTTTACTGTGCTATACTAAGAGTTCAAGACTCAGCTCAGCTGTGCTGGGATTGACTAAACTAGATGATGAACTTTGAACGTCTCAGTCCAGATCAATCAATTAGCACATGAGAGAGGTGGTTATAAAACTGCATAGTAAAATAATTACCATTTGTGGATTGCCAGCAGCTAGTAAAAGTTGTGGGTGCACTGTTTCTGTTAACTCATTGGTGAAGCTACTTGGTAGAAAGACATCAACTTTGGCTATGGTGAAGTGCATCTGGGTGTTAAACTGTGTAGCTAGAAAAACTAGCACCTGAGGACTGTCGGCAAATAAAAAAGGGAATGGTGGTTTAAAGAGGCGCCTTCCAAGACTTGTCTTTTTTGGTTGTTGTTCAGGTGTTGCCAGTTAAAGGGAGGTTACTTGATAAAGAAACTGTGAAAGAAGGAAAAATTAAAAATAGAGCTAAGGTGAAAGTAATAACAGCTTTGCTCACATTTTATTTACCCTATTCTGAAGCTTCCTCTTCCCATCGCCTCCACATTAGGAACTTTGCGTGCTTACCCGCTTACAGAGATGAAGCACTGTTTTAATCAGGCACCGAGTCAGATCGTTCCTATTACACAGAGGCTCTTTTCTACTGCAGGTTACGTTTGCCGAGTTCCCAAGTAAGAGGAGATCAGTGAAACAAGTTTCGGACCAGTGGCGTAGCTAGATATTACTGGGCCCACAACAAAATGTCTAGAAGTTGACCTGTTTTACCAATATTTATTGAAATTGTATATAAATTAGGGCCTCATGGGGCCCCTACACCTCTTGTGCCCCCCCTGCAGCCTCAGGGTCTGCTTCCTCAGTAGTTACACCCCTGCTTTAGACCACTCCATGTCTACAACCACAGTGGCTACCTGGGTCTGGGCCCCTCTACCCTAATATCCAGCCTAACCTGGAGGGTCACTGCCTGGTGCTGCGCTCCCTACGGGTACCATTGTGTAACGGTTAATAAAAAGTAGGAGAATATTACTTTGTCCAAGAGAGTCTAAAGAACAGAGATCCACATCTGTTATTACATAGCATTACATCTATTTGTATTATATATTATAGAATTATATATTTAGTATTAATGCTTCACATAATGCATCTTCCTGTATTACATATGATTCATTTTATTCCCTATGCGCTATGTCTTATTTGCTACTTCATGTCTGCTGTCTGTTGACCCCATGTTAAGTTATCATAATAATTGGCTGCTAACTTGTGTATTTTGCTGCATATTACCCATTATTACTGCTCCAGTGTTATCCATTCATTTCTAGTCCAGCCAGTCAGTTTCTCTGGGAAGACTTCAGAAGAGCTAAATATGAATTACAACTCAACTTTGTGTTGTTTGTGACCAACCTCTAACTGTTGCTACCTCTGCAACAAAAAGCCCAAATCATATACTATGATGGTTTTTTTATTGTGTTTATTCTCTCTCTGTATTACACAAGGGTAGAACCCATAAAAACCAGCACATAGCTTTGCTCAGTCTACCACAGAATAATGAAAGCAAATCTCACAATGTTTACTGTAGGTTACTGGAAAAGTTTCCATTGTTTGTTAAAGACTGTACTGGGGTGTGTTTTAAGCTGGAGGACACCCTTTTTCTATTTACAAAGAAGGTCCTACTTTACAGTGTGTTTGATTTTTATAAAGTGAAGAGCTATCCTGTGATCTACACTATAGGCTTATATACTGTTTGTTATGTAAAAATTATCACACCAGAAAAACAGTGTAAAAAGCAATGTCAAATAAATGGTGTTCTTATAAATGTTTAAACCCAACAAGCTCCATGTTTAGGGGGTTATTTAATAAAGGGGTTCACCTTTAAGGTAACTTTTATTATGTTATAGAACGGCCAGTTCTAAGAAACATTTCAATTGGTCTTCATTGTTTATTTTTATATAGTTTTATAGTTATTTGCCTTTTTATTTTTCGGTCTCTTTGCAGCTTTCAAATGGGCGTCGCTGACTCCCTTCTAAAAAACAAAGGCTCTGTAATCTTACAAATGTATTGTTATTGTTACTTTTTATTACTGATCCTTCTATTCAGGCCCTCTCCTATTCATATTCCAGTCTCTTTTTTTCGAATCAATGCATGGTTGCTAGGGTAATTTGGACCTTAGCAACCAGATGGCTGACATTGCAAACTGGAGAGCTGCTGAATAAAAAGCTAAATTATTCAAAAACCTTCAATAAGAAAAAATTAAAACCAATTGCAAATTGTCTCAGAATATCACATACTAAGTTATCTCAAAGGTGAACAACCCCTTTAAACTGTGAAATTTTCTCACTTTTTTCTGTAAACCACTTCGACCAAATCCACACAATTCCCCCCCCCCAATTGATTAGTATATTTTCACAACGTTTCCTTGTGCGGAAAAAATCACAATAAAATCGTAAAAAAACACAATCCTACGAATTTCTTTTCATATTTTGCACTCATAACCTACAATTTTTTCATAGAATCGCCAAAAGCTACAATTTTTTCGGAAACCCAGCTATAATCCGGAAACCTTCCAATTGTTAATGTGACATTTGACATTTACATGTTCTCAGCAGGTCTGGAGTTGGAGTTGCATCAGTTTAATAGTGCTGCTCCAGCAGGTTTCTGCACTGAAATCTGCTTTTCAAAACAGCAGACAGATATTTTTATATTTAATTTTGAAATCTGACATGGGGCTAGACATATTGTCAGTTTCCCAGGTTCCTCCAGTCATGTGACTTGTGTTCTGATAAACATCAGTCATTTTTACTGCTGCACTGCAAGTTGAAGTGATATCACCCCCTCCCTTCTCCCCCCCCCCCCAGCAGCCCATCAGCAGAACACTGGGCTGGTAACCTGATAACAGCTCCCTGATAGATATAAGAACAGCACTCTCAATAGTAAAAATACATGTCCGTTACATTGAGTAGGAGAAACAATAGCCAGCCAGAAAGCAGTTCCATTGTGCAGTTCTGACTCTGAAAGCACATGACCAGGCAAAATGACCTGAGATGGCTGCCATCACACCAATATTACAACTAAAAAATACACTTGTTGGGTTAAATTTTATATGGTAGAGTAAATTATTTGTAGTGTAAACAGTGTAAGTTAGAAATAAAAACTACACCAAAAAAATCATGACAGAATCTAAAATTTAAAAAATCCTAAAATTTTTTATTTTACCCTTTTAAAAGTCCAACTAGAAAAACTTAAGCTTAATAAACAACCCCCTTAATGTTGATATTTGAAACCATTATTTTTAGGGCATAACTCATGCAAGTCAATGGGAAAAATCTTGTTTTGTGCTGAATATTAATACATAGAGTGATAAATGAAACATTTTACTCTTCATTGACTGGTTCATTGTTTTAATATTATTTATGCCCCTATACATGTTCTTTTTTTTAAAAGCAAAAATAGAACTATTTCAGACATTTTGTACTTTTTTTTGTTCTCCAGATGCCCACGATGCCTCAATGTGCAAGCATTTCTTTTTTTTTTTTGGGGGGGGGGTCATAAATGAGGATGACTTCAGGCAGTTTGACCCCACTTGTGTGAGGCATTGTGCATTGCGGAAATGCTCTTAGCTATAATAATGTGGATGGAATAATGTAGATTTCACTACAGTTAATCCCATCTACCTTTGACACATCTCTGAAATAGATTTTTTTCAGCTCCTAGAAAGTTGTAAGAACCACTATTAGGTGCAATTGAAATGAAACAAATGTTCTACTCTTGATCCACGTGTAAAGTAGTGTATGGCAGAAAATTAGGAATTTAAAGATTAACATTTTATTTCTGGATACCACTGATCTGGATATTACAATAAGGAGATTACACGTATTAATGTAAAGTGATGGTCTTATTTTTGGCAGTGTGTTCTTAAGCTGCTAGTTGCTAAGTCCAAGGTCACATGCGGCTAACTCCTTTATCTCTGTGATAAGCTCCTAGCCTGAGAAGCCAGGGTTTGTGTGGGACTGAGAGTCTGCACTAGGCATCACATACCTTAAATAAGCTGGATGTCTACAAATGTTTTTTGGTTATGTTTGTACACCAAGGATCATGCAGAGATTTTTATGAATTTTAATATAGCAATTAATTTAGTAGTAGGTGTAGTAGAGTAATAGAAAACCAACAGGCCTAACAGTCATGACATGCTGCTGATTCTGTGTAACTGAATCATTAATTGGGGCTTGTTCAAAATAATAGCAGTGTGGAGTTTAGTGAGGTCATTCAGTCTGTGAAAAAACAGGAGTCAATTACAGCTCTTATTTTAAGGGGTTGTTTACCTTCCAAACATTTTTCAGTTGTTTTCAGACTTTTTTCAATTACTTTCCATTATTTATTTTGAAGTTTAAAGTTGAATGTCTCTGGTGGTTGAGTCTGAAAGCTCAGTAATTTTAAACTGTTACAATTTTGCAACATTTAGTTGATACATTGCTCAGCAGCATCTCCGAATTGAAACAATAGTTGCTAATATTTCAAACAGCCGACTAATTAAACTCGGCGATTCTGCTCAGCAGGGACAAAGATAAGAAATGTATCAACTAAATGTATCAATTTACAGGGTCGGAGACCCCTTCCTCCCAGAGCTGCTTTAGAAGGTGAAAAATGACACTTTAAACTTCAATATTAGAAAATGTATAGTAATTGGAAAAAGCTGAAGAAGAAATGCCCTTGAAATGGGTGTTTCAACAAGACAACAATTACAAACAATTCCAAACAATTCCAAACACACCAGTAAATGTGCAACATCTT
This sequence comes from Xenopus laevis, assembly GCF_017654675.1. Classification (NCBI taxonomy): domain Eukaryota; kingdom Metazoa; phylum Chordata; class Amphibia; order Anura; family Pipidae; genus Xenopus; species Xenopus laevis. Next base: position 106,676,827 of record NC_054374.1, read on the forward strand.
GGTTCCAGACCAAGATGGACATTATAGAGTGAGCCTCTATAGAGCCTCTCGTTCCCAGAAGTTGGTTGACTCCATGCAACGCAGATGTGCAGCAGTTCTCAGAAACTGACTTTGTGCTGTTGAAAAACGTTGGCAAATCTGCATATTTGGTGAGATGCAAGACCATGTCTATCATATAATATGTCCTTGTTTTTTTTTGTTTTTTTTAAATGAACTTCTAAGAGCTGGGTTTTACAGAATCATAGATCACAATTCAGATGTGAGGATGATGTTTGTGGTTTAACACCAAGGAAGGAAAGAAATTGGAAATACCTTTTATCCTTTTCTTATATCCATATTTATCCAGGAGTCCTTTCATTCTCTCTTATAGATTACTACAGCCCTGCAATGACTGGACTGAAAACTGACCAGGAGGTTCTGGGGGATCTAGTGAAAAAGAAGTTGCCAGCGGTGTCCCAGTTGATAGAAGCACATGGGGTGATGTGGACTTTATTGGTATCCCGCTGGTTTATTTGCTTATTCATTGACATCCTCCCTGTAGAGGTACGTTCTCCCCTCCTTCCTTCATTCACCTTTATGGCAAATTTTAATATGTTATAGAATTTCCCTTACTTAGCAATCTTTCAATCAGTCTTCATGTTTTATTATTTTATAGGTTTTGAAGCATTTGCTTTCCTCTGCTGCCTTTGTGCTGCTTCCAAATTGGGGTCACTGTCCCTGGCAGGGTTAAATTTACCCTTTCAGGTTAATTTCTGCAACAATTGCACCAGGGTGGATGTTAGTCCCTTTGTTCAATGGCTATTGCAGTAATTGTCACACATTTCATTTGTCCAAACCAAACAAGGTTAATAAAATGACCACGGTAGAGACAATTTGACTAGGAAGTCCTTTTACTGTTTTTGTCCACCCAAACAAGTCTGTTTTTTCCTTGATATCTCTGCCTGTATTTTAGCGCCACCTAGTGCTCAAACAAATTCAATGCTATGGAACCTAAATGTATAATAAGTATGTTGGAGTGCTGTACACATTTTTTTCCACTTTTGTGTTGTTTTGATAATGTCTCTTATTTTTCCAGACTCTAGTGAATGCACTAAATATAATGCATTTTTTTTCCTGCTTAATTTGTCTGTGACTGTAATTAAGAAGTATCATAGTAACATTTACTTATTCCAGTAGCTGTTTTGCATTTACATTTACCCTTTAAAAGCCAGTATTTGCGGTAGCAAAACTTTTTCTTTATTTTCTGCAGAGAGCAGTTAACAACATTATGATTTATAATGCAATATCAAAAGGTCAACAAATCTTTAAAACTGCATTTTTAATATTTGATGCAGAAAAATAAATGTCTCAATTTGTGTTTTATTTCGCTTTCCTTTTTTTACCATAAATCATACCAAATGCCATTTATAGCAGCTTATGTATCAATAGATATGTGAAACATTCCCAAATAATTCATTAGATATTTATTGTCGAGGAACTGAATTGAAGGTTCATTATTCAGTAAATTTACAGCAAGATTTTTTTTCTTTAAAAATGAATGTACTTACTGTTCTAATGCTTCTATGTGGATGAAGTTCTAATCTGCATTAATATTCCTGTATGCAATGTCACTGTATTTACATATTCTCATATACTATGGGGTAGATTTATTAAGGGTCAAATTTAAAATTTCTAAATTTTTTTATGGTCAAAACTGTCAAATTCGACTAGAGATTTATCCAAACGCGATTTAAGTTTTTTTAAACAATTTGAATTTGATTATCGAGATTTATGAAACTCTGGACCTGTAAGAACTCGAATTGGACTATTTGCCACCTAAAAATTCATGTATAAGTCAATGGGAGAGGTCCAGTGATCAATTCGGAGGTGTTTGAAGTCTTCCTGACATTCGGCTTTTTTTCAGACAAAAAACTCGAACCGAGTTTTGTCGAATTTGATTCTAGTTTTTGGGTCGTTAAAATTCGTCCGGGTTTTAGATATTCGTTTGTTTTTTTTTTTAATTAAATAACCCCCAGTCGATTTTAGAGTATATTCAAATTTAAGGGAGTTTAAAAAAAACTCACATGAATTTGAAAAATAATCTTAAAATGCCATCTTCTTAATTTATTTAATGTTTATATGAGTTTTTAGTAGACTTTAAGAGGCAGATTTATCAAGGGTCGAATTTCGAAGTAGAAAAAACTTCGAAATTCGACCAGGATTTTATACATCGTACGATCGTACTTCGAATCGAACGATTCAAACAACTTTATCGTACGATAAACGTGCAATTTGGCAGGTTTAAGTTGGCGAAGTATTGAAGTCTAAGTTTTTTTTTTTTAAGAGACAGTACTTCGATTATCGAATGGTCGAACAATTTTACTTTGAATCGAAGGTCGAAGTCGTAGTAGCCTATTCGATGGTTGAAGTATCCAAAAATTACTTTGAATTTCGATTTTAAAATTCCCTCAAATTCACTTCGACCCTTGATAAATCTGTCCCTAAGTATGATGATGCAGATTACAGAAAACCCCAGGTCTTGATCATTCTGGGGAGCAGGTCCCATAACTGTAACGTAATAAAGATGTCTTTAGCTACTCCACGAACCATAATACCCCAACTGTTTTAGAGCTAGAAATGAAATATGCATTCTTGAGCTGGTCAGCTTGCTTTATTCATAGATTTATTGTAGTTTCCCATCACAGTGCCAGGAAGAAGAATATCAAACTACCCCCACCACCTTTGTGCAGCTTGTACTCTCGGCCACTGTTAGATGGAAATGTAATATGGTAATAATATATGTGTATAATATAGTAATAATATATGTGTATAATATATGTATATTATTTTTTCTACTGTGTTGTTTGGAAACAGATGCAAGGCAGGTGTCTGGCAACTCCCATTTCTGTTGCGTTCCTGAAAATATAATTTATTTTTTCAGACTGTTTTGAGAATTTGGGACTGTTTGTTCTTTGAAGGATCAAAAGTTCTCTTCCGTGTGGCCTTAACACTAATCAAACAATATCAAGCTTTCATATTGGAAGCCAGGAACTTTCCAGATATCTGCGATAAATTTAAAGAGATCACAAAGGGCGAGTTTGTTACAGATTGTCACTATTTTATGCAGGTAAGATGTGTGTCATTTACGTGCTCTTATCTGTCTATCAGCGTTATCTGTTTCTTATCGTAGAGTGAATGAGCCATGAATGCTGCTAAAGATATGAGGTGCACTTTCTATTCCTCCTTTTTTCAACCAATCTGAAATTCCAAAGGCATGTGCCTCTTCTGCCTACTCCTAGTTCAGGCCCTGCTATAGTTGTACATGTGACTATTTGTGGTGTTGTTTTGACAGCTGATCCAAGCAGTATATCACGGGAACATTCTGTTTTAGAACCGTAGAGGGAATAGAAAGTCCAAACTTGAATTGATGTAACTTTACTCAAGCTGCTTCTCTGAGCAATTTTGTAATTTACATTGTTTCTGTTTTTAGTTTTATACTTAGGCAGGCTTCTTAAAACTCTTCCCTGTCTGTGCATTTTCTATGCCTTCCTGAATTCCGTTTAAAGAAATACTATACCCCAGAACAATGTAGGTCTTTATTGAAAACATTGCATAAATATCGCTTATATGGAAAACCCTGCTTCATCTAAATTATTTTCATAAAAATATAGTTTAGTAGTGACACTGGGTAAATAGAAAACCTGCCATTTTATGTACTAGTGGCCGCCTCCTGGCATGTACCATTCACTGTCCTTCTACACAAAACAAGGACATACATAAATGTTAGGTCACATAAGCTAATTAATGGACAAAGTTCTGTTTTTTTTACTCCCAAGCCACTTCCTGTTACAGTTAGAGCTGCATTGTTTCCTGTCAGGTGATCTGTGGGGCAGCACAGAGGCCGTCTCACAATGGTGGCTCAAGTGAAAACATAGAAAAGGAAAATATTTACTGATATGTATATTCCGATTTGGTAAGATTATATAGTAGGCCACTTTATATGATATAAACTGTGTGTTAAGCATTTATTCTGGGGGTACAGTTTTCCTTTAACCCTCGTGTTTCAAGCTGAGCCAAAAGCCTGGTATTGGTAATCTTAAATTGCAAATATCTCAGAAACCTATTAAAATAGAAAATGAATGCAAATTGCAAAAGTGTTGCTCTGATTTACACATCTGTATATATGCCAAGTTGTAAACTTGAAGAGAGGGGGCGGGGAAGCCCATATAATCCAGTTTAAGATTTTGCCTCAAGAACCATCATTACAGTTGGACAGAGCAGTTATACATTTATTATGCATTAAATCTGCCCTTCTCCTTTAACTGCACACATGAGAATGGATTCTCTGTACCCCCACCCCTTTCCTTCAGCCAGTACAATTTGGGCTCTCGAGAAAGTGATTATACAGTATGTGGGTAGTAATTGACACCTTAATATTTACTAAAGTTAGTCCAGGTGCAGTAACTAATGGCAAAACGTTTGCTTTTAAACAGGTTGCCATTAAATGCTACCTAGTGCTTGATTGCTGAAGGTGACTAGGCTTGTAGCAAACTTTACAGCTTTTATAACATAACCCACTTCATCACTATCTCCCTCTTTGTCCCACAATACCTCTGCAAAGCCCGGGGTAGAAGAAAGTACAATGCAGTTGATTCTTGTCTCTTTGCAGAAAATCTTTGCAGAACCTGGCAGCTTATCCAAAACTACCATTGACAAGCTGAGAGAGAAGCAGAGACTCCAGCTGGCTAGTGAGGAGAAGTGAATCTACTACAGAGCGAATCATGACATTCCTTCCATACAACTGTTGCACTGAGCCCGTTGCACACCAAGTACAGTTCCAGCATTCCTGGCAGTAAGTGCTTAACACAAGACAAATGATTGTTATTATCTACCTGCCCTTAAGTGCTTCAACCACTTTGTACTCTTTTTTCAAATGTCTGAATCTGACCAAATGGAATATGCGCAAGAGTTTTTGTAAATATATAATACACAGAACCCAGTGTGGAGCCTGCAACTCAAGTGGAATAAAAAATATTTATTTCCAAAATGTTTGTTGGAATTGCAGTGTCTTTTCACTAGTGTAAAGCTGAAGTAAACGGTACTTAAACACACACATTTCCATAGTAACAATACTGTGCATTTAGTGTTTGCAGAAATTGTCTATTTGCACAGGGTATAAAAGTAGGAAGGTTGTGTATATATATATACAGTTAGGCCCATAAATCTTTGGACAACTTTTTTTTCTAATTTTGGTTCTGTACATTAAAATGAGTGATTGTGTTTAAAAAACACATTTTTATGCAATCTTTCTGTTCAACCCACTGAATTAAAGCTGAAAGTCTGCAGTTCAACTGCATCGAAATTGTTTCATTTAAAATTCATTGTGGTAATGTAAAGAACCAAAATTAGAAAAAAGTTGTCTCTGTCCAAAGATTTATGGGCCTAACTGTACACTAGCGCTAGGTGCAATTGTTATTGCTATTTTTTTTCTTACAGCTTTATTATGTTTAATTTCTGTTTAGGTCCTCTCCTTTTTATATTGTAGTCTCTCATTCAAACTAACCTTGCCTTGTTGCTAGGGTAAATTACCTTAACTAATTTGCTACCAACCTTGTTGTTTAAAGGGGAAGGAAACCTAGTCGGCGCAAACCCCCCCACCCCCCCTCCTGTGTGTTGCCCACCCTCCCTCCTCCCCCCTGGCCTACCTGTCCCGCTGGGCAAATGCCCCTAACTTGTTACTTACCCTTCTGCGCAGGTCCAGTCCAGGGAGTTCAGACGACATCTTCTTCCACGCGATCTTCTTCCTGCTTTGACCGGCGCATGCGCAGTAGGAGCATTTTGCCGGTACGATCTACTGCGCATGTGCGTGACTTTTGGCACATGCGCAGTAGATCCGTACCGGCGAAATGATCCTACTGCGCATGCGCCAAAACGCCGTTCACAGCAGGAAGAAGATGGCGTGGAAGAAGATGTCGTCTGTGAACTCCTTGGACTGGACCTGCGCAGAAGGGTAAGTAACAAGTTAGGGGCATTTGCCCAGCGGGACGGGTAGGCCAGGGGGGAGGAGGGAGGGTGGGCAACAAACGGGAGGGGGGGTTTGCGCCGACTAGGTTTCCTTCCCCTTTAAGCCCACTATCCCTGCTCCCACCAGCCCCCCGTTGATTGCTTTGTTGCCCCTGCAATAACAAACCACTGGAAACCCTAATTACACCCACAAATTGATCTCAAAAAGACAAACGGAGGAAATAATTGGGGATCTAGTTCCAACTGCAGCAACAGAAACTTGTATTAAAGTGATACTGACACTAAAAAATGAATTTTAGCATATGAATGTACATTAAATGTTACCTATAGGTCATGTTGATTATTTTTTGCTGAGAGGTTTGTTTTTGTATATAACTGTTAGTTGAAGTTCCTAAGCCTGACTCTCTGACACTCTGACTTTTGCCAACCTGACTGTCCCATCTCAGCCTGTTAGTTACAGTTTCTAATGCTAACAGACTCCTGCTGCACAAATATGGCAGCTCCCTCACACAGGAACATGGGGGATCAGACAAGTAATGTAAAAGCATCATGCAAATACTGTATGGCAAAGTCAGAAGTAGCTTGCAAAGCCAATATTATAATAGATGTAAAAAAAAGTTTAATTTCAGGTGTCAGTATCTCTTTAAAGGATTCATTCTATTTCAACTGAGGAACTATACCCCTGAACACTGTAGGTCTCTATCAAAATGTTACATATAATGGAGATATGCAAAGGCACATTTATCAAAAGTCAAATTTCAAATTCATGAGTTTTTAAAGACTCCTATAAATTCAAAATTCAACCAATCAAAATTTATTATAATAAATCAACTTTTACAACTCGGACGAATTCGATTGACCCAAAAACTCGAATCGAATTTATAAAACTCGACTTGAGTTTTTTTCTCCGAAAAAACCTTGAATGTCAGGAAGGCTGCAAACAACTCCAAATGGATCCCTGGACCTCTACCACTGACTTAAACAGCAATTTGGCAGGTTTTAGGTGGCGAATAGTCTAATTCGAGGGCCAGAGTTTGATACATTTTGAAAATCAAACTCATTTTTAAAAAAACTTTAATTGAATTTGAATAACTCTCTAGCTGAATTTAACAGTTTTGACCATAACTTTTTTTTTTTGTTTTGAAAATTCTAATTTTCAATTCGACCCTTGATAAATCTGCCTCCTCATGTAGGGCTGATAATGTACCTCAGAGGATAAAAGGGAACATATACCCATTTAGATCACATTTGCAATTTGTACAGTATATGAGAGATAATATGGAGCAGGGAAGTGACTCTCTGTATTCTGCTGTATCCTTAGCATTTTCACTCATTATTAAATCAGCAGATTTATTAAGGGTCGCATTGAAAATTCTTATACGAATTTGCGAGTCGGTAAAATTAGTCCGAGTTTACCATAGTCTTTTTGTTTTTAATAAATGTCCCCCAATCGAATTTCTATTAAAATTGAATTGATGCGAGTTAAAAAAAAAAACTAACGAATTTGAAATCCGACCCTTGATAAATGTGCCTCTAAATGTCAATGTCTTTCAGGGAAAGGGTATATAATAAGAGAGAGAGTGGGCAATAACAGCAAGACAATAAAGAAAACAAAGTATTTTATTAGCATTGTTAAGGCAATGCAGACACACACTTATTAAAGAGAACAACCCCAACCAAAGAATGAAGCTAGCATTCTGCATTTACAAATATGTACTAATGTACGTGTGCAGAATATTTCAACAAAAAAAAAAAACCCCAAACACTTTGTATATCAGAAAAAGGGAAAACATAAGTTACACTCATTTTAGAAAAGTCATGAGTACCTAGAACAGCAAAGCCGATAGATTCATTTCAGTACTGCGCGGTTAATGCCCTGCAACCTTGTGGCATTGGCTTGTGGTTTAAAAGAAAGTTATGAGCAGCTGAACCCCAATCATGTTAGGTCAGGCTTTCCGTAGATTATAAAATGCAGAGAGAGCTGCAGAATTTCACTATAATCATTACGTTTCCCTTTTAAAGTGAGAATTCTGCAGGAAGTAGATTAAAGGACTGAGCACTTCCGTGAAAAAACCACCCAAATCTATGAATTCTTGTTTCATTTTATTAAAAAAGTGCTTGCAGCTGTGTCTCCTACATTGGGAAAGAATTGCTTGTAAAAATAAAAGGAAATTAATTCAATCATGGATCATCAGTGCATAGTCAACATATGCATTGCCAGTGAGTTCACATTAAAATAGCAGTTTGTGTGAAAACGTGCTCACACGGATGGGAATCCTTATCCAAACACAAGATTAGCTCACTGCAATTCTATGTTGCTCCTCAGTGGGACAGTTATGCTTCGTGGCCATTATATGGTTTGGTATCCAGCATGACTTCTCTTTCGGCCAATCAGATAAGCAATGAGCACAATTAAAACGAGTCCAGCGAGAGCAGCTCCAACTACAATGGGCACCAGCATCCCGTTTTCATCCAGGGAGCATTCTACAGCTGAGAGAGAGAACAGCAGCGTTTCAGCATTAACAGAATTGTTCAGTATAAAAACAAACTGGGTAAATAGATCGGCTGTGCAAAATAAAACATGTTTCTAATATAGTTAGTTAGTCAAAAATGTAACGTATAAAGGCTGGAGTGACTGGATGTCTAACATAATAGCCAGAACACTACTTCCTGCGTTTCGGCTTTCTTGGTTTCCACTGACTGGTTACCAGGCAGTAACCAGAGACCTGAGGGGGGGGGCACATGGATCATAACTGTTGCTTTTGAATCTGAGCTGAATGCTGAGGATCAATTACAAACTCACTGAACAGAAATGTACCATGTGGCCCCCCTTCAAGTCGCTGACTAACTCAATAGAGCTGAAAAACTGAAGTAGTGTTCTGTTAGACATCCAGTCACTTCAGCCTTTATACATTACATAACTATATTAGAAACATTTTATTTTACACAGCCTATTTACCCAGTTATTATCTTTACACTGAACTGTTTCTTTAAGGGACACCAATGGTGCACACTATAGTTTTCCATGCTAATTTTTTTCTAAAACACCCAAAAATGCCCTGTGTGCCATTAACATAAAAGAAGAAGTACTTACCAGGTAAAAATTTGTTGCCATCTAGATTAAAAGCCTGGACTTGAAGATGGTATGTATTAACAGTAAAACGGTCTGTGATCTGGAGAGTCTGCTTTGAGTTGCACCTGAAGGATTTATGCGCATTGGTCTGCATGTAATTCAGAGTGTTGTTGTGCTCTGCAAAAACTGTACCTGCATCGATAAAAAGAACTGTATAAATCAGATTTCTTATGAGTCAAATAGAAAGTGGCTAAAAAAACAAAAACAAGGGGTATAGATAAATACACCTTCAATGGACGCCACTTTCCAGGTTTTTGTGTTGACATCACTTTAAATAGCCTCTTGGCACTAATCTAAACTGATACAACACTTTCACTGAAGGACAGCCAGGATAAGAACGCTTGTAGAATTATACTGAATTGTGGAATACATATTTTGTGGGTCATCGATTTTGAAGGTTCATAGTCCCTTTAAAAGGAGGGCTACACTTTTAAGCAAAAAAAAATTGGCTTCTCATACACTATTCATGGGAAACAGCTGCCAGTAGTTAAGGAATTGAAAGAACAAGATAAGTACAGGAAAAATCAGGAAAAATCATAACTTTTAGTTTAGAATATATTAAGTGTTTACCATTTACATCTGTGCTAATGGCCACGCTCTCAAGGTAAAACACATCCAGGCTGGAATTCTGTAAAATATAGAACAGAGAAAACCTTCAATCCAATCTCAAAACTACTCTGAAAATGACAACTGATTGGCACACCCTACATATATAAATACAAATATATAAGGGGATGTGGAATTACTAGGCACCTTTAGGAGACTATCGATTATAGTCGGTCACTTTCTATACTGCAAGCCAACACAGTATGATAATCTCACATGGTCTGTACTTTCCCAATACTTTGTTTTAAAAAAAATGTCGAATTCCAGAAGACCCATCTAAGCAATTTTACTGTTAAACATTTGTAATAAAAAATATAATTTACTGTTTTGTTTTTTTTAAGTTGCCATGGTCAAAGTACAGACAGAAAAGACAGGTCATTATAGAAGGTTTTGTATTATTAGGGACATAAATGAAAATGTACCAAAACCCCCCATTTATATTGTGCCTCAATGAACTCACCTGGGTAAAGTTAAATGTAAGCAGCGTGGAACCAGAAGACAGTGATAGGGATGCTGTTGTATTACTGCAGGTTCCTTCAACAGTCACACCTTTTGAATCGATATTAAACACATAACTTGCATTCTGAGAAGAAAAAAACAGAAGAGATTTCTATTCACTTGCTTTTGAGAGAAGAGAAAAAACTATGCAGTTTCCTATAGAGCTATTATCTTCCAATGCCAATTGGAAGAGAAAACTGCCCTGGCTTTTTTCAGCTTAGTTTCACATAAGTCATTTGTGTGAGAAAGAACGGAGTGGTGAACACACACTAAGACAAAAACACTTCATGTAAATTCCTGCCAGTGCAGTGCCACATCCAGTGTTTCTTCTGGACAAATTGTACAAAAAAGATTGAAACAAGGTACCACACAATGTCATGTTGCTGCTATCCTGGTACTTCACTATGGCTCCAAATAACCCAATTGGCTGCAGCACAACTTCTGCATTGTCTGTGTACTTTTTTCAACATTATTCAATGGCACAATGAAGCACGCGCCTTTTAAAGAGGATGTTCAATGTCTGTTTCTTATAGTATAGAGCAGGGGTGCCCAAAAGGTAGATCAGGATCCACCAGTAGACCATTAGCTGGTGATCAATAGATCTCAAGTCACTGTCAACAAACAGCTTGACTAAATCATCCTCCTGTTTCATGCTTTATTTTAGATATTTATTATGTTAAAGGATAAGTAATGTAAAATTGATGAGGGGGCTATTCTAAGCACTTTTTAATTATTTTTCTTTAGTTCTGAAATATTTAGGGATACATGTACTGTTAATATGAATGAATTGTGTTACTACAGCACCACCTGCTGATCATTTTCCCACCAGTTTGACCACCAAGTAGTCAAGGAAGTTGTCAGGAGAAAGAAAGAGGCTGCGTATTCATTCATTCATATTTACAGTACATATTTCCCTTAATATCTTGGGAAAAAAAGAAAATAATTAATGTAAGTGATCTTCTGCTTATAAAAGGTTCATGGACTACTTGGTGGTCAGAATAGTCAGAAAATTACCAGCAGGTGGTGCTGTTGTAACAAAATGAATTCATTTTAACGGCACATGTATCCCCCATTGCTCCACAGCAGCTTGTTAATATGAACTATAGTAGTGTTTCTGGAGCAAACAGATCAGTTTTACCAGTGCAGAGCAACTGATATTTTCATTACTTTAAAACACTTACATTTTTTGGCGTTACTGTTCCTTTAAAGAAAAATAATGAAAGTACACTGCAAACATTCTTAGAATAGCACCCCCATCACTTTATACACACACGTATATAAATCAATATTTAAGTAATATTTTCCATGGAACAAAATGGTAAGTGATATTATGGATGTAGATCATAATGGGACATTACTAAAATTAGACCTCGCATTAGTAAAGTGTGGGCACTCCTGGTGTAGTGTAAGCTGAGTGTGTTTGATTTCTGGTACCTACTGCAGAACAACACTCATTTTTGCTTGCCGACACTTAGGGGCAGATTTATCAAAGTGTGAATTTAGAAATCACAGTTAACTCACTTTCTATTCACTTATGGGATTTTTAAAAGCATATTTATCATATGGTGAACTCCATTGATAAATAAGATTTTAAAAATCACATAGGAATGAATAGAATGTGAGTTTCGGTGATGAGTTCTAAATTCACACTTTGAAAAACTGCCCCTTTATTTTCTGTGATACCCCACTAAGACAGTGCTTAAAGGAGAAGGAAAGCTACAGAGGCATTTTATTGCCAATAGATTAGCTGCAATAGTGCAAGCTGGAATGCGATATTTATTCTGTAGAATGTTTTACCATACCTGAGTAAAAAGCTCTAGAAGTTCTCTGTTTAGGATAGCAGTTGGAGTATTAGCTTGGCGTGACATCATTTCCTGCCTGAGTCTCTCCCTGCTCATAGCTCTGGGCTCAGATTACAGCAGAGAAGGGGGAAGGAAAAGGAGCAAACTGAGCATGCTCACGCCTGGGACAAGGAGGTTTAAGCTGAAGGCAGGAAGTCTGATACAGAAGCCCATGTGTACACAATAGAAGGAAAGAAATGTGTTTCTTTTGACAGGGGACTCAGAGCAGCATTACTTCAGGGGTTTATTGGTATATTTAGATGGACCTTTCTGATAAGGCTTACTTAGTTTTAACCTTTCCTTCTCCTTTAATTTCCCACATGTCTGTCACAGCCTAAATATTTATCCTTATCCATTTTTATTGGTTGTAGCATCATACATGTTACTGTTATTGGCTACTAAATTTGGTACTTTCAGTACACATGATTCTGCTGTGTAATTCTCCTTTGGGACACAGGTGGGTGCGGATTGCGGATCGTTTAGGAATTTTGTTGTGGTCGATTGAAGTCAAGTCTGGATAGTCTTCAACTGTGCTTGCTCCTGTGACAAGCTTGCCTGCCAGGCTCCCTGTGCATCTCTGCATTTTAGGCAGGTACAGAGATTGGTGCAGTTGTGAGACTGGTGGTTTTTGCAGCTAGTGGGTGGGAGGTGAAAGATGCAAAGCACATGATAAAACATGCTCTGCAAGGGTTAAAGCCAAGTCAGCACAAAATGGCGTGCTTCCAAGATATTAAAAGGGAACAGATTGTCCATTTGATTTTCACAGTTTGCAGGAAAACTCTGCATGTGTGTAATAGGATACCGTTATTTTCTCCGTTAAAGGAGAACTAAAGCTTAACTAAAGAAGTAGCTAGAAATGTTGTACATTAGGCTTCTGTACCAGCCCAAGGTAACCTCAACCCTTAAGCAGTAAAGATCTGTCTCCAAAGATGCCCCAGTAGCTCCCCATCTTTTCTGCAGATTCACTGCACATGTTCTGTGCTGCTGTCACTTACTGAGCTTAGGGACCCACTCACAATATGCAGTACACATAGAATAGAAATGTCACAATATAAAGCAGTTTGGTAATTAATACTTGGCAGCACAGAAACCAGTGCAATTAGCATCAGAATTTAATAATCAGCCATGTAGCATCAGCTTTTATTACAGGCCAACCTCATTTTCTGCTTGATAATTTGCTACAACCCCTAAGCTTAGCTTTTCAACAGCTGCTCAGAGCCCACTGAGAATGTGAGTGTCACAGACACTTTCCAAGATGGTGACCCCGTGACAAGATTGCAGTCCTGGATCTTTGCTGTTATTAACAAGCTGAAACTTTAGGCTGGTGCAATAAAAATGCCATATTTTATATACGGAACTTAACCATATTCATTTTTTAAGGTTTAGTTGTCCTTTAACAAACCTTAGGGCTATTTAGAGCAAAGAAGAGCATACCTTGCCATCTTTTGTGACATAAGTAATATTCATCTGCAAGCCTGTTTTAACCATTAGGCAAGGTCCATGGGATCCATTTACAGTATATTGCACTGCAGGAGGCTCTGGTAATGGTACAGGGGCTGGTGTAGTTGTTGGCACAGGGGCTGGTGCAGTTGTTGGTACAGGGGCTGATGTAGGGGTAACATCCTCACTGCACGTGCTTACTAAAAGAAAGATACAATTCTAATGAATATATTTAATGACTTACAAATGTAATCAATCTTTAAAACAAAGCAAAGATCTAACAATGCAGTCACTGACTGATGATTTCCACTTCATTTTTCGTACCTTTCTGACTGAAGTTACTCTGCTTTAGGTATGCTTCAAGTTTTATATCATGAAATGTTGCCGTGACATTCTCCATTCTAATAACATGTGGATTGATGCACTTGTACATTGTGCCATTCTCCGCTGACACGGCAGTGTTGTTTGTGGATACAGTTTTAGTTCCTGGAAAGACGACAATAAAACATCTGAGGATTGAGAAATAAATCAAACAAAAGTAAAAAAGATCTTGTACCTGCACTAATGACACCTGATGTGAAAACATCCAATAAAGCTTTCTCAGGGACAGACTACATGTAATAGAGATGGGGGTCTTCTCACTACAGTAGACTAATCCCCATGGCATCACAGAATCCTCAGTTAGACAGGCTACATATTACACAGCGTGCGTCAGGTTTTGAAAACTTTCCAATTTTTAGTCACACAAATCCAAAAGGTAAATCTCATGAGATGCCATTTATTTATATTGCGGAACGGAAACGCCAGGAGGAAACACATAAAGCAGAGAATATACAAACTCTACACTGAAATTGAACAGAACAACTTAGTATTAGGGTGGATACTATTTATACCTTGTAATACGATTCGCTTGCAGTCTGACATTGGTCTGGCCAATATGAAATGCTAGCTTAAGCTAGATGTTGTGAATAAAAAATTGTTTTGGTTTTATTGTCATATGAGTGAGCACATTTTCATGAATACAGCAGCTAACCAACATTAGAAACCTGCCCATTTGACCTAGGATTAAAGGAACAGTTCAGTGTAAAAATAAAAACTGGGTAAATAGATAGGCTGTGCAAAATAAAATGTTTCTAATATAGTTAGTCAAAAATGTAATGTATAAAGGCTGGATGTCTAACATTATAGCCAGAACACTACTTCCTGCTTTTCAGCTCTATAACTCTGAGTTAGTCTGCAACTTTAAAGGAGAATTCAACCCGTAGTTCCCCCCCGGTAAATGCCCCTAATTTTTTTACTCACCCCTCCGTGCAGATTCTGGCCTCGGAGTTCACAGGCACCATCTTCTTTCTTCTGTCTTTTTTGGAAGTTCAGAGAATGCGTAGTTGGAGTAAATTTCTGGTCCCAAACAACTGCACTTGCGCCGAAAGTCACAAAATTTTTCCAAAAAGTTTTCGGAAATTTTCATGACTTTCAGCACATGTGCAGTGGTTCGGGACCGGAAATTTACTCCAACTACGCATTCTCCGAAAATGCCGTCAATGCACAAAGATTACCAGAGAAGAAGAAGAAGATGGCTCCCGTGAACTCAGGCAATAATCTGCACGGAGGGGTAAGTAAAAAAATTAGGGGCTTTTGCCCGGGGGGGCAGGTAGGCTGGGGGGGGGGGTGTTTTTTAAACTACAGGTTGAATTCTCCTTTAAGTGAGGCCACATGGTACATTTCTGTTAAGTGAGTTTGCAATTGATCCTCAGCATTAAGCTCAGATTCAAAAGCAACAGATATGATCCATGTGGGCCCCCCCTCAAGTCTCTGATTGGTTACTGCCTGGTAACCAATCAGTGGAAACCAAGAGAGCTGCAAAGCAGGAAATAATATTTAATAATTTAATTTACCGAAACTCTGTTTGCCCTCTTCTTCAGAAAAGGTGATCAGCGCTCCACTGTGCGGCGTTCCATTTCTCCGCCCTGCCTTCCTTATAGAAGATAGCCAGGGAGGAGAAATCGCGCACCACGCAATGGATCGTCGCCGTTTCTGAAGAAGAGCACAAGCGGAATTTCGGTTAATTATTTCTTAATAATAAAGACTTAGCGATTTTAACGTTTAATATGTGTTGGTGTCTTTTTTTCGTAGTGTACTAACGAATTTTTTTTAAGAAAATTTTTGCTGTTACTGGTCCTTTAAGTTAGACCTCCAGTCACTCAAGCCTTTATACATTACATTTTTGCCTAACTATATTATATATTATATTTACCCAGTTTTTATTTTTACACTGAACTATTCCTTTAATAATGGCTTGGTTAGGCCAGCATCAGTCCCTACACAAATCAGAGATCCCCAGAGCTCTAGTCAAACAGAGTCCATTGTGTTCGATGACATTAATATTCATAGAGAAACAATACAAAATGTCTTCCTGTCACTGTAATTAATAGAATCAGTTTACCGTTTTCTGATGAGCCTGGGAAGAAGTTTTTGTCAGACAAGTTGTAGGACATAACCAGATCAGCTACTTGATAGCGTGTGTTGGTTCTACCAAAACGGATACTCAGTGAGTGACTGGATCCAAACTCAATTAGTAAAACTGGTGCCGTGGCATCTTCTTCACCACAGGAGCTTTTGCTAATGTTTGTCACAGCATCTGATGGCAATGCAAATTTAGCCAGCTCCTGAAAGAGACAGAGAAAACATTTTTAAAATGTCTGAAAATTAAAAATGTATAATTTAACTTTGTAACATTATTAAAGGGGAAGTCTACCCACAATGTTTTTTAATGAAGGAAATTTATGTTGGAAAGTTGCTTAGACTCACATCAAATAAACAGTAATGATTTTAACGTGATTTGAAAATATTGCAACTAAAAGCAGTTTCTGATATGCCTTCTCATACTGCCAGACTACAGTTCCAACATTTCAGAAACAACTCTAACTCTAACACTTCAATACCCAACTTGCCTTGCATGCACTTCTGTCATTCTCAGGTTGGGTAATCAGAGAACATGCAAGGTATTGTGGAAAGTCTTGGATGGAGGAAAGCCGACTGCCAATACAATGTTTCAGTGGTTGGTGGGTATTCAGGGTTATGACAAATAGCAAAGGACAGAAACACTGCTTTAAAGGAGAACTAACCCCTAGAAATGAATATGGCTAAAAATGCCTTATATTATATACTGAACTTATTGCACCAGCCTAAAGTTTCAGCTTGTCAATAGCGGCAATGATCCAGGACTTCAAACTTGTTACAGGGGGTCACCATCTTGGAAAGTGTCTGTGACACTCACATGCTCAGTGGGCTCTGAGCAGCTATTGAGAAGCTAAGCTTAGGGCTTGTCACAAATTATCAAGCAGAAAATGAGGTTGGTCTGCTACAAGGCTGATTATTAAATGATGATGCTAATTGCACTGGTTTCTGTGCTGCCATGTAGTCATTTTGTGTATTAATTACTAATCAGCCTTTTATTGTGACATTTATATTATGTGTACTGTATATTGTGAGTGGGTCCATAAGCTCAGTAAGTGACAGCAGCACAGATCATGTGCAGTGAATCAGCAGAAAAGAAGATGGGGAGCTACTGGGGCATCTTTGGAGACACAGATCTTCCCTGCTAAAGGGCCGTGGTTGCCTTTGGCTGGTACAGTAGCCCAAAACATAATTTACAACAATTTCTGGTCTACTTCTTTAGTTACACTTTAGTTCTTCTTTAAATAGCAGTTACATCTCCAAATAACTGTAAAAAGACTAAAGTCATAATAAATGTATATTGGAAAGTTATAAAATTTTTTTATATTTAAAGTTTTTATTGGTTTACATTGTAACAGATAAGTTCAATAAATCACAACATATCTTCAGCTGCATGCTTGTCACTGACTGATAGCTTTATATTGTTTCATAAAGATCATCTTGTATATCTAGTCATTTCTCATGACCACTTGGTTGAATCTATATCAGCTCTGCTGACTAGCAGTGGGAAGTAAAGAAGAAAGAGGGAAAGCTACCATCTTCCAGAATTTTTGGGCCACTTTGCAAGCCCACCAAGTATGTAGAAAGGACCCTTGTTCCCCTCATCCTATAAAGCAGGTGGAGTCTTCCGGGTTGCCGCTAAATTTACTGATTCGTGTTGGAATATAGTACCATTAAAATATGATTTAATATGCTCTTTCGGTGGAGGTTGCAATACAGATGAGAAAACATTTTTGTGTAGAGTTCCCTTTTAATCATGGCTATAAATCCCTTGTTTATAAGAAAAATAAAACCCCAATATGGTTTACTGATGTCATAGTTAAATCCCCTCTGCAATGCTTCATTCAAAAGAACTTAATCTATAAGGAAACACTTAGCAGCAATGTATATACTAGGGGAACCTGCTGCTCACTATTCCCCAGATGATGGTGATCTGAGCAAACCGCTTCTGCTGAGATATGTATGTAGCTTCACACAAAAAAACGAGATTAAAAAGAATGTGGAACGTGTCCTCGGCCATAGTGAAACTGTGCAGTACAAAATTGTTCATGGTAGATTATTTTTCTCAGTTATATGGCCACATTCTTTCAAGGTTACCAAACATGAACTGGTATAATATTAATAATACACCTTATGCTGGGTATAATAGAAGCCTCCCCCCAAAAATAACAAAAAAAAAAGGTTTTGAGTAAGATTTTTTTCCATTAAGCATTACCTGTTTAGAAGCATTGCTGTACGGCACAGTGAAATTGATGGACAAATCAGCCAATATGCAGGTTAGGTTTGTCTTGCCGTCTTTCACTTCAAATTGAACGCCAGTAGCAACCTGAACAATACCTGTAAAATATACAGAAAGAGAGTTACATTTTCAACTGTTTAACAAAATAAAATGTTTCAAAAGTACAAAATAAGGAAAGAGATTTAGTATTATTTAATGAGCAGCACCTTGCATATACCTTAAAGTGGACCTGTCATCCAGACACAAAAATCTGTATAATAAAAGTCCTTTTCAAATTAAACATGAAATACAATTTCAATTTTTTATGAAAGCATTCATAGCTGTTATAAGCTCATTTAAAAATCTCGACTGTCAATCAAATATTGTCTGCCCCTCCTCTATGCCAATGGCATAGAGGCGGGGCAGACAATTACTTTCACTTTCAATTCAGCACTTCTTAGATGTCACTGCTCTCCCCACATTCCCCCCGTTCTCTTTACCGGTTAATTGTGTAGCCAGGACATGGAAATGGACATCAGGTCCCCTATTCTGGTGCACAAACAAGATTCTGAGATGATACAAGACTTGTCTTAATAACGGTGTCCACAAAATGGCTCCTGCCTGCTTGCTATAATTATGAATTCCCAGACTGAAGGAAACAAGATTCAAATCATTTATATAGTGTAATTAAAGTTCATTTTGCTTGACTAATGTGATAAAATAGGATTTTGAATAATTTTTTTGGGTGACAGGTCCCCTTTAACATTAGAACTAAGCATGAAACTTGTATTACAATTTGGTTGGTGAGGCCACTGACAACTAGGCAACAGAATGCAGATTAATCCCAAAACAAGATTTGTATTAGAATTATTATGTTTGAATAACTAATGTTTCTATTTGTTAATAACTTATGTGCCCGGACAGGAGCTGGAGCTGAAATTGGTGCCGGAACAGAAGTGGTGTAGGCTGCCATTTAGCCACCATAGCTTAACAGTAGCTTTTTAATATAAACTATATTAGTCTTTCTGTTAACACATAGTTTTTCCAATACAGGGTAACAGTACAGGTATGGGATCAGTTATCTGGAAATCCGTTATCCAGAAAGCTGCAAATTACAGAAAGGCTGTCTCCCATAGATTCTATTTTATCCATATAATCCAAATTTTTTAAAAATGAATTCCTTTTTCTGTGTAATAATAAAATAGTACCTTGAACTTGATCCCAACTAAGATATAATTAATCCGTATTGAAAGCAAAACCAGCGTTCTCTAGTGGGCTGAAGGTATGCAGATCCAAATTGCAGAAAAGATCCCTTATCTGGAAAACCCCAGGTCCCAAGCATTCTGGATAACAGGTCCCATACCCGTACATTATATTGTAATTTAAAACTTTTATTTTTGGTTTTACTGTTCCTTTAATTAGTCTGGTCAAGGAAATCATCTTAATAAAATACAGGTATGGGACCTGTTATCCAGAATGCTCGGGACCTGGGGTTTTCCGTATAACAGATCTTTCTGTAATTTGGGTCTTCATGCCTTAAGTGTACTAGAAATTATTTTAAACATTAAATAAACCCAATAGGCTGGTTTTGCTTCCAATAAGGATTAATTATATCTTAGTTTGGATCAAGTACAAGGTACTGTTTTATTATTGCAGAGAAAAGGGAAATCATGTTTAAAAATGATTCAGAGCTTTCTGGATATCGGGTTTCCGGATTTGGGATCCTATACCTGCATTGGGTTTTAGTGCCTCTCTTCAGCAGGAAACTTTTTAACAGTTTATATTTATGTTTTTACTTGGGTTGGGGTACAGAAGAAAAAGGGGGGGCAGGTTAATGTATATATGCAATACCATGGCACATAACTTTGGATTTCCAGTTTGGATTTTCATGTTTCCTGACATTATTTCTAACATACAGGTAGTGGTGGGTACACATATCTACATCTGTTTCAAGAGCATGCCTCATTCCATTTGTCCCATATTTTGTTATATTTATCTGGGCAGCCCCTGGCTATATGGGGAATTGGACCACCTTTGACCCATCCAGCTGTAGCTAAATGTTTACTACCCTTCCAAAAAAATATACTCTAAAAAAATTCCTTCTTTATTGCATGCATTTCTAATCAGTGCTGTACACAGTGCCCTGAAGATAGAAACAGCTATTTTACTTGTACTATTCACTATAGCTGTAACTACTGACAAAAGCATATTAGATCCTCAAAGTGCGGCACTGAAAAGCTAGTAAAAGATCTCATGTAGCAAAGATACAGATTAATCTGGAATATTCAGAGGACAGCATATATACATAGTTTCCACAGGTAGTAAGAAAAACAAGAGATGTAAACTTTAATATAGCAAATATAAGTGTACTTTATAAATATATCTGAAAGTAGGGCTAATAGCTTAGGATATATCGAAGTTGGCTACTGGCCTGCTGAAGTATATCACTTTAATTCTTCTATGCACTAGCCATTTGATTTAATGGTCTCTCCCAGAATAACTGCCCCTCCCATCTGCCAAATTCTTCACTTCCTGCCTCCCAGTCAACAGGGAATTATAGAAGAGAACAAACCAGTCTCCTTCCTGATGTTTTCTCTGCCATCTTACTGGGAACTCATAATTATAGCAACAGGAAGGAGCCATTTTGTGGACACTGTTATTAAAGCAAGCCTTATATCGTCTCAGAATCGTGTTTGTGCACCAGGGGACAGGGACCCAATGTCTATCCCCATGCCCTGGTTACACAATTAAATCTTTAAGAGAGCTGGGGGAACGTAGGAAGAGCGGTGACATCTAGGAAGTTCTGAATGGAAAGTGAAAGTAATTGCTTGCCCCGCCTCTATGCCTAGGCATAGAGGCGGGGTAGGCAATACTTGATTGACGGCTGATATTTTTAAATGAGTTTACAACAGCTATGAATGCTTTAATAAAAAAAAAGAAATTGGATTTCATATTTAATTTAAGAAGGACTTTTATTATACAGATTTTTTTGTCTGGGTGACGGGTCCACTTTAAATATTGTGTGTTTCTTTTCACTGCTTCAAACTACAGCAGGCTATGCGGCCGTTAAGCATTTGCTGACTCATACTGACATTAGCTTGTTAGACTAGGAAATCCCTGACAGCAACAACATGCCAGTTATGTGCTTCTGGAAAAAATGTGAGTGTGAGTGGCACATGTGAATAGTACATGGCTCTGACAGTTTGTTCTAGCCCTTTATTTCCTAAAGGCAGCTGGCACTGAAATAATGTTGTTCAAGCAAATAAAGGACTGCAAAACAGAAGGAAGTGTTACTATAGGGGACAAATTAAAAAAAAAATATGCAGTATCCCCCCTTCCTTGGAATCAGACCTATGAACAATTTAATTGGCATTTCAAACGCCTCTTGATTCTGAATTCTAATTCTCTGCGGATGAGCTCTGCTGACCTAGAGGTCACTTGAAGCACAACAGTAGCCCTGGTGAAGGGTATTGCCATGAGTCTTATTCTCACAGTGCTTTGGCAGACACCAACAGTTTCTTAACAGCTAGAAGTATCAGTAATAGTTCTGCAACATATGCATAAATAGATTTAACATGTGCAGGTATGCTGTGGATTATTTTCCTCTACCCACATTGTGCTCTGTAACACTGTAATAACTGTTTTTTTTGGTTAAAGGAACAGTAACATCAAAAAATTTTATTATTTTAAAGTAATAAAAATATAATGCAGTGTTGCCCTGCACTAGTAAAACTGTTGTTTTTGCTTCAGAAAAACTATTATTGTTTATATAAATAAGCCGCTTTGTAGCAATGGAGCAGCCATTCAAATGAGAAAAGGTCCAGGTTACACAGCAGATAAGCTCTGTAGAACATAATGTATGTATGTATGTATGTATGTATGCATGTATATTTTTATTTGTAAAGCGCTCCTTGAGGGCAAAGCACTGTACAACAAAACAATAAATTAGTATAATGGTGTTATGTTATCCACTATTTAACCTGTGCCATATATCCTTTTTTCAATTTCGGCCATTGCTACACAGCAGCTTGTTTATATGAACTATAGTAGTGTTCATGAAGCAAACAGATCAGTTTTACAAGCGCAAGGCAACAGTACATGATATTTCCATTACTTTAAAGCACTGACATTTTTTGGTGTTGCTGTTCCTTCAAAATCCTAAAGCACTGCCATATATAAAATGCCTACATTTCCAACAAATCTTTTTTCTGGCCTGCACGTAAATCAGAACAAAAGCTGCAATCAAAAAGAGATCATATTGTCTGTTTTTTACTTCAATTGCATTTTTCCAACTGTATACTTTCTTCACTGCTTTCTAATGAGCTTACCAACGACAACTCACTTTTACGGCAGAGACACGCTGCGATTCAGGGAGATTAGTCGCCCGAAAACAAATCTCCTCTTCTTTGGGGTGACTAATATCCCCAAACTGCCTCCCCTGCCGGCTAGAATAGAAATCACCGGCAGGATGGCACTTGAAGCTCTTCATTTTACAAAGTTGGCTCACGCAGAAACTTCGGGCGACTTCGGAATCGCAGCCTGTGCCCTTAAAGGAAAACTATACCCCCCAAACAATGTAGGTCTCTATTAAAAGATACTGAGTAAAACAGCTCATGTGTAAAACCCTGCTTCATGTAAATGAACCATTATCATAATAATATACTTTTTTAGTAGTATGTGCCATTGGGTAATCTTAAATAGAAAATTGCCATTTTAAAAAAATAAGCGCCGCCCCCTGAGATCGTAAGATTCACTTTGCACACATACAAACCACATGTAAGGTCACATGAGCCAATTAACAGACAGAGTTCTGCCTTTTGCTTCGTCACTTCTTCCTGTTACAGTTAGTGTTGTAGTATTTCTGGTCAGGTGATCTCTGAGGCAGCACAGATAGAGTCACGAAATGGTGGTTCAAGGCAAGAGATGTAAAAGGGCAATATTTATATAAATATATATTCCAGTTTGGAAAGATTCTTTAATATGTCATTCAATTTGATATAAAGTATCTGTTGCTTAAGTATTCATTTTGGGGGTATAGTTTTCCTTTAAGGTTTCTTTTTACAAGTTGACAGCTACTGCTGCTCGCAAAAGGTTTTAATGGCACAACACAATATATCGTTTGATACAATAGCCATAACAACTCCACTATACTAGTGTCCGACCCTAGTATTCACACTAGGCTTCCTTCTCCTGAATAATAAAGAAGCAACAAATATATTGCTGCTGTAGCTGAACCAAACCTCAATTCCAATATTTCCCAAAGCAGCTTTTCTCTCCCTATGCTTAGGTTTTGGAAAGAAGTTATATCTCTTCAAAAGTAAACAGACAACTTGCTATTCTGTGTAACGTCAGCAATGTTTTCTAATGTTTATGGGTATCTAAGAATAAGTGGCTATTTGTTGTTAGAGATTGGGCACCTAGCAGGAAAGAGCAGTTGGACAGTTGGCTAGGATCCAAACACTATGACAAATGCCTCCCAATAGGCTGCTCCACATTAGATACTATTATTAAAGTACAATACAAAGTACATAGCAGTATGGAAAACAAACTGATGCAAAAGTAACTGTGTAGGTACACTGTAATCAAGTCTTCATTACCCTCCCACAAAACATGCAGCAAAGATTACCCAAAGATCAATCCGACAGCTCTTTATCTTCTTTTTATACACCATATGGGTCTTTTGGAAAAGCTTTCTTTTTCTTATTGGCCTCACTTTTTTCTTGCCATGTAATACACAGGAATAGATGTGTAGAATGATGATGTCTATACACAAGGCAGGGCAAATCTGATAACTTCAGCCACAACAGAATAAGCCCAGTTACCACAAGATGATCACCGTGAAAAATACAAAGTGTTGATCCAAGCCCAGTCTTTATCTGGGAACTGATCAGACAAGTGAATGCTTCATTGGTGCCTCAATTTTGTCTAAAGTTTACAAAAGACTATTCCTATCAATTGTTTTGTCCACTTTGAAATAATCCAAAGATCCACAAACACAATGCAATTAAACATTGCAATTACATGGCATCTTAAAGGGATACGGTCATGGAAAAACATGTTTTTTCCAAAACACATCAGTTAATAGTGCTGCTCCAGCAGAATTCTGCACTGAAATCCATTTCTCAAAAGAGCAAACAGATTTTTTTAATATTCAATTTTGAAATCTGACATGGGGCTAGACATTTTGTCAGTTTCCCAGCTGCCCCAGTCATGTGACTTGTGCCTGCACTTTAGGATGGAATTACTTTCTGGCAGGCTGTTATTTCTCCTACTTTATGTAACTGAATGTGTCTCAGTGGGACTTGGCTTTTACTATTAAGTGCTGTTCTTAGATCTACCAGGGAGCTGTTATCTTGTGTTAGGGAGCTGTTATCTGGTTACATTCACATTGTTCTATTGTTAGGCTGCTGGGGGGGGGGGGTGATATCACTCCCAACTTGCAGTACAGCAGTAAAGAGTGATTGAAGTTTATCAGAGCACAAGAATTCTGCTGGAGCAGCACTATTAACCGATGCGTTTTGAAAAAAACATGTTTTCCCATGACAGTATCCTTTTAAGAAATAATTCTAAATATCATCATGCCATAACCTTTATTATGTGTCAGAATGGGGGGCCTGATACCCTAGTGACCTAGTCCATGCTCTGGCTACACAATTAGATGGTAAGGAAGGAGGGGGAATGGAAGGGCAGAATTGAAAGTGAAAGTTATTTCCTGTCCCGCCCTTATGCCTAAAGTATAGAGGAGGGGAAGGCAATATCTGATTGACAGTGGAGACTTTTAAGAGTTTATAACATTTATGGATGTTTCAATAAGAAAAATAATTTTAGTTTCATGAAAAGGACTTTTATAATACAGCTTTTTATGTCTGGGTGACAGGTCCCCTTTAATCTAACAAAAAGCAATATCACGGTACATTTATTAAACATAATCAGCGGTTTTAGAGTTATATGTAAACTGTATGCTGTTTCTGACAAGAGCAGAAAAACAACATCCTTAAAAACATTGTGAGGTGCCGTTTCGAAAGGAGAGGACCAGGGCCACTATTATGAACATACTACGAAGTTAGCAGGTCCATCCACCCCAAGGGGCCCCATTATGAACCCACTGGTCACCTGGGTGGAGGGCGCAGTCAACAAATGGAATGGGGAACCAACAAAACAAAAAATCAACACCCACAACCTTGCCCTGATTCACCCCAGCCACTCCCCGTTATGCTAATACAACCCACCCAAACCCCACCACTCTACTGCAAGCCTCTGAAAGCAGTGCCCCCCCATAGTGACCCAGTATCTTCATTAAGTATTAATATAATTTAGAAAAAGTCTATTACAAACAAAAGTTACAATTTGTATTGACAGAAGTGTAAGTGGCACAATGTGCTTCTCCCCAGTGGAGTGTCCATTAGGGGCAAACAAAACCAAAAAGCCTTCCGTTTTCTTAAAACAAAAATTGTAGCAGAAGCCGGCTGAACAGGCCTGTGAATAATAAGACAAGGCACTGTGGCACTTAAGGCTTGGCTGCAGCACATCTGTGTAGCTCCTGCTACATATTTTCTGGAGTCATATCCAGCAGTACATACAGTAACAAGAAGTGTAACCTTTTTTAGCAGGAGCTCTAGTGCATTGCTTTGTACAGCCTGCAATGAAACTGATATGAAAGGAAACCTAGAAGCTGCAGGGCCTGGCAGCCTGACACGTGACAGCCTGAGCGCTAGCCATTGTATAGAAGATTTATACTTCGCACAAGCGAGCACCCTCTCTTTCCTAATGGCAGTGTTTATTTTACAGATATGGAGGAGTTCATTACACAAGTGGCCCATCTGATGAAATAACTTGTCTCCTTCCCATTACGGTCTAAAGAGGTGGGACTAAGTACAAAACTTTCCTGGCCTTCAACTACAGCCAATATCACAATCCAACAGGATAATGGCACAGTCCAAGTACGTCTCTGCAATTGGCAGGTTCCCCAAGCCATCATTGTTCTCCCAATGACAATACAGGCCCCTGTCACTTGTGCCTGGATTATGATCACATGACCAGCCCGCATCGGCCAGTCACACTAACACAACTGCTTCGCATTACCGCCAGCACCAGTAAACCCTGGCTTAAACCATTGTAACATCACTGGCGGGGCCCCAATAGTTACAACAACCAGCACACCGACATTGTACTTACCGACAAGCAACAGCACGGTCATCCCGCACACTGGCCTCTTGACTTGCCTCCAACTCCTCCTGCCAGTATTCGCTTCCCCCCTCTGTGTCATGCTTACAAAGTACACCAGCCCCAGACGCAAAGTGCGCACCTAAACGCTGTACTGCACAGATGGCGGGTCTAGCGGGCGGTTAGGTAGGCGCACACGGAGCCGGGGGTCTCGCAGAAACAGCCGCACACTCCCAAGAGAAACACCTAAGCACTCACAAGTCACATGAAAATACGTCATTGGCCACGCCCTCTGGTTTGCTCCGAACCCCTCCCTTTAGAAAACTTTATTTGTTCTTAGCACTATGGTGGAGAGACAAAGTATGAGTGCGGGGGTTAGTAAACAACATCAACCTGTCAGTGTACATATAGCAAAAGCAACATGTAATGGGTCGTTTGGTTCAAACGTAGTGACATTTATTATATTTAGCATGAAAGAGGGGCCAGAGTGACTGCTGGTGCTTCCCATACAGGTAGCAGTAATGTTTAACAATGTTACTTCAAGTCCCAACAACAGAGAGCACATAGTTGCTTTTTGTTTACCCACAATTCAGCATTTTCCCATGATTCCAGTGTCATTGCAGACTTGAGGAGGCAATGTAATTAAATCTAATTCAGTTACATACACTTCTATACAAATTGGTGCCGCTGCACAGAAACTCTTTGGTGTTAAGGTGTCCTTTCTGGAGCCAGCTATTAAAATTACATCTGCACCTAATTCTTATAGGGGAATTATCCAGGAACATGCCTAAAGACACTGCCCCATTGTGCCCTAGGTATGTGCCTCTTCTGTCTACTGACAGGCCCGGATTTGTGGAGAGGCCACCAAGGCCCAGGCCTAGGGTGGCAGGATTTTAGGGAGTGGCGTGCTGCCCAACCACACCCACATTCAGAAAAACTGGGGAGATACTATAGTTTTTTACATTTCCCATGAGCCAATCCCCACTGCTCCGGTCCCAATGATGAAAATTTGAGCAAATAAAAGGGAAGGGGACAGGGTCAAGAACGGTAGTGGGCCTAGGGGAGCCCAATATGTAAATCTGGCCCTGTCTACTGAGGTGAGGTGCTGTGGGCAAAATGCTTCTGCGCTTTTAATTCATGCAAACTGGATGAGACTTCCAGGGTCATTATAATTAGCCAGCAATAATTAGCCCGCCCTCTGCCCAAAGGTCCGAAACGGTGGCAACCCTATACAGTAGCAAGATTATCAGTTTTTTTTTATTTTTAAACCTTTTTTTCAGATATTGACCCCATGATCAATATTTTAAATTACTTTAGTTTGTTCTTCAGAAATTACTTACTGAATTTCTGCAGAGGGTGGTGCTGTCAGATACAAAGTCTTTTTTTTATTTGTCGCCTCTTCTGTCTACCCCTAGTTCAAGCCCTGCTGTAATGCCACTGTCACCTTTGAGTGTGGTCGTTCCCATGTGTCAGTAGGTGCACTTTGCATAATTTGCAAGAAGAGGAGAGATGAAAGTAATGTTACCTAACATCACTAGGTGGAAGTGCAAGAGGCAGCTTTAGCTGCAAATACTTAAAATAGCACAACAAAGTCTGCAACTTAAGTAGTACAACTTTATTTGTGCTGTACAGGCCTAAATGCAGTGGCCTAACTATAGAGGAAGCAGACCACGCAGTCACAGGGGGGCCTGGACTATGGTGTCTGCTTCCTCTATAGCTAATAAAAAATGGAGGATGGGGATTGGCGTGCACTGGCCCCTTTGAAGATTTGTTTGCATGGGGGCCAGGCGCACTTTAGTTATGCCACTGCCTAAACAGTCCTTTAGGTCTCTCCTTGTAAATACAGCAGTATACCCCTTTATAACATAACTTCTGTGAATACGGCTTGTGCTGGAAATACCTGTTGCCTATTGTTTTAATCATAAAAAATATTTTTTTTTGTAATTTCAAGAGCTAAACAGGGCATTGACGCTACTCCATGTTTGTCCTTGCAAGGTAGGTGATAAGATTCCCAGTGCACAGATAATCCCCCTGCATATTGAACCCCTGCTTACTGTGCAGTGGTATGGATAGGGTTTCATATGAGTATTCATCTGTTGTACTGGATATGCTTAGAACACTCATATGGGTGATCGTACTGACATTCTTTAACCTTGTTAGCCGAGGGTGAAAAATGCTGCACTGCAAAAGGGGCTTAGGGATCATGAGAATAAGCACCAAGAGAGCTCATATAAATAAACTTCAGTGCAGAGGTTAGGCAAATGACAATATTGCAACTGTACTCAGGGTTGCAGATTACGATTTTCCCAAGCATTTACATCCCCTTTAAAATGGCAAAGTTAAAAAAAAAATAATTTAGGAATAAACTACATAAGTTTGATGATAACAGCACACGATCAACATGATGATATTGATGTTCTCAAGCAGGGTCAGACTTGGCTTCTGTCCTGGACAGGACAATTTTCTTTTCCCTCTGTTCACTTTCTAATATATAGCTTAAATAAGATATACCTATGCAATTGTGTGTGTTTTTCATGCTTTTCAGGAACTAATTACATTATTGCAGAAATTGAGCACCACATGGAGGAAGTTGAGAAACACGAAAGGTAAAGTAAAAATAGACCAAATAGACATTCAGAATGTAACCTGCTGACATCACTAGGCATAGTAACATTACATTACACTTACAGTTCTGCTTTGACATATATTACTCCTGTTGAGTGCCATATTCAAAATGTAAGAATTCTAAATTAAAATACATTATATACAAAATCAAGTTTAACACATTATATGAAAATGAATGTCCTATAAATATAATTAATCTGTCAATCCCATTTTTCTTATTTTAGCTATATTAAATGAATATGCCAACAGATCCTCCCCCCCATATTTACATTTTTGCTATTATTTTTAATATGTTTCCTCATTATTGTGTGTAACAAGCCCCTGTCTTACTTACTATACTGGGAAAATATGTTGACAGAGAAGCATTTACTACACCAGCAAGAATTTTTTTGGAACAATCACACATTTTTTTTTTAAACTACCACAATATTAAGGAGTTCATTAATCACAGCATTTCTTAGAATGGTAATCTTTGTATTACTTAAGAAGAATGGCATACTTTGATTAAAAAGTTGATTGGAGAGGGGGAAACATATAAAGAAGTGCAGAAAATGATAGGCTGCTCAGCTGACAATCTCAAATGCTTTAAAATGGCAACCAAAACCTGAAAGATGTGGAAGAAAACGGAAAATTTCCACTGAAATGGATAGAAGAATAGTCAAAATGGCAAAGATTCAGCCAATGATCAGCTCCAGAAGGATCAAAGAAGGTGTAAAGTTACCTGTGAGTACTGTTACAATTAGAAGATGCCTATGTGAAGCCAAGCTATCGGCAAGAAGCCCCTGCAAAGTTCCATTGTTGAAAAAAAGACTTGCTGAAGAGGTTCCAATTTGCCAAAGAACACACTGACTTGCCTAAAGTGAAATATAAAGACAAAAACAACTGACAGAATTTGAAGAACATGGTAGAGAAAATTATCCCTTTTGTGTTTTTAGGACATGCGTTATCTGCTTTAGTTCATGAGAGTAGTAGTTGCTAGTAGGCGAGGCAACAATATGCAATCTATCAATAATATGCAAGTAATTCCAATAAATTAAGAAGGGATATTTGTGGGCACACAAATAAGATACTACTTTTCTTATTCTTTACTCAACAGCTGTGAGAAAATAAATGCAAGATAAGAACATGGCGCCAATATCAGTTATCTTTTTTTTTTGCTTACACTGCAAGACACGGGCAGTGACAAAGTGAATACTGTACTTTTCCATATCACAAATTCCCTACTACCAGAGGCTACCTCTTATTACTTCACAAGAGACTATTTCTATACCTATATAGTACTGATATATAAAATAGCAACTTTTTCAACCAGTCGGGATAGGCAGACAACCACATTTAAAACAGTTCAGTTCATGATCTGTACAAAGGTTATACTGTATATATGTTTTAATCAGTAAGAACACCTATTATCATGCAGAAAGCACATGACACAACAAAGCTGGGAGAAGCATGTGATGTGGTTAATGTGTGTCAGCCTCCTTGTTCTGTGGATTGATCGGAGTTAAACCTGCAGATGCCATAATGTTGCTAAATCATCGAAATAATCAAGCCAAAGGAAAATAACATGTTGAGCAACCTGGATTAAACAGTACATTTTGTAAATATAAGGGATTCTGTAGGGAAATTTGCTAACACATGCAAGAAAATGGACAGGCTACAAAATGATATGTTGTAGGAAAGAAAACCACCAGCAGTCTCCTGATGTTAGAACCCATACATATTGTCATAGCAGAACATCACCATATCACTTACGTTGAATAGATGCATTCATTAATGTCCTAAAGTGTACATATACCCCATAAAATAGTTTTCCCACTGCAAACTGCAGAAACAATGCTGCCATTGACAATGGAGCAGCCGTACAGAGTAGCTGCTACCAAGCTTCTGTGTTCCACGAAGCCCCCCAAAACATAATAGTGCAACGATTATAAAATAAAAAAAGTAGGATTGGCAAAACACGTTGTTAGAAATTGCAGAGTCCAGGATCTCCTCCTCCTTATTTTAAAGATAGACACGTTAACACATGCTATGAACTGCAATGGATCCAGCACAGATTAGCCATTCAGAGCTCATATTTTATTAAATTCTAAGCAATGTGCATACAAGTAGAGCCATAGTAAATAAAATAAATATAATAAAAAAAATATATAAACAGTATATAGTATATATATTATACAACTTCTGTTGTACTAAGGGACGGAATTTGTTTTAGCGTTGTGGCAGAGTATGGCACGCACAGGCTGAGTAAAGAGGCAGAGTATAGCACACACAGGTGGAGTAAAAAGGCAGAGAATTGCACACAGGCTGAGTAGAGAGGCAGAGTAGAGCACACACAAGCAACATAGGGTAGGAAGAATAGAGAGGTGAAAACAGATAAACAATGCAGATACATTCTGAGTCTGAAGTGTGAACAACTATCAGGGTCTCAGAGGTGTGAACAATATGGGGGGGTTACAGGTGGGATGGGGAATATTGGAGACAGCTCACAGGTGTGAACAATGCTTTTAATGCTTACACAGCAACCAGACTTTGATGTTAGGGACCACACAATGGGGGGCCAACGGTTGGACAGCATTGCTGTAAATTATATCCTTAGTGATGTAATTTCTGTCCTATGACTCACTGAATCTTGTGTAATATAATAAATAACGTAACACACACACAAAAAAAAATAAATGTAGATTATTAATGGATGAGTTAGCAATGCTGCAGAGGATGTATTTACTCAGTATGCCACAAACTGGGAACTTCATTTACTACGCCGGGAATTGTTAACCTTTGCATCGTTTAAATTTGCGTGTAATTGATGTAGAAAACAATCATAAATGTATACAAAATGTAAAAAAAAAAAAAAACATACTAAAGGACAGGGGTAGCGCCATCATTCCTGAACTCTTCCCTCTTATGTCATTCTTTATAATACCTTTTAATATGAATTTTGTTTTTAATACCAGATTGGTCCTAAACTAAATTTTAGGCTCCAAATCTGATTTAATTGGGGTCCATTGAAAAAAAATGGTTTTCTTCAAGTATTGCTTATAGTATGGCAATAACATATTAAAACATAGAGAGACATAGAAATATCTCAAAGTAACCAATTGTTAAGAAGCCTCTTCACTGATATCCGGTTACGTTTTGCCCAGAAATTCATCAGACTGGTAATGGTACCCCAATGTGATCAAATCGCTTGTCCTGAGATGCCAAATCACCAGATAAGGCTGATTTGGACCACCACTTGGGTCATGCAGGTCTGGAATGGGATGCAAACCAGGCCCGGCCGCCCTGGCATTTCAACTACACAGTGGGCCAAACATCCCCTCACCAGCCCAATAAACATTGACTGTCTATGATATTTTACAGCAGCCTCAAAGGTATTTTCCAGAATTCACAGATAGCCAGTCCTGGTGGCCTAAATGGAAAAATATTTGCTTCCTCAGCGAACAGCTAGAATTTCCATAATACAGCCAGATTAAGTAACTGCAGTCATAAGTACATATATACACATTGCATCATGTGACACATTGTTATGTTTAAGAGTATGATCACAGTCTAAAACCTGTGATTATCATGCTGTGTGAGATGGGGCTGATTTTTGTTGCTGCAGTGCTGTGCATGGTTATCATAAAGGCCCTGTAGAAAATGTGGCAGTGATCGTTTTTTCCCAGTAATAATCTGCTTTTCTCAATGTTTACATAATATTGACAGGCACAGATGAAACACTTTATCATTATTACACTATATCTTTAAAAACAAGCATGTGATGTGTCAAAGTCATTAACACAACACAAGGTGACCGGGCTTGTTTTACAGGTGTTACATCATCTGATCTGTTTATTTATTTCATTTGTTTAAACAAGACAGTCTGTATTTTGAAGCCTGCACTATAACAAGCAATATAACCTGTAAACATACAAAGAAGGAAGAAAAGAGAAGGGAAGCCTTAAGGTGGCCATACATGTTACAATTACGATCTTCCCCACGACCATTGGTTGTATGAAAGATCTTTTGATCACTCTACTAAGGTTAAGAGCTGAATCGTCAGATATGCAGGTAATAACAAAAATAATTCTTTAGCTCTATCTGATGATTCAGCATTAATGCTACAATGTTGGTGTAGTTTCAAAGGTGCCCGATCAAAATTTTCAGTCCTGCACCCACACCAACACAGTACATCATTTTCTTTCTATCTTTGCATCTATTCCTTATCTTTATCAAAATTCATAAAGTAACTTCAACATGCAGGCTAATGAATAGCCAGTATATTATCCTCTTCTATTATAGTTTATTATAAACCTACCAGAAGTTGTTCCACCTGCAGTTTGATAGCTTGAACTGCCTATCACATACAGTCATATGAAAACATTTGGGAACCCCTCTCAGCCTGCATAATAATTTACTCCACTTTCAACAAAAAAAGATAACAGTGGTGTGTCTTTCATTTCCCAGGAACATCTGAATACTGGGGTGTTTTCTGAACCAAGATTAATGAAGCAGTATTCAGTTGTATGAAATTAAATCAAATCTCAGAGGTTTAAACTGTCAGTTTCAACTGCAGAGGGTTGTGAGAATGGTTACAGACAACCCAAAGATCACCTCCAAAGACCTGCGAGAACATCTCGTTGCAGATGGTGTACATAGTTCTACAATTCAGTGCAATTTGTACAAAAAACATCTGTATGGCAGGGTGATGAGAAAGAAGCCCTTTCTGCACTCACGCCACAAACAGAGTAGCATGTTGTATGCAAAAG
This sequence comes from Xenopus laevis, assembly GCF_017654675.1. Lineage (NCBI taxonomy): Eukaryota > Metazoa > Chordata > Amphibia > Anura > Pipidae > Xenopus > Xenopus laevis. Next base: position 106,710,559 of record NC_054374.1, read on the forward strand.
CTCATTTAGACAAGCCACAGTCATTTTGGAACAAAGTGCTTTGGACTGATGAGACAAAAATTGAGTTATTTGGTCATAACAAAAATCGCTTTGCATGGCGGAAGAAGAACACCGCATTCCAAGAAAAACACCTGCTACTTACTGTCAAATTTGGTGGAGGTTCCATCATGCTGTGGGGCTGTGTGGCTAGTTGAGGGACTGGGGCCCTTGTTAAAGTCAAGGGTCTTGACGAATGGTCAAAAATACCGCCATCCAGAAACTCATCAAAGGCTATAGGAGGCGTCTAGAGGTACATTTGCAAAAGGAGGCTCAACTAAGTATTGATGTAATATCTCTGTTGGGGTTCCCAAATTTATACACCTGTCTAATTTCGTTATGATGCATATTGCATATTTTCTGTAAATCCAATAAACGTTATGTCACTGCTGAAATACTACTGTTTCCATAAGACATGTTATACATTAAAAGGAAGTTGCTACTTTGAAAGCTCAGCCAATGATAAACAAAACTCCAAAGACTTAAGAGGGGTTCCCAAACTTTTTCAAACGACTGTCCAGGACAAAGCATTATTCTGTCTTAAACGTTCTTTCTCCTAAACTCCCTAACAGGACAGCAACCTCTTATCCATACCTTGAGTTCCTGCTCCTTGCAATGCTAAAGTCCTAAGCTATTAATGGCTACAGGACCAGCTTTCTTCTGGAACAAAAACATGGATACATACATTTTTTGCATATTCAAATTTGGGTTTTATGTAATCTTATAGAGCTAAGTTCCCATTCTACTATAGGAGACAATGTGGTATTATTATCCAGATGATACAACTTGTCTGTAGTTGTAAAATGTAGCACTGCTCGGCTTGTATTTTGTATCACCAATATACCAGATTTTGACAGCAGCAAGCTATACAAACATTATACAGTTGCTATAAATAATCATTCTAATTAGCAGACTGCCCATAATTACTGCAGGGGAGGCTGGTCCTATTTGTCTCACTAAAAGCCATGCATGTTGTCTTTATTTTAACTGTACACTATCCACTATTAGAAGCAGAGGAATACCTGCTGTGCACAAGTTTTTCTCCTCCGACACATTTATTGGTTATATTTTAAGGTGACCACAAAATTGCAATATGTGTATAGAATTGTTACTGTTGTTACTAATATTTCAGGCCGACAGAGAAGTTAGGGGTTTACACTGAAGGGAAGTGAATGCATCATGCAACTGCAAGACCCTTTTATGGGCAAAATGGTCTACATTTTAATCATAGGGTAAAAGCCTCGCTGTATAAACATGGTGCTCTGAGCTGACTGTATATTTGTATGAGGAAATGACATGTGAGGGTGTTACCCATCTATCTTGTCACACATTTTGAGCCGTGGTTAAACTGTTCTAAACTGAATCAGCCCCTTCACTTACAGCAGCCTGCAATTTTTTTCTGTGCCCCTGACCAAGAACCCCCCCCCCCTTTTTATTTTTATCTACCAATTTTTGAATATTCTGTCTGTATTGTCTAACTTTAGATATATTATTGATAGAATATACTTGGTTGTAAGATCTCTTTTTTTTCAGTCAGTAGCTTTGTCACCCGCATTGTTATCACATACATACACCAGCAAAACCTTTTATTGGTAATGATTCTAAACATAAATATCAACCAACATCAAGAATTTGGTCAGAAATGTTTGCGCAACTATTGCTCAATTTAGTGCCGTTGACCACAGTTCAAGAGTGGTTAAAAGTTAAAAAATGTGTTAATTTTGTTAAACGGACATATTTGAGTATAAAGAGAAATCTAGGCTGTGGCGTCCAAGAGCATTTCTGAAAAGTAAATAAAATGAATCTATTTTCCAGATTTGTAACCATGTTTGTTGCTAGAATGTTGAAAGATTACACAGTACGTGGAGTTAAAGGAACAGTAACATCAAAAAATGAAAGTGTTACAAATAAAGTGCAGTGTTGTCCTGCACTGGTAAAACTGGTGTGTTTGATTCAGTAAAACTATTGTTTATATAAGTAGGCAGCTGTGTAGCCATGGGGGCAGCCATTCAAAGGAGAAAAGGCTCAGGTTGCACAGTAGATGAGCTCTGTAGAACAGAATGGTGTTATGTGTGAACCACTATTTATTTATTTACTGCCCTTTTCAATTTCCACCATTGCTACACAGCAGCTTGTTTATATAAACCATGGAAGAGTTTCTGAAGCAAACAAAACTGTTTAAAGGGATACTGTCATGGGAAATTTTTTTTTTTTCAAAATGCATCAGTTAAACGTGCTGCTCCAGCAGAATTCTGCACTGAAATCCATTTCTCAAAAGAGATTTTTTTATATTCAATTTTGAAATCTGACATGGGGCTAGACATATTGTCAATTTCCCAGCTGCCCCAAGTCATGTGACTTGTGCTCTGATAAACTTCAGTCACTCTTTACTGCTGTACTGCAAGTTGGAGTGATATCACCCCCCCTCCCTTTCCCCCCAGCAGCCAAACAAAACAACAATGGGAAGGTAACCAGATAGCAGCTCCCTAACACAAGATAACAGCTGCCTGGCAGATCTAAGAACAACACTCAATAGAAAAAACCCATGTCCCACTGAGGCACATTCAGTTACATTGAGAAGGAAAAACAGCAGCCTGCCAGAAAGCATCTCTCCTAAAGTGCAGGCACAAGTCACATGACCAGGGACAGCTGGGAAATTGACAAAATGTCTAGCCCCATGTCAGATTTCAAAATTGAATATAAAAAAATCTGTTTTCTCTTTTGAGAAATGTATTTCAGTGCAGAATTCTGCTGGAGTAGCACTATTAACTGATGTGTTTTGAAAAAAACATGTTTTCCAATGACAGGATCCCTTTAAGCAGTGCAGGGCAACAGAACGTGATATTTATTACTTTTAAACACTTTCATTTTTAGCGTTACTGTTCCTTTAAAAGGAAGTAGCTTTTTGGGCGAGGAACAAAACACTCAAAATTGCCCTTTTATGTATATAACTTGCATGTCAGGGAATTAACATACAAGTGATTGGAAAGCATTTCACATTTGTCCTTTCCCCATAGACTGACAAAACAACAGGCATTACAAAATTGACCAAAGCCCTAAATACTGCTTCTAGTTTTAGCTACATCCTTCCTCCTTGGTTTTCGGAAACAATTGTATGTGTGTCTGTGTGTGTGTGTGTGTGTGGGGGGGGGGGTAAATTGTTAAGAAATCAGGTCTTCTATCCAGTTAACCTCAACTCCTCCCCCCCCAAACTCATTCCCGGTATAATAAACTCCTCATAATCTGTAAGTCTGAGACAGAGGCAGCAATTAGTGAGAGGGAAAGGCATACTGTACTTATTACAAAAACAAATAACAATGCTGATTTCAGGGGGAAGTAGTAACAGAAATATAAAACCATAATGATAAGCCCTATAACAGAAATTTATTATTAATTATAACTGCATTTTTTTCCTTATTCATTTGCCTGATGTTGAGCATTGGTAAATACATTTCCCCTTTACGTGAAATTACTCACTACAGTAAAAATCATTGACTTGAGGCTCTCCAGCTTTTGCTGAACGATAACTCTCAGCATCCCAAGAGCAGACACAAGTGGAAGATCACTCTTTTAGGCTGGTGGCACACGGGGGAGAATAGTTGCCAAGCAATAAATCTTCGCTGCTGCAGACAACTAATCTCCCCGAAATGTGTCACTTCGTTTTCTGAAATTGCCTGAAGTTTCCTTGCGAGTCAACTTCGGGCGACTTCAGAAAACAAAGCAATGTCATCCCTCCGGCGACTCACACTGTTCCAGAAGGAAGGCATTTCGGGGAAATTAGTCGGCGAAGAAGGAGTTTTGTCTGTACGTGTGCCACCACCGCTAAACGACACATTTTTTTAACAGCAGATACAATGTGTACTTTTTCTCCCTGCTGCAGTAACAAGCACAGGGCGTGCCTCCAATTCCCCATACACTCCATGATTCAGGTTAGAACATGAGCACAATATGACATTGGCATTTGGGTATACAGTAGCTATGAAAGTTACAGTGAAAATGTATCTGTACTTAATTTTGGATTCTTTTTACTGCTTTTTGCAAAACCCTTTTCCATCTCAATTTCAGCTTGTCGGATAGCTTTTTTAAATGATTTATAGGCCTCCTTGTACCCATTAAATATTTTGGATGTCCCAGCTAACTTGAATGCCTTAAAAGCGCATATTTTCTAACTCACCTCAACACTGACACTTCTATCAAACCACAAAGGTTTTGTTTTGTGGCAACATTCCTTGCTTACAAGGGGAATATACTGGCACGTATATTTATTAAGCAGCATTTTAAAGACTTCCCCTTTTTTCTTTTGTTTTTAACCATGTGAAAAGCCTTTCCCAGTTAATATGTTGCAGAGATGCCCTAATACTGTCAAAGTTTGCACAGCTAAAGTTTAGTGTTTTAGTTATAGAATTGCCTCTGCAACATAATCTCAAAGGACCATGTTATGATCACTAATCCCTAAATGCTCACACATTCTCTCACACAGTCATACACCATTTGCTCAAAGTAATTAAAATTGACTTACCTCTTGATTTTCAGTTATCTAGATGAGTGGCTGTCCCTCACCATTCTGGGGCCTGATGTTACTAGTTAAGCTCTGATACTCTGGAAGATGATGATTTCAGGTGGAGGGGCAGCTGATCATGCAACTAGGTATGTATGACTGTTATATAGTACTACTAGTGATACCCTTCACAGAAGATGGTTCAAATCTTCATTCAGCCAGTAAGGAATCATGGGCTTATTTAAGATGGTTGCATTAATAAGCACCTTGCCATGTCCCTTGAAAAATGGTGTCTTTCCAATGGCTGTTTCACAGATGGTGATGACCACCAGTCTATTGCTGCAGCATACTCTTCATTTCGCAGAATCTTAAATACAAAGAAGAAAATCACTTTGCAAGAGGTAAAATAGAACCTTCTACATATGTCTGCTGTATTAACAACACATTTAATGTAGCCTATCACTGAGTGTATGGTCTGTAGTGAATAATGCATGTGACCAGTTGCTTGCTTGGATCACAGTGACATTTGCCTGAACCCAAAAAGAACCATATGGGTAAAAATCTGGCATACTATTAAATGTGGATGATACTTAGCACAACATGAATGGCACTGGTGCCCTATGTAACACTGAGTTAATCTGGTTGTTTCCAGTAGCCTACCATGTACCAATCCCTGACTATTTTGATGTGCTATTTAGCCATGCATTTTTCATGGCCTGCAATAAAGATAGACTACGAAAATAAGTGCTGGCATGCAGGCATGTTCACAGATACAATATTATATATGCACATTCAAATCCAGATGTCCCTATTAATGATGATTCTCTAACAGTAGAACCTCAGTGTCTGGTGTTATTGCTGTCAGGACTTACCAGTATAATCCAGACGTAGAAGAGGCTGGAGCAGAAGTTAATGAACCCACAAGCGCCTCACACAACCGCTACCCACCTGGAGTGGAACAGGGAGCAGGGTTGTGGAGAGTAGCCAGTGAGACGATCAGCGAAGTACAAGGGATGAGGCAAAGTCGTAGTCAGGAGATCCGAGGTCAAAAGGCAGGCAGAAATATTCGTAGTCGGTAAACAGGCAAGAAGGTCGAGACAGGCGGCAGTTATCAAAAGTCCGGGTTCAGGCAAGGGTCAATAATCGGGAATTCAAGTTCAAAGTCGCTAGGGTTTCAGTCGAAATAACCTAATAACCAGGCAATGCATGTTAATCTGGTTTGGGTTTAAATGCAGAAGTTTTGGCGCCAAACTGGCGTCATTATGCTGACGTCGCGGAGCTGACGCCAGCGCGTCCGTCACAGGCGTTTCCGCCTACGTCCTTGCGCCCGCGACCGTCGCCAGCGTCCCGCGTCAGACGCCGACGCGCATTAGTTCGTCCGCGCCTGCGCCGAACAGGACGCAAGCATGCGTTCTCACATTGCCCCCCATCAAGGAGCGGCCTCAGGACGCGACCACCAGAAGGCTTACCAGGGTGAGTTCTATGGAATTTCTCCAGCAACTCAGGAGCGTGGATATTCGACGTTGGTTCCCAGGAATTTTCTTCCGGACCGTAACCCTTCCATCTCACCAGGTACTGGAGCTGCTTGCCTATTAGTCTGGAATCCAGGATCTCCTCAACCTCAAATTCTTCCTGACCGTCGACCACCACAGGTAACGGAGGAGGAGCAGAACGCCCAGGAAATCGGAATGTTGAAGCTGGTTTTAGAAGAGCAGCATGAAACACTGGATGGATGTGCCAGGAAGCTGGAAGTTTGAGTTGAAAGGCCACAGAATTGATTTGGCGAATAATAGGGAAGGGACCCAGGAAACGCTGACCCAACTTCCTACTGGGACAAGAAAGCTTAAGGTTAACAGTTGATAACCAAACACGGTCACCCACCTTGAACTCTGGATCCCCTCTCCGTCTCCGATCGGCATACATCTTGAAATTTTGTTGGGCCTGCTTCATGTTTTCCTGGATCTTTTGAAAATTATTGGATAAGAAGTTTAATCGGTCTTTGACAGCAGGAACTAAAATGTCAGAAACAATGGCAGAGGGAAAAATTACTGGATGAAAACCATAGTTTGCGAAGAAAGGGGACTGATTGATTGAAGAATGATGGGAATTATTATAAGCGAACTCGGCTAAGGGAAGAAGATTCACCCAGTCATCTTGGAGGTATGAAGAATAACATCTCAGATATTGCTCAAGAGTCTGATTAGTTCGTTCGGTCTGACCATTGGACTGGGGATGAAAGGCAGAGGAAAGGGACACCGAAATCTTGAGTGCTCCACACAACGATCTCCAAAACTGAGAAGTGAATTGTGGTCCACGATCCGACACCACCTCATCCGGAAGACCGTGGAGCCTTACCACTTCCTTAATGAAGGTATCAGCAGTCTCAGAAGCAGAAGGAAGTCTAGGTAACGACTTGAAATGAGCCATTTTTGTTAAACGGTCCACAAAAACGACAATCGTGGAACAATCACAAGACAATGGCAAATCAGAAATGAAATCCAAAGAAACCGAACCCCATGGACGAGAAGGCACCGGCAGAGGTTGTAGAAGACCAATAGGCCGAGAATGGGAGTCCTTGGACCTAGAGCAGACCTCACAAGACGAAACAAATTGAAAACAGTCCTTAGCCAACCCAGGCCACCAGAATAGTCTCTTAGCCAGGATAATAGTTTTCTTGATACCTGGATGACCTGCCAATCTTGAATCATGAACATTCTTGAGGACCTCTAAGCGCATAGGTTCAGGAACAAAAATTTTACCTTGATGAAGAAGAAGACCCTCCTTGGAAACTAACGATGGTTCAGAGAGATTTAAGGAAGCGTCTTTAATTCCATCAACCAGGGTAGACTGTAGCAGGAGAAAATTATTAGAGTTTAAAATTGTTTCAGGAACCAATGACGGCTCGTCTTCAGAAGAAAACATACGGGACAAAGCATCTGCTTTAACATTCTTAGACCCAGGTCGATATGTAAGATGAAAATTGAATCTCATGAAGAATAAAGCCCACCTTGCTTGTCTGGGTCTCAACCTCTTGGCCGAGCGTAAGTACTCCAGATTCCTATGATCCGTGAAGATGAGGATTGGGTGTTTAGATCCTTCAAGGAGATACCTCCACTCTTCAAGTGCTAACTTAATGGCAAGTAATTCACGATCTGCAACATCATAGTTACATTCGCTCTTGGCCAGTTTACGAGAAAAAAAGCGACAGGATGCAGATCCTCCCGAAACCCAGCTCTTTGCGATAACACAGCACCCACCGCAAGCTCTGAAGCGTCAACCTCCAGGATGAAGGGAAGGGAAACGTCAGGATGATGAAGAATTGGGCCTGAAGTGAAGAGTGCCTTCAATTTCTCAAAGGCCGTCTGAGCTTGTGGTGACCAACAAAACTTTTGATTGTTACGAGTCAACTCAGTAATTGGAAGAATAACCTGGGAAAATTTTTTTATAAAATTTCCTATAAAAATTTGCAAAACCAATAAAACGTTGGACAGCTTTCTTGGAAGAAGGAATTGGCCAGTCAAGAATTGCGGAGATCTTCCTGGAGTCCATCTGAATTCCCTGCGGAGAAAGGAGAAAACCCAAAAAGTCCACAGATGTTTGTTCAAAGACACATTTCTCAATCTTAGCATAAAGCTGATGAATACGTAGACGAGCCAGCACCTTTTTTAAATGTGATCTGTGTTCCTCCAAAGAATTAGAAAAAACAAGGATATCATCCAAATATATGATAACGAATATGTCGAGGAAGTCTCTGAAAACATCATTGACAAAATGTTGAAACGTTGCAGGAGCGTTGCAAAGACCAAAGGGCATGACCAGGTATTCAAAATGCCCATAACGAGTACGAAAAGCCGTCTTCCACTCATCACCTTCTCTTATTCTGACGAGATTGTATGCGCCACGGAGATCCAGTTTAGAAAAGATCTTAGCCTCCGCCAAACGTTGAAAAAGTTCAGGAATAAGAGGAAGTGGATAACGATTCTTAACAGTGATCTTGTTCAGATCCCGGTAATCAATACACGGCCTTAAAGAATGATCTTTTTTTTCAACAAAGAAGATCCCAGCTCCTGCTGGAGAAGAAGATTGTCGAATGAAGCCTTTGGCTAGATTCTCATCTAAATAAGAACGAAGTTCCGATAGTTCGGACTCGGACAACGGATAAACTCGTCCAAAAGGAATCTGAGCCCCTGGAAGAAGATTAATAGGGCAATCATAAATACGATGAGGAGGCAACTTGTCTGCCCCTTTCTTATTGAAAACGTCCGTAAATTCCCAGTAAGCTTGAGGAAGAAGATTATGAATTTCGGAAGCAGGAGATAAAGAACAGACTCTATTAGAAGAAAAAATGCATTGAGAGGAACAAAAATTTGAAAGAAAGTTCACTTCACCGGTAGTCCAGTTGATGGACGGGTTGTGTTTCTGCAACCAGGGTAGACCCAGAATGACGGGAAATAGAGGAGAAGAAACCACATCAAAGTTCATGACTTCAGTATGCCCTTTATTTAACACAACAAAAAGTGAGTAAAAGTAAAAAGTAAAAAAGTAAAAGTAACGCAGATCTAATGGCTCCAATCTGCATTGGCTCTGGGGCTGCACTGAAGACGGGTGGTGGAACAGCTGGAGGAAAAGTGGAAGGCATTCGGATAGGAGGTGGAGCGGTTGGTAACATCCAAGACTGAGGTGGAAGACCTGCTCTTTCTGCCTCTTCTTCCTCTCTGCGCTCCCTGAGCCTCCGATCGAGTTGGATGGCCAGACAGATGAGGTCTTCCAGACTGTCGGGAATGCCAGTACGGGCCAATTCATTTTTTAGTTCAGAAGAGAGGCCGAAGCGATACTGGTTCTTAAGCGCAGCCGGATTCCACTCCGTGTCATCTGCCCATTGCCGGAATTCCAGGGTGTAGTCTTCCGCTGGACGGTTACCTTGCTTCAAGGCACGCAGGGCGGCTTCAGCAGTAGTGGCTCTGTGCGGGTCGTCAAAAAGAACTGCCATGGCATCAAAGAAGGAGTCAACTGTGGACAATGCAGGACTATGGCGATCCATAAGACGAAAGGCCCGCGTCTGTGGTTCTCCCGTCAGAAAAGAGATAATTACCCCGACCCGGGTCTGCTCAGAGGGATAGGTGTGAGGCTTGAGTGTAAACAGTAGCTTACAATTGCTCCTAAAATTCCGGAACAACTTCCGATCACCCGCAAACTTCTCCGGAAAGGCCACTTTTGGTTCCGAAATCTTAGAAGTGATTACCTGGAATTCCGCTGGAACCGGAGGAGTTGCAGCTGCCGTGGAAGGAAGAACAACCGGTGGTTGGGTCCTAATGTGCTCCTGTAGCTGAGCATAGCCACTTTGCAGCTCCCGGACGGCTTGCGTAAGGGAAGATAGTTGTTGCGTCAGGACTGCAAACGGGGACGCCCCATCAGCTGGATCCATCTTTGGCCTGGTTATACTGTCAGGACTTACCAGTATAATCCAGACGTAGAAGAGGCTGGAGCAGAAGTTAATGAACCCACAAGCGCCTCACACAACCGCTACCCACCTGGAGTGGAACAGGGAGCAGGGTTGTGGAGAGTAGCCAGTGAGACGATCAGCGAAGTACAAGGGATGAGGCAAAGTCGTAGTCAGGAGATCCGAGGTCAAAAGGCAGGCAGAAATATTCGTAGTCGGTAAACAGGCAAGAAGGTCGAGACAGGCGGCAGTTATCAAAAGTCCGGGTTCAGGCAAGGGTCAATAATCGGGAATTCAAGTTCAAAGTCGCTAGGGTTTCAGTCGAAATAACCTAATAACCAGGCAATGCATGTTAATCTGGTTTGGGTTTAAATGCAGAAGTTTTGGCGCCAAACTGGCGTCATTACGCTGACGTCGCGGAGCTGACGCCAGCGCGTCCGTCACAGGTGTTTCCGCCTATGTCCTTGCGCCCGCGACCGTCGCCAGCGTCCCGCGTCAGACGCCGACGCGCATTAGCGCGTCCGCGCCGGACAGGACGCAAGCATGCGTTCTCACAATTGCATTTCTTACCAAGCCCGGACTGGCAATCTGTAAGTTCTGGCAAATGCCAGAGGGGCTGCTGTAAGTTCCCATAGACAGTCACTATTTATTGGGCTGGTGGGGAACTGCTTGGGCCTCTGTGTACTTGGAATGCCAGGGCTTATTGTGAATCCCAGTCCGGACCTATTTCTTACCTCCGGGCCATGTATTCGATGTCCTGGCCAAGCCAGTGGTCGTGCTTTCTTGGAACAATTTCTAATTAGCCAGTCCAAAGTCTAAGATTCTTACATGGCCCACGTGGTCCAGTTGGATGTTTGGGGGGTTTAATGTCCCTGTAATTTAGAGTTAGACGGAGATACAAGAACTAGGCAAGGGCTGTTGCAAGTCTCAGCTCTTAAATGTACCAGAAAGTAAGAAATCTCTACCCACCAAGGAATAATCCTCCTGCTGTGTAGGAACTGCAGCCAATATTATACCTGTGATTGAAAAGCAGCAAGGCTTTGGAAAAGGAATGGGCTGTCTCTGGCAATCCTCAGCATGTGTCTCTGTGAGAATGCTGCTGCAACTGCGCTAATAGGTTTTCCTGATGGATTTTATTGCAACATGTGACTTCCTGCCTTCTAATGCAGCCAGCTTTACTTGGGTACGACAAGAAAGAGTGCCTTCACATTACTGTGCTATTGAGAGTGCAGACATGGAAATTGGGTTGCAATATACTGGTAGTGGTAGGCCTGTAGGGCCCCCATTCATAAGCTGATGACGAAGCCCCTCTGTAGGTTTTATTGGCCCATGTAATCCCACCTTTAGACTAAATTGGTCCAAACTAAGGATACTTGAAAAAGAAAATATGTATAGAGTCGAGGGGATGGTAGAGAGAATTTGATGCATTCAGACATCAAAAAAATGGGTAGTAGATTATGAAGTAGAGAAAAAGACTGAACAGGAGGGAGGGGACAGGAGGTTGGAGGAAATCAGGAGGAGATAAATAGGAAAGAGGAATAGGAGCAAAGGGGATTTGTAATTAAAAGTTTGTACTGCTTTAAATATTTTATTAGCAAAAGCAAATGCCCATAGCTTACATTGTTTACTGTAAACAAGCAAATGAATTTCAAATAATTTTAGAAATTGCATATTGAATCTTCCTGTTTGCACTTTTTCATGTCATGTTAAGGTGAACTAATTAAACAATATTTAATATGCAGAAACGTGTCACAAGAAGGATAGACATATAGGGGCAGAGAAAGATATTGATCTGCATGTTTGTGGACAGATATGTATCTGGAAGAAGGATGTATGTAACTGTTTGGCACATGTGGAATGGCTGTGGGAAGCAGAATCTGGATAGTGATGTGTCCATGAGAGCAGTTGACTGGGGATGCAATGGTAAATGGCAGTTGAATAGGTGTGGTTTTCAGAAGACTGTGCACAGTTGGATGGGCATGTAGGTGGATGGTGTGTATAAAGATTAGGCGAATTGGGAATGTATGTTATTAAATACATACAGATTTGTGTGTGGATGTATGTATGTATGCATGCTAGCAGACCAAAACATGGTGTGTGTTTGGATAAATTATTGGGTAACCAAAATGATTTCCTGCCTTTGTGGGAAAATGTCCCCTAAAGCTGGCCATAGATGCAAAGATCTCATCGTACGATTCGTACGATTTTCGGAACGTGTGTAGCGAGTCCCAACATTTTTCGTCCGGTGGAGATCGGTCGTTTGGTCGATCGGACAGGTTAGAAAATTTCTGTCGGCTGCGGGTAATATCTCTGCGTGTATTGCCGATTGTACGATTTTCAGTGGGAGACTGTCACTAGCTTTGTCTATCGTACGATTGCTGTCAGGGGCAGAACATCGGCCGATCTGTTCTTTAACTACTTTATTTGGTCAGAATGGTAAGACTTTGATCTGAATGGTTAGTGGCAGGTGATGGGAAAGTACGATCGAACATTGATTTGTACAATTGGATCTTTGTGTCTGTGGCCAGCTTTACTTTGATACATATGGAGCAGACTTTGGTGAAGTATTATTAACTCAACACATCACTTCTCTAGAAGAGAATGGGCTCCTTCTATATATGTTGAACTAGCCCATCACTCAAATGCTGGAGAGTTAAAGGCATCACTAAAAAATCAGTAAGCTTGGATAATTTCTTTCCATCTTGTCCAAACTCCAAACACTTATTAACATAAATAAGTAGATTTAGGGAGATCTAGCACAGCCTACATAAAAAGAAAGATTTTGTTTGGAGCTGGTTTCTTTCTCGACATAACCAATATAACATGACATAAGTCTACTGATTGTAATCCTCAAAGTTAGTAATAAATATTGCAGCATTGAGGGGCTGTTATGATGTGAGATAGTATGCTATAATAGAAAATAGAGGAAAATGAAAACAAAATGCAATATATTTGTGCCATTAAACTAGCAACAATCCATTCTATGCAGTCACACAAACAAGAATATATGATAAAGAAAACCAATTCAAATTTCCTAAGGTGCATTGGGGAAGGGGCATAAAGATATTTTCTTGTCACGCTAGAGAGAAATTGAACGCTGGTTCTTTATTGCGACTGGTGCAGCTTTGTTCTCTAATAAAGTCCAGGGTTGATGTTCATGCCAAATAATGGTACTGTTTTGAATTGTCTTTGTCCCTTTCCATGTAGTCTCTGTCTATGAGGGATTCAATTCTTTTCTTCAAGTCTCCTGGCTGAAAGAATAAAATTGAAATGAATGGTCATTACTTACACAAAGCCCAACTTTTCCCATCATAGTGTCAGTGTAACCAGGTACAGCTGCCAACTCCTGAAAGTCTGTCTGTATTAATGGGACCTTGTGACAGTAGGTTTTGCAGCTCTCGACTGCACTTCATTTAGCCTCCTGCACCCCTTTTAATTGACAAATAAACGTTGTACTTCAGCAAGGCAAGCTTGCATGTTGGAAATTGTGTAGGCAAAAATAGTGGAGCTTTTTTAGTGCAATTAAGAAGCAGCAATTCTAGAGATCTATATAAGTGAGGCTTTCCCTCCTCAGGCTAAACAACTAGAGTTGTCTTCAGAATAATAGCAGTGTGTTTAAAGTGAATAAAGCTCAAAATCCTTATAATAGCTTTTATTTCCATACACGCAAATGCATTGGGAACACTGCACATTCTATTCCAAATCAAAACATGAAGAAAAATGTATCAAATTTGTGTTATTCCTTTACAGAAAGAGAAGGGAATATTAAGCTGTTCCAAAAAATAGCAGTGTCCGCATTCATCTATACAAACTCAAACATTCACTGTATAAACTGAAAAATGTTTCAAGATTTTGCTTTTCCTTCTTTTTCTTTTTCAACAATAGGACTTTGCAGGGGCTTCTTGCTGATAGCTTGGCTTCACATAGGCGTCTTCTAATTGTAACATTTCTCACAGGTAACTTTACACCTTCTTTAATTTTTCCGGAGCAGATCATTGGCTGAGTCTTTGACATATTCTATCCATTCAAATGGTAGTTTTCAGTTTTCTTCCATGTCTTTCAGGTTTTGGTTGCCATTTTAAAGCATCTGAAATCATTTTAGCTGAGCAGCCTATCATTTTCTGCGCTTGTTAATCAAAGTATGCTGTTCTTCTGAACAATGTTTAAAATGACCCATTTTACTTTGATTTTCAGAGAGAAATGCACTATAACCAGCATGCGCAACATTTGCTGCCTTCCTTCCTTAAATAGGGCCGTAATTGACACCTGTTTTTTAACAGAATGAATGACCTCACTAAACTCCACACTGCTATTATTTGGAACAAGCCTCAATTAATGATTCAGTTACACAGAATCAGCAGCATGTCATGACTGTTGGGTCTGTTGGTTTTCTATTACTCTACTACACCTACTACTAAATTATTTGCCATGTAGAAATATAATTTCTACCAAAAACAGATCAGGTTAGTGATGTGGGTCTGAGATTATTCTGAACACAGCTGTTCATGGATAGCAGGGAGGGTTTATCTGCATACTACAGAGAGAAATATAACAAAAACCATGAGGTAATACTATGGGTGGTGGTGTACATGATTTGCCACATGGATAACTATAATGAAAAACATTGTTTTAGTGACATATAAGCAGGAAAAATGATGCTCAGAAGTGGCTTTAACAAAGTGTACTAACCTATAAATATGTTCAATTATTTTAGGAATATATTCATTTTTAAGTTTATGCAAAGACACAATGTATCAAGGCATGAAGTAAAATAGTGGGAAAATTGAATAAATATTTTGGAATAAATATTATTAGTTTTGCAGTTATTCTACTCTGAATATGATTTTGTGAAATTCTGAAATTTGTGATTAAAGAACATTCTCAGATCAGAGTTTATAGATTTAAGAGTAACTGAAAAGCAATTATCAACTATATTTTTAAAAGAACTGGCTTTATATAAATATTTATCTACCTATCCATATACAAATATATGTGTACGTATATATATATATATATATACAAAGAAGAAGTAGTAACAGCACTCACGCTTTACCGCAAGTTCAGCGGTGCACGTCCCTTGGGGATTCCGGTCGGTCCTCCACAATATAGAAAACGTAATGACGGACAGCACTCGCTTGTAATGCTCAAAGGTGTCTTTATATCAAATATTAAAAGATGACATCACCATATGTGTGCACATATAAAAGCGACGTTTCGAGCCTATATAGGCTCTTTATCAAGCCATGTGAAGCTATGGTATCAAGAACAAACATAATCCATGTGAATATTTAAGGATCATCAAAGGAAGTGACATCGCAACATATTCATTATCCTCTATACAGGGTTGATACATTGTATACTGAACAATGGTTGAATTAGATATATAACATTTGTAGAAACAGATATAGTTACAAAAATAAATACAAATTGTAGTCCTTATTAAGGCCTGCTGGAACTGTTGTTAACCACTATGGTCAATAACAACATAATTTCTGATGAATTGAAAAACTACTTGACGGTTGCATTTCCACGTACACCCACACTGTATACTCTCCCAAAGATCCATAAGAATCCGATCCACCCACCAGGGCGTCCGATAGTATCGGGCATTGATTCAGTTTTTTGCCCTTTGGCAATTTTTTTGGATCGGATTCTGGGACCTTTGGTGACTAAAACTCTGTCTTATGTTAAGGACAGTGGTCATTTTTTGCAGAGACTGGATGGTCTTAATATTTCAGATGGTGAGGAAGTTATACTGGCCACATTTGATGTGTCCAGTTTATATACCTCTATACCTCATGATGAGGGTTTGAAGGCATGTGAATGGATGTTACGTGGAAGTAATCAGTATCAAGACTCACAAATTCAATTTTTTCTGGAGGCGTTAGAGATTATATTGAGACTGAATTATTTTGTTTTTCAGGAAACATTTTATTTACAGTTACGTGGAACCGCGATGGGATCTAATGTCGCCCCGTCATATGCCAATACCTTCATGGTTTGGCTTGAAGAACTATTCATATATCGTGATGCTCTCTACCAGGAACATTGTATGGCCTGGTGGAGATATATCGACGATATTTTTGTTGTATGGCGGGGTGACATTGACTCCCTATCTCGGTTCCACGATCATCTCAATTGCTTCCACCCCTCCATCAAATTTACACTAACTCATGATGTTAAAGAAATTTCTTTTTTGGACATATTGGTTTATAGAGAAGGAGGGCTACAGACCAAATTATATTCCAAACCTACTGACCGAAATCAGATTTTACACTTTGATAGCAACCACCCTAGGCACACCAAGCATTCGATACCAATTAGCCAATTAACACGAGTCCATAGGTTGGTTAGTGACCCAGTGATTAGGGATGTCCAAATCAAACAAATGAGACATAAATTTAAAAAGAGGGGGTATCCATCACAAGTATTGGATAAGGCCGAAAAGGCTGTAGGACAGTCAAAATCTAGAAAAGTGAAGGACCCTAGAATCACCTTTGTTACACAATATGGTGGACTCTCTAGACAAATAAATGTCATCCTACAGAAACATTGGCCGATTCTATGTAGAGCCTATCCTATGGTGAAGGAATTTATTTCCCCCCCACTGACATCATACAAAAGAGGGAAAACTATAGGGTCCAAATTGAATAAGACTGTAGTGCCAATATGTAAACCAGCCGCAAGCACATTTTTAGGACAACGCAACAGTGGGATGTATCCTTGCCTTGATTGTAAACAGTGCCGACATGTGATCAAAGGTAAATTCTTTTTACATCCAGGTACTGGAGAGTCCATTCAAATTATGGGATACCACACCTGCTTATCACAATTTGTAGTGTATGCGATAGTTTGCCCTTGCGGCATGATTTATGTCGGGGAAACTATCCAAAAGGCCAAATCACGGATATCACAACATAAGTCCACCATTAAACTGGGAAATGTTGCCTTACCATTGTCACGTCATTTTAAAGAAAAGGGGCACACTGTGGACCAATTACGGTTTATGATATTAGAACATGTACCCCCCTAGTTAGGGGAGGAGATCGTGAACTTAGACTTAAACAACGAGAAGTATGGTGTATTAAAAGGTTAAATTCACTTCATCCAGCAGGCCTTAATAAGGACTACAATTTGTATTTATTTTTGTAACTATATCTGTTTCTACAAATGTTATATATCTAATTCAACCATTGTTCAGTATACAATGTATCAACCCTGTATAGAGGATAATGAATATGTTGCGATGTCACTTCCTTTGATGATCCTTAAATATTCACATGGATTATGTTTGTTCTTGATACCATAGCTTCACATGGCTTGATAAAGAGCCTATATAGGCTCGAAACGTCGCTTTTTATATGTGCACACATATGGTGATGTCATCTTTTAATATTTGATATAAAGACACCTTTGAGCATTACAAGCGAGTGCTGTCCGTCATTACGTTTTCTATATATATATATATATATATATATATATATATATATATATATATATATATATATATATATATATATATATATAAATACACACATACAACAGCTGTATTGTATGGTAATGCATAACAAAGCATTATGTACCTTTACAGGGAATTTCAGCTGATTGTAAAGCTCGGAGACCAAAAGATTATGAGTAAGGGTTTTTCTCATCTTCATTATGCGCACAATAGCTGCATCAATCTGGTACTGCCGGTCTTGGAACACCCTCTCTGTTGTATTAACTTGTTCTTCTACCTGAGAAAATGGAAAGGAGAAAATGGAAGCATGACACGGTTTTCATGGAAACGCACTTTGGATTTACGTAGAAACATGTATTAGCGCTGCCTAGCTGGGTCTATGAAAATATGCACAAGCTGCAAGGGTTGATGTTGAAAATGTCTGTGCAAATCGCATTAATATCTACATTGAATTTCCAGTTTCACCTTTACATTCAATGAACAATAGCATGGAGGGTCAAGGAGCAACAAATTATTAAACCACTTGGTTCCCAACAACTGTTAGGCCTTATATTTGGCATCCCTGGATTAACATCTAACTGATCTTAAAACACCTTTAGATTGAAGATAGTGCTTCTGGAGGGTCCCCCACCCCCAACTGTACTAGCTTGCCCTAGCAATAATGTACGCATTGACAAGAAATAGCCTTGTGCAGGGGAGCTCACAGGTGACATCTCATGCAGCATTATCTTCTGCAGTAAGCAATCGCTGACAATATGCATGTACAGTTGGAGCTAATTCAGGTCAGGCTCAGTTTCTGTGATTACTGGATAGAGAAGATGTAGTGAACACCCGCAGCGCTAATCTGCTTCATTTCACTGGTTCCACAGCGATCCTAATCAAGGGTGGGGAATTGCAAGTGCTCTGTTAATAGCTTGTGAGTTATTTAAGGTTTTATTTGAAAGCTCCTTCAAATAATAGCATTTTCTCTTCTACAACAATTCATACTGCAGGTTTGAGATAGATAGCGTAGGTAATGGCTGTGTAAGTAAAATAAAACATTTCTTAAACATTCTCTACAGAGTAGTGCCAGTTGATAATGATATACTAAGATAGCTCTTGCAGGTGTCTGTTAGAACATACTTACAGTTTCTTTCATTTGTATTTGGTTTATTTTGATTCTGTATAGTTTGTGCTTAAAGTCAGCATTAAAGTAAAACTTGTCTCCATCCTCCACATCTTTACTCTTTGGCGATTTATTTAAAACTCTGGCTTTACCACAAGCAAGGGACTGAAGTGTTCTTCTCAGTTCATTATCCTCTGTTCAAGACAAGAAAAAACATTGGAATTAATAATTGTATTAATTATTAACTGCAGTTTGGGCTCTCTCTTCCTAAATGGGGCACACAAGCTATACATTCTAGTGTGTCACTACCATTCCAGATTAGCAAGATTCACTTTATTTCTTAGTGTTATTTGTGTTCCTAGACATCTGAGAAATCAGTCTGTGGATGGTAAAGTTACAATAGTCGAGGTATAACACGATAATAGTGAAAATTTGGGATCTCTTGTGTTAAGAATGGTCATATTTTAGAGATATGCAGTAATGAAGGATTATAAAAGTAATAACTAGAGATAAGGAATAAGAAATATCTGAAGTAGTGTGACTTTTAAGGGGAGGGTAGAAGAACTATTTCATAACCTCTACTTGTAGTTCTGCTCAGAAGCAAAACTTTAAATAGAAGTGATAAAATGTGTTTTGAACCCTCTTTTCTTTAATATACAGATTGTTTTAGAAAGAATTATTGCTATTTCCACTAATATGCCCTCATCCACGGACTGGTGCTTTTGGCTTTATCTTGATTATGTCCTCTCATTCTTAATTCACATTCCAAAAAACGATATAACAACATGTGCCAGCAGATATGCTAAATATGCTAATAATAACAACAACATGTATATATTTCGATGTAGGAATATAGGTAGAACAAATCAAATGAGTTATGTGCCTCCTTTACTTCTTTTAGCATTCTTTATTTGTTTATACTTTACATTTTACAAACAAAGAAAGCATAGTTTTTTTTTAACAATCATACTGTTAACTCAATAAGATCCATGGCTTCTCAGCCCTCAAATTGCTCACAGTGCCACCACGGGGAGCAGTCCTATAGCTGGCACCAACTTGAAACAAAGGGTGGACCCCATTCCCAGTTTATGAAAATATGCATCATGAAGCAAAACAGCTGGAAGGAAGCTTTCTAGTCTCCCCATAATAGGTCTTGAGGCTTTGCAGTCTTCCTATATAAATATACAAACACTCATCTCTGCCAAAGTTCTCACCAATTCCAGTTGTAATTTTAATTTCTTCAAAGCCAAATTCTTCTCCCTTATTAAACAAGAGAAGCACCAAGGTCTGAAAGAGAGACACTTGCAGTTCTTTTTTCTCCTGAAAGTAATTTAAAAACAGGTGTCAGGAAGGAATATTTGGAAGAAAGGCACATATTCCTCAGGAAGCAGTTTATTAAATTTTTGCTGAAATATATTTGCATTGCAAAGATGGTGTTTAAGAAAAAGCTAATTATCTGTGGCCCATGCGGTCTTACAGAACAACGGTTTTCAGTCTCTTTCCAACTCCTCCCAACACTTGGTCAGGGCTTACCCCAATCAATTAAGATACATAAATGTATAAATGGTTACAAAGCAGTTAGGCTAAGTGTTCAACCCAAATCTTACACCAGTAGATCTTCTGATTGTGTTTGCAAAACTATCTGGGAATTCTTCCAGATACAATTATGTTGTGGATTGCCTGGGATACCACAGTGCAAAGTGCTTAAATCTGCAGGCTCTTCTGTACAGCCTGTAGAAAGACTGCTTAATTTCAGTTAAGCAGTAGAAAAAGCAACTTTTAAGGGCACATTCCTTCTATTTACAGGTGTATATTGCAGTGACAAATAGATATTACTGACATTCTATGTTCTCTTTATCTTTTAAGGAGAAGGAAAGGCTAAATTTAACTAAGCTTTATATTTATATAAATACACCATTAACCCTCAAAGTAATGCTGCTCTGAGCCATCTGTCAAAAGAAAGACAACATTTCTTTCCTTGTATTGTGTACACATGGGCTTCTGTATCAGACTTCCTGTTTTCAGCATAAACCTCCAGGGCAGGGCTTGAGCATGCTCAGTTTGCTTCTCTCTCCTCTTTTCCTCCTCCCCTCCCTGCTGTAATCTGAGCCCAGAATTATGAGTGAACAGGGAGAGACTCAGGCATAAAGTGATGTCACTGAAGAAAAAAATCCACGGCACACAGGCTGCTGCAAGCAAAGAACCCCTTGCACGTTTAATGCGGAAGTGAGCAACGTTTCGGGGTCACGCCCCTTTGTCAGGCTTGACAAAGGGGCGTGACCCCGAAACGTTGCTCACTTCCGCAATATACGTGCAAGGGGTTCCTTGCTTGCAGCAGCCTGTGTGCCGTGGATTTTTTTTCTTCATTGATTCAATTGTGAGGTGGCCGAACCTCTACCATTGAGCACCAGACATCACATCTTACACTGGGTGTGCGAGAGCCAGCTTTTGTTTTACATAAAGTGATGTCACACCAAGCTAATATTACAGCTGCTATCCTAAACAAACAGAGAGAGCTTCTAGTGCTGTATACTCAGGTATAAAGCATTCTGCAGAATAAACATAGTGTTATAGCTTGCACTATTGTTACATAGTTACATAGTTAAATTGGGTTGAAAAAAGACAAAGTCCATCAAGTTCAACCCCTCCAAATGAAAACCCAGCATCCATACACACATCCCTCCCTACTTTTAATTAAATTCTATATACCCATACTAACTATAGAGTTTAGTATCACAATAGCCTTTGATATTATGTCTGTCCAAAAAATGATCCAAGCCATTCTTAAAGGCATTAACTGAATCAGCCATCACAACATCACCCGGCAGTGCATTCCACAACCTCACTGTCCTGACTGTGAAGAACCCCCTACATTGCTTCAAATGAAAGTTCTTTTCTTCTGGTCTTATGGGGTGGCCTCTGGTACGGTGATCATCTTTATGGGTAAAAAGGTCCCCTGCTATTTGTCTATAATGTCCTCTAATTTACTTGTAAAGTGTAATCATGTCCCCTCGCAAGCACCTTTTTTCCAGAGAAAACAACCCCAACCTTGACAGTCTAACCTCATAATTTAAGTCTTCCATCCCTCTAACCAATTTAGTTGCACGTCTCTGCACTCTCTGCAGTTCATTTATATCCTCTTAAGGACTGGAGTCCAAAACTGCACTGCATACTCCAGATGAGGCCTTACCAGGGACCTATAAAGAGGCATAATTATGTTTTCATTGTGACTAATCTATTGGCAATAAACTGCTTCAATAGCTTTCTTTCTACTTTAAAGGGCACTCAATGCTGTAACAGAGAAGTGTTTTCATTTGGTGAGCCCTCTTTGGATCCATGCAAAATTGCAAGCCCAAAGCCTTTATACACAACCAAAAATAGGATGAGTAAGCATTAAAATAATTTTAAAGGAGCTTACTTCTTTAAAATCAGCCTTCAGAACAGCATGCCCAAGTGTTGACTGCCACTGTAATCTTCTGCCACTGTGTTTTCCTAAATAAAATGTCTTAAATATTTCCTGAAGTTTCACCATCTGAAAATTGAGAGGATACTTGTATAAAGCAATGCAAAAAGAAAAAAAATCAGTAGAGAAATAAAGCACAAATAAGGTGGGCACTAAAGTTGTTCGCTGCACTTCACCTGGCCACACAAGTCAACATGAATACCATCTGAATGTCTGAATTTATTTGACATCTTGTATGTGTAGTTTTGACAGACCATCCTGTCTGGCTGAATGGACATTAGAAGCTGCTAAATGCTTGGATACAATGTGGATATCCAACTTTTTGGCCTATGGGCTGATCAGATGAATATCACTAAAACTGGACTGTGTATGCCCACAATGCACAGTCCAGTTCCCCCTCCTTCCTTCCATGTTTTAAGGGGAACTACTGAAATTGAAAAGTGAAATTGTAATATATCGTATATACTCGTGTATAAGCCGACCCGTGTATAAGCCGAGGTACCTAATTTACCTAAGAAAACTGGAAAAATGTATTGACTCGTGTATAAGCCTAGGGGCCCCATGTCAGATTTCAAAATGTGAATGTGTAAATGTGTAATCATGTTTTATGGCATAGAAATCTATCTAAAATGATTTAAAAGAGTCAGAACTATTAGCTGGACAATTGCCACTTGTTTTCCCTGTGACCTCCCACCTGTCATGGCTGCTCAGAAGATCAATGAGGTGCTGCACCTAGGAAAGCAGAAAAAAGGTACCGTACGCTCCTTCCGCGGCCCCAACACACCTCCCTCTCCCATAGCGCAGGACTGTCTGTGCCTCTCCCATAGCGCAGGACTGTCTGTGCCTCTCCCATAGCGCAGGACTGTCTGTGCAGGTCCAGGAGCAGATACGCTCCTTCCGCGGCCCCAACACACCTCCCTCTCCCATAGCGCAGGACTGTCTGTGTGATCGCCGCCCGGAGCAGGTCCAGGAGCTCCGGGCGGCGCGTCCTTCCCTGCCGGCGTTCGCTCTCAAAATGGCGGCGCCCATGGCCGCCACGTGGGTAGCGGCGCCGGCCATTACATTAACCAGAATGCTCAGGGCCTGGGGTTTTCCAGATAATGGATCATTCTGTAATTTGGAACTTCATAACTCAAGTCTACTAGAAAATCATACAAACATTTAATAAACCCTTTAAGCTGGTTTTGCATTAAATAAGGATTAATTATATCTTAGTTTGGATCAAGTACAAGGTACTGTTTTCTTATTGCAGAGAAAAAGGAAATCATTTTTAAGATTTTGGATTTTTTGATTATAATGGAGTCTATGAGAGACGGCCTTTCCGTAATTCAGAGCTTTCTGGATAACGGCTTTCTGGATAATGGATTCCATACCTGTATATCAAAATATAGATATATTCCACAGTTGCTACTGAGAAATGTATTAAATAATGTTGCAAATTGCAACAGTTCAAAATCTTCTCCTGGAATACTGTGCTGCCAGACTCAAACATAAGAGACAGAACATTAAACAAACTTTTGAAAAACTGTAAAAAATAAAAGAAGGAAAGCAAATTATAAAGTCATTACAGTAGAACCAAGTAAAGAAAAATGCCAATACCTGTACTTGCAGCAAACGGGGTGATCCCAAATTTATTCAATGGTGCTACACAACACTTTGCAAACGATCAAACGTTTCTAGACCACATGGCCCTTCCTCAGTGAGGAAGGGCCATGCGGTCCAGAAGGAAGCGCCATGCGGTCCCGAAACATTTGATCGTTTGCAAAGTGTTGTGTAGCACCATTGAATAAATTTGGGATCACCCCGTTTGCTGCAAGTACAGGTATTGGCATTTTTCTTTACTTGGATTTACTATTGGCGAGTGGCTAGGCCAGTGCCACATATACCTGTATCCCCTGAAATGACTTTGTATGAATTACAGTAGAACCCCCATTTTACATCCCCTGATTTTAAGTTTTCCCTCATTTTACATTGTTGTTTTGTGGTCCCACCTATATATTATGTATAATACATTTCCCAGATTTTGCATTTTCCACCATTTTTTTCTGGTCCCCTGAAAAACGTAAAATGGGGGTTCTACTGTATTTCTGTTAAAAAAAATTCGTTAGTATAGAATGCAGAAAAGGCAATCCGGCGATCCATCGTGCGGCGCTCGATTTCTCCTACCTGCCTTCCTTATAGGAGTTAGCCAGGGAGGAGAAATCGAGCGCCGCATGATGGACCATCACCTTGTCGCCTTTTCTGAAGAGGAGCGCAAGCAGAGTTTTCAGTAAGTTATTTCTTTATAAAGACTTAGCGATTTCAAAGTTTAATTTGTTTTTTGTGGGTTTTTTCGTTCTATACTAATGAATTTAAGCACTGCGTATCTTGACAGCGCTATATAAATAAATGATGATGATAATTTAAAAAAAAAAAAGTCCTTTAAAGAACAGAGGTCCCACCTATATATTATGTATAATACATTTCCCTGATTTAGCATTTTCCTGGATTTTACACCATTTTTTTCTTGTCCGTTGAAAAACGTAAAATGCACTTCAAATGCTTCATTGTTTCTGAAATGATTTATACGGACGATACACCCTGAACATGTGACTACAATGTTCTGAATTACTGTGCAAACTGGGCAGATGGGCTTTGTTTTTGGATTCTGTGTAGATGGTACTAAACTATTCAGGCACATTAAGAATGTTTTACTTGCTTACCTCTGCTGGTAAATGGACATCCATTGGGGTATAGGATGGCCAGTATCCCATTGTCAGTATATTCACGGTCAAGTCTATGTTGCCTGGGTCACTGTGGTTTTGCATGTGCTGCAAACAAATCCAATGTGAGTAATGTTTTCTCAGTACAGATATTAAGATTTCTACTTCTCTACATATCATAATCATATATGCCTATGTTAAAAAAAAGAGCAATGTATTGTATATTTAAAGGGGAACTATTGCAAAAATGAAAATGTATTATAAGCTTCATCATACTGAAATAACAAACTTTCTAAATACAATCAGTTAAAAATCCTGTACGATTTCTTAAATAATCAACTTTATGTTCACTATTCCTCTCTCAGCATCTGTTTCTCGTCATTCTGTCTTCATTCAGGATTTGGGTGTCAGATAAATGATCCAATATATTGTATAGGGGGCTTCTTTTCCCAAGAAGATGTATTAGAGCTCAATCTATTAAACTCACCAGAAATATGGTCTCTCTACATGCAGAATTTGTGCAAAAGGCAGTTATTTTGTTAGATTTTGTTTGTGTTTCTGACACCCAACTGCTGCATAAAGACAGAATGAAGATAAACAGATGCTGAGAGAGGGATAGTGAAGCAATTGTATTTACACAGTTTCTTATTTCAGTATACTGAAGCTTATATTAAATTTTCATTTTCGCGATAGTTCCCCTTTAACAATAATTGTCAGAGGTACAAATTGTTTCTTTTCGTATTCATATGATTGCACAACATTTTATAGCTCCCACCCATCTGCTTGAATATGCAGAAATGTTGTCCTATGCACTTCAAATGCTGTTTTATGCACTTCAAACAGAGTTTTAAGATGTTAGGGTGTTAATGTAGGGAAGCAGTTGGTCTGCCCACTACCTAAAACTGCCCATGTTATTCTAAGGGCAATGGTACATGTGCCTAATATCAGGGCGTATTTTCACCCACTGAAATTTTAGCAGTCAGAGAACATGGATACATGTGTGTGCATTGTACTGAAACTGAACATTGCATGCTCACATTGTATTGAAATGAACATTACCTGCTTAAACTGAACCATTACATCTTTGGACAGTTCCATATCTTTAAACATCCCCTCGAGCTTACTGGTAAATGCAGCACCACATTCTGATCCAGAAACAAAAAGTTGAAACAGATTATCCTTACGTATTAACTGTTAATGCTTTATTGCTTGTACAATGTCATCCTTCTAGAACACGGTCTCTAAATATGCAAAGTGATATCTACAAATATCTAGTGCCTAGGAAGACAGAGTGGTAGAGAGGGCAAGATGAAATACAGTACTCTGTGTACAAGCGATAAGCCTAAAACCTTGTTCACATAGTTATTCATATTTATTTTTATTTATTTTTTGCAAAGCAAAACTTTGTACTAAGAACACAGACTCAGAAAAATAAGCCCTCCTTTACACTAAACAAAGACATTGGAATATGGCAGATAAAGAAAATGTATCAATGGAAGGGAAAGCATTACAGCATTTGTAGTGGGAATACATTGAAGTAATTTTAAAATACGGGGGACAGATGAAGTGCAATTTATTCAAATGGGCAGACTAGATGGAAGAGTCGGTGTTCTGCAGTTTCAACTTAAGCAATTACTACCAAAACCAGTTTTTTTTCAGACTTCTAAAAGTTCAATGTATCTTTGCAGCTAATTTCAGCAAACCTTAAAAGGTTTCTTGTGTTTAACACACGCACATGTTTAGAGTGAACAACTTCCTTTGGCAACCTGCTCACATCCTGTACCTTAAAGCACAGCTATCTCAAACAAATCCCCATAGACCTTTTTTTAATGATGTCACTGTCTTAGAATAATACAATCCCCAAACATGTGAAATAGTGTATGTATAATGTGGCCCACGGCACAGAAACTCTTGCACAACATTGTTTTAAAGGACCAGTAACACCATAGAAAGAAAACATTTCTTAAAACCATTGTATTATACATAGCTTGTCTCCTACTTTTTATGTAAATATATATGTAAATATGACCCTATGATCCAATGGCTATCACAACAGACAACAGTTTATTTATGTTAAATGTAGGAATGGTGCGACAACTTAATTTTTGCCATTGCAGTATAACAATACATTATTTTTAAATGCATACAACGTTCTGTCTTTACTGGTTATTTTAAGATCTTCAAATCTTAAAGGAGAACTAAAACTTAACTAAGAAGTAGGCTAGAAATGTTGTACAGCATGTACCAGCCCAAGGCAACCACAGCCCTTTACAAGGAAAGATCTGTGTCTCCAAAGATGCCCCAGTAGCTCTCCATCTTCTTTTCTGCCGATTCACTGCACATGCTCTGTGCTGCTTTCACTTACTGAGCTTACAGACTGACTCAAAACATACAGTATGCATAGAATATCAATAAATATAAATATATATATATATATATATATATATATATTGCAAAATAAGACTGATTAGTAATTAAGTAAGCTTCAGTTTATTGTACAGGCCAACCTCATTTTCTGCTTCATATTTGCAACGACCCCTAAGCTTGACTTCTCAACAGCTGCTCAGAGCACACTGAGCATGTGAGTGTTGTAGACACTTTCCAAGATGGTGACCCCCTGTGAAAAGATTGAAGTCCTGGATCATTGCTGCTATTGAGAAGCTGAAAATTTAGGCTGGTGCAATAAGTTCAGTATATTAAATATGGGATTTTTAGACATTGTGTTTTTACTTTTACAGTTTAGTTCTCCTTTAAGGCTAAGGTACATGCTTCATCTCTCACCGTGTTTAAGTTTAGAAAGCATTGACTTCTCAGAATCAACAGAGGCACTTTTCCCAACCAGCAGTCTTTTAGCCAAATCTTTTTTGTAAAAGGCTTCAAAAACATCTTTGCCTGCAAAATGTAAGAAAGTCAGAATTCATTATCAGTATTGGGTTTAACTGCTTTCAAAAAGCACCTAAAATTGTAAAGCAAAATTATTGCTATTAAATATATTTTTTGGGGTTGGGGGCATAAATCAGATCAAAGACAAAAGGGTCCTGACATTCAGGGTATTTTTAGCCTTAACCGAGATTTAAAATCGATACCACTCACCTCTCTTTTCAGTGGCTTTTGCACTATGACTGTGCTAAACAGAGAAGGAAGCCTAAACCTGGCATCCATTAGATACCTGGTAAACTAGCTGCTATTGAAATGGAATTAATAAATGAACTACATATATAAAAAAAACAAAATCACACTTTACAGACAGAAATGTGATCATGAGGTATCATCTCCTAAAATCTGCAAGTTCCTACATACCATGGATGAATCGAAATATGATCATTATTTTATCCAGAAGTCTCTCCAGTTCTTCATCTGTTGCTTCTTTATTTCCAGAGCGTAACTTGGAATCCACATATTTGGCTAAAAAAAAAAAGTTACAATTATTCGAGAAATAAAGGAAAGATGAAGTAACTAGAAATGGCCCCTGTTTCTTTTCTGTGCCTCAGAGCAAGGTACTCTAAATATTGTACTTTATAAAAATTGCTGGCATTGGGTGCAATTATAAATATGGGACAAAGACACAAAACACACAAACATTATTGTCAGGTGGGTCAATGGCTCTCCTAAGTATCAAAGAATATTATTCCCCTTCACATCCACCTTAATTAAGCAACTTCAACGCTTCAACCTCATGTACATACTACAGTTTACGTTAATGTTACAAAGGAGTGTCTTCACACTTTCCTTACTTTTTGGCAATGCTACAACAATCTCTGAAACTAGGTAAGCATACACCTTTACAGTTATGGAAATAACACATAGAAAATGCAAGATAGAAAAATTTGGTACAGAAACTCGAGAGGAAACTGGAAAACATCACTTTTTGAGTTTTGGTAAATATTTTTGACTGAAAAGTTAATAATATGAGTTTTCAGTCTGTGATCTATGGTTGTTTCAGAAGAAACAAAGCAGGGTTCTTAACCTATTGTTTAACCAAAAGAGGGGCTCAGTCATTAGAAATAAATAAACATATAATCTTTGTTAGTTTATTTTTTATGGTAAACACAACAATACATGTGTCAAGCCAAGGAAAATGTCTCTTGAACATTAATTGAGTGTTTCTGTTTGAACTGCGATTGTGCCTAGCCAGGGATTTTTTAAGGCTGGCTGAATCATTTTACATTTTACATGGTGGATGATATCTGCATGTGTCCACTTTCCTTTGAAACTCCTCATGTGTGTATATTAGCACCAGCACCTGTCAGGACAGAGTGAGAATGCTTATCTGAATAGTTGCTGATGCACAACCCAAAAGTTAAACTATGCTGTGCCACTGAAGCATGTCACATGGCAATAAAAACTAAAGTACAGGTAAAATTAAAACATGTAATAAAGGTCTGATTCAATGAACTGACAAGTTATTAATCAGTAGTTGCTATTCTAGAAATAGCATCGCATGCGAGATTTTTGTGATCACATCAAACTAGGTTTTCCTTAGTTAGTCCCTTAGTCCAGCAGTCGCATACCTTTTTTGGCCTAGGGACTGGTGTAATGGCAAAATATTTTGCAAGGGGGGGGGGTTGGGAGGGGGTCGGAAGATGGGAGGGGGGTCAGTGGCATCTGAGCTTCCAATTCGGCGCACCGGCATCCAATTCAGTGCGACACGTTAATTCTGGGCTAGGCTCGGTGGCCCACTTCAGGAATGTCCACAGCCGACAGTTGGGAACCCTTGCCTTAGTCATTTTGACATTTTAAAAGGTGACTAATAAAAAACCTGTAGTTGCTGTTATCAAAAGAAAAAAGTCTTGCATCATCTGCCTTACATTGCAACTATGTTTAAGAATTTTTTTTTCCAATTCCATTCTCACTTTCTTTATTTTCTTCCCTTCCCTTCTCTAATGTTCCCCACTTTTATTTACCCAAACCTTTTTTAATTTATCCTTATCACCCCAATCCTATATTGTCTTCCTTTACCCTTTTTAATATTCCTTTTTCACCTCTTCCCATTTCTCTAGTGCTCGGTTTCCTTTTTTGTTTTTCAGTTGTCCTGCACCCGTCCTTTTAAACATTGCCAATTTCACACCTTCTACACCGATCTAGTGCAACCAAGATCTTCTGCATGCTTGCTATAATACTGGCACAAAGATGAGTGGCGAGAAATCATAAGATTTTAGCAGCACAAGTGACAGCTCTATTGAAGGGGAAAAGGAATTGCTCAAAAAAGTGCAAATACAAAAGACTCTGCCCAGCTGTCATGAAGAGGGCCCACCAAAATATCTCCAAATATCTCAACAGAACAGTCCAACTTAAAATATAGTATTTTTTCTCAACATATAAATACAGTTCTCTGTTGCTTTAATAAATTAATTCTTGCACTAGCAGCACAATAAAGGGTTTTTACATGCCATACCTTTAAATTTTTATTCCAAGTTTATTTATTATCCTTTTAGATTTGAACAGGGGTGTCATCAGTGGATTTTTATGTAAATTTACCCTGCTAGTAATTTAATTCACTGGTATGCAAGCGCATCTTAGATTGTAATGAACACAGAGGAGCAAGGGGTCGTCTACCTATGAGTTCTGCTGGCTTGTTTGCTCTTCTGTTGATAAAAGTTTCAAATGATTCTTTCATAGTATTAACAAACTTCTCATTCTTCTGGAAGCAAACTTCTATTATGTGATCTACTTTATCCTTGAAATCCAGGAGCTCCTGAACCATGTCTTTGTCTTTTTCAGGATTAACAACTAATCCACTTCCAAAATTCTACAAAATCAAAAGAAAGTCAGAAATCTTAATTTGCGGCTCATACAAGCAGAAGACATTTGTAAGCTAAACAGTACTTTCTCCTACCGGTCAGTTGAGCACCACCTACAAAAACCAAGCAAAAACAACTATGTGCTGAATATGCTGCAAAAGGGCAGATCTTCAGCACACCACCAAAGATTTTTATTAACTAATTCTTAATTTATAGGTAAGCTAAAGCTTAAATAATTAGGTTACTTATAATGCACCTTATGCTTTGTACTTCTGTGCCAGTTCATGGCCATCACATGCCATGCTTGACTGTGGCTAGTTAGCCGGTATAGGGACTGCTTTGCAATATACAGTATTCATACAATATAAAATTTAGAAACATTAATTAAAAATTAATTTTAAACCACATTACATGGCAGGACAGACACTCTAGGCCCACAACCTTTTTTACCGGTGAGCCATATTCAAAAATAAAAAGAGATGGGGAGCAACACATGCATGCAAAATGACAAATAAGTGCTGTGATTGGCCATTTGGTATCCCCTTTGTGGACTGTTCACCTACATTGAGGCTCTGTTTGACAGTACATCTGTTTTTATGCTATTAAAACTTGCCTCCAAACCTGGAATAGGCTGACACTCAAAAGGCCTATTAAGATGCTGCTGCTTTGCAGGCTTGGATTATTACAGGTCTGCTGAAACTTAAAATACAGCATTTTTAGCTATATTCTTTATTTAGGCTTAAAATAGAATATATTTCAACGGTAGACATTTTCAGATAACTATGCAACATGAAAGAAGATTGACAACAATTTAGAGAAAGAAAAGTTAAAGTGTAAAAGCTTCAGCTCTGAAACCAGTGTTGCTAAGGTTTGCTTGGACAGTAAGTAAGTAACAAGCTATAGATTTTTACAAATATAGCACTATTCTAATCTGTTAGTAGATTAGCAGAAAGTTGTTTTATGAGCACAGTGTATGCAATTTTTTTTCTTTTTTCTGGCTTGCAGGATCCTCAACTGAAGCTGACTGATACATTTTATATTTCCCTTATAACTACTCTTAGAAGCAATAACCAGGACATGGTTAATATAATATATTAACAATTTTTGTCAAAGTTTAAATACTTTATACTTATTTTACGGGTCAGGCTTACTTTTATAGCTTGAAAACTTACCTTAATGTATTCACCCCAGTGCTGTAGTAGTATCATCTTACCATCTTTTACCCGACTAAAGAGTTGATACATTAAAGTCAATTCTAGGTCTCGGTTTTCATCAAGCATATTCTTGAGACCTGAGTTAAGAAAAAACACATGAACACTTATTTAAGAAAAAAAAAGTTTTTACAAATGGAATTATCATACAAGGGGAAACGTAGCAGTAGTTACATCGTTTAATGTTTTAAAACCTTCAAAAAATTATGCCAATTTTCTTAAAGTAGGAAAACCAATTGATGTGCTAACCAAAAAATAATAAAAAATAACGATGCAAACTAATGTTTTTAGCAAGGCAGTTATATAAATATATGTAAAAGTAAACACAACAGTTGCACCCTACAACACCATGCAGTGTTTACCTTTTTGCAAAATAGCAGTTAAATGCTCGCCTAGAAGCTGTTTTTCCACACAAGCAATCAGTGGTTTACTGCAGAAGGAAAGGCAGTATCAGTATCACCGTTTAATATCATCATGTTCTATTGCATTAACAGATGTATTTAAAATACAGTCCCAGCATTAATTTCAATATATGTAGCCTGATTTGTAAAACTCAGCAGTTATCAGATTGTAATCAGCTTTTTCTCTTCTCTAGTGGCAACCCTTTCCAAATTACTTGAATTAAAATGAAAAGAATATGGCAAACATCTGTGATACCAGGGTGGTGTTAGTTTGGTCCTAATGAATTACCCAACCACCAGCACATGTTTCAGCAACAGAATATTAGTTCCAATTCAAGTAAATGTGTCTGGCCACTTCCTCAGAAGCTAGGTTCTGAGAAAGGGCTTAACGCATTTCGTAGCGTTGCTCTACTTCCCCAGAAGCTAGGTTCTGAGGAAGTTGCGAGACACCACGAAACGCATTAAGCGGATGGCCTCTTTTTCCTGTGTGCTGAGGTGTTTTTATTTTTTGAAAAATGTTCTTTGTGGAGCTCTGTGATTCAAAGATTTGGAATGACAAAATCTAGTGAGTCACCCATTGATATAGTCAGATAGGCAATACATGCAAAGAAATTATCATTAGCTGATGGACCAGTAACATCAAAAAAAATGTTAGTATATATCAAAAAATAAACACCAACACAAATTAAACTTTTAAATTGCAAAGCATTTATTAAAAAATAACTAACTGAAACTCCACTTCCGCTCTTCTTGAGAAAAGGCGACAGGGCGACCATCCATTCTGCACCAGTTGATTTCTCCTTCCTGGCTATCTCTCCTGGCTGCGCTGCTCTGCCAGCAAGATGGGGCAGCACTTCTAAGCGATGCACATGTCGTATCCCCCAGCCCACGGTCATCGCCATTGCCTGCAAGTTGCTCCCCACTTCCCAGCATTGCTCCTCTGTCTCTCTGCGCTGCCCCGTCTCCCTCTTTTCCCAACGAAGTCTTATTACCTCTGTCGCTGTTTCAGTGTGCAGTAGAGACTGCACACCGGGAGAGACGGAGGAGCTATTCCGTCTCCTGCCTCCCACCCATTCCTTGTGGGGAGCCACGTGTAGGGCCGGTATGTGTATATGACTTACAGGTGTCCCTTCTCTTTTCCGGCTTCTTCCCATTGGCAGCGCTGCTCCCGCGCACTCCTCGGACATACGGGGCGCAAACTGAAGGACAGAGAGGAAAGACCAGACTGAGCACGGTGTCTGTACCCTCTTCCAAATCCCGGCCGCTGCCATAACTCGGAGCCGATTGCTGCCGTGCGGAAGATCATTGCGCGCTATTTATGCCCTCTCCCTGTAACCCTTCCGCAGCCGGGGACACAGGAAGCCCGAGGCTTTCAAACCGAGCTTTGTACTGTGATTTGGTCCTGTGATCGTTCCTATTAGTTCAAACGTGCTGTCGTTTTAAAAGTTTGGGTTTGTTTAAATTATATGATGCCTCACTGCCGTCACTGGATGGAGCCTTCCGCTCTTGTACAACTGGCAGGCAATGGCGACGACCGTGGGCTGGGGGATACTACATGTGGATCGCTTAGAAGTGCTGCCCCATCTTGCCAGCAGAGCAGAGCGGTCAGGACAGATAGCCAGGGTGGAGAAATCAACTGCTGCAGAATGGATGGTCGCCCTGTCGCCTTTTCTCAAGAAGAGCGGAGTAAGTTATTCAGTAAGTTATTTTTTAATAAAGGCTTTGTAATTTAAAAGTTTGATTTGTGTTGGTGTTTATTTTTCGATGTATACTAACGAATTTTTTTAAAATTTTTTTTGATGTTACTGGTCCTTTAACCTGTCAGATCGACTAAAGACCGTATGAAAAACGTTGGGACAATCCACACGGTCCGAAAATTGTACAAAAATTCGACTATCTCTTTGCGTCTATGGTCAGCTTTATTTAGACAAGCCAGGAAATTTTAACAGTTGACATTAACTATAATGTATAATATTACTTACTGTGTCCCATGGTCCAAATATGTTATAACTCTGTCTACCTCTTCTTCTAAACGCCTGTTCACATGATGAAGATATTCAGGTACCTACAAAAAATCATGCTATTTAGCCACAAAGTATTTATACCTCTACACTTTTCCAGGGATTGCTGCAGGCAAGTAGCTTCAGAGTATAAGCTACTGACTAAAAACCACTTCATAGTTAAATTGAGTTGAAAAAAGACAAAGTCCATCAAGTTTAACCCCTCCAAATAAAACCCAGCATCCATACACACACCCCTCCATACTTTCACATAAATTATATATACCCATATCTACACTAACTATAGAGCTTAGTATCACAATAGCCTTGGATATTATTTCTATCCAAGAAATCATCTATGCCCCTCTTAAAGGCATTAACAGAATCAGCCATCACAACATCACCCGGCAGTGCATTCCACAACCTCACTGTCCTGACTGTGAAGAACCACATGTCTGAAGGGGTGGCCTCTGGTATGTTGATCCTCTTTATGGGTAAAAAGGTCCCCTGCTATTTGTCTATAGTGTCCTCTAATGTACTTGTAAAGTGTAATCATGTCCCCTCGCAAGTGCCTTTTTTCCAGAAAAAACAACCCGAACCTTGACAGTCTACCCTCATAATTTAAGTCTTCCATCCCTCGAACCAGTTTAATTACACGTCTCTGCACTGTCTCCAGCTCATTTATATCCCTCTTAAAGGGGCTGTTCACCTTTGAGTTAACTTTTAGTATGATGTAGAGAGTGAGATTCTGAGACAATTTGCAACTGTTTTTTTTTTTAGTTTTTTTTTATTATTGAATGTTTTTGAGTTATTTAGCTTTTTATTCAGCAGCTCTTCAATTTGCATCTTAACCAATTTACCCTAGCAACCATGCATTGATTTGAATATGAATAGGAGAGGCCTGAATAGAAGGATCCGTAATAAAAAGTAACAATAACAATACATTTGTAGCCTTACAGAGCATTTGTTTTTTTTTTTAGAAGGGAGTCTGCGACGCCCATTTGAAAGTTGCAAAGAGTCAGAAGGCAAATAACAATAAAAAATAAATAATGAAAACCAATTGAAAAGTTGCTTAGAATTGGCCATTCTATAACACAATAAAATTTACCTTAAAGTAAACCACCCCTTTAAGGACTGGAGCCCAAAACTGTACTGAATACTACAGGTGAGGCCTTACCAGGGACCTATAAAGAGGAATAATTATGTTTTCATCCCTTGAGTTTATGCTTTTTTTTTTTTTTTATAAAAGACAGACCTTTTTTTGCTTTGGTGGCCATAGAATAACACCGCCCAGAATTAGACAACTTGTTATCTACAAAAACCCCTAGATCTTTCTCTGTTAAGGAAACTCCCAACACACTGCCATTTAGTGTATAACTTGCATTTATATTATTTTTGTCAAAGTGCACAACCTTGCATTTATCAACGTTGAACCTAATTTTCCAGTTTGCTGCCCAGTTTTCCAGTTTTACTAGGCTGCCCAGCAAACATGGACAACTCCCAAATGTCCTCCCCATTTCAGCACAGATTTTTTTTTTCTCTCAAGGCAAAGTATTTTCAGAATGCTATTAAAAGAATCTCGTATATTTCCAAGCAAAATAGTTATCTAATATAGTAGAAAACATTCAATAAGTGAAATAAATTCCAACCTCTCTTTCTTGCATGAGTCTTTGGCCTTCAGCAGCATACAAACATTTTGTTTCCTCCAAAAATTTTGCCTCAAATGACTCTTTGTAGACCTAAAATACAACAAACCAAAAAAAAACTGTAACAAAGAAGATTTTTTTTAGTTTGAATTTCCATGTTTACGTGCCTCCCTCCCACCACCCTTAGTGAAGGGAGCCACAGAGTCCTGCAGCTATTTGCATACACCTGAACAAAACATGCAAAGAAAGTTCAAATGTGGCCTATTCTGCACTTTGCATGCTGAGGTTGAATTCACAAATGAACCCTATAATGTTACTTTGCAGACAACAACAGAACATCTAATAGGACTACCAAACGTAAAAGTTAGGCATAGAAAAAAAAAAGATTCTAGACTAGGGTACAAACATTTTCTGGATAACAGAAAAACTGCTGTAATGAAACTTCAAAGATAAGCAGGAGCAGGGACTTGGAAAAGACTTTCAGCGTTCACTTCATTCTAAATAGCAACTGCCAGTGTCTCAACTGGTACATGGATCATGGGACTTTTAGTTCTACTACAAATAACACAATAAGTCACTTACTTGTAAGTCAGACAACATGCCCAATAAACTTCTCAACAAGCTCCGATCTACAGCCTCCCCAGACCGTTCTTGCTCAATTAGCTTCAGGATCCCATCAATTGTTTTGTTCTGAACCATTCTATCACTAATAACATGGCTGCGAAAGAGTTCCAATCCCATATCCCTAAACAAACACCAAAGATGAAAATTATAATTTCAAAGTATTAACAATTCTCCTATTTAACAGCAACAGAATAAAATAATTCAAACAATCTACCTGTAGAAACACTATAATACAGTATTTCTTAGGCAGTAAATTTTTTTTTTCCAGATAAGTTTTAGTAAATTTTAGTTAACAATAAAAAAAATACTTATTAGTGTATTGTGTATCAGTGTGGTAAGGTCTCCTTTTTAATTGCCAACTCTTAAGAAAATCGATTTCCTCATTAAACTACCCTCTCCTGTTTACATGCTGTTTTTCTGAACATACTTTTATGCATGCATTATCAGTGCTGACAAAAGGATAATTTAATACCTAGGGGTTTACCTAGATTCCAGAACGATCTTTGGGTCAGATACTTGCCTAGCGAAACTTCCATGTATGTACTTCCAGTAACACTAGTTTTCTCAGTTTATATCAGTACTAGCTATAAAAGTCATATATGTATCCCTTTGGGATATAGTAAAGGGGCGGAATATGAGCTCCAACATCAGGGTGTGTACTGAAATAAAGTAACATGTGGTCAGTTGTGGCAAAAAGTGCAGTAATAAAATGAGTCAAACATCTCCTAGGTTTGCTCGCAGTCTGTGCAGAGAAATAAAGAATATTACATGCCAGTGTGAACTAGGCCAAATGCATACAGTAGGCATTTTTCCTGCTCCAAATACTGTTTTACATATGTCTGATATACACAAATAGTTTGAGCATTCCTAAGCTGGAATGTTTGTCCAGAGATCAGAGAGTCAATATAACATACTTCTAAACAACTTATGTAAAGTTAAAGCCCCTGACATTTGTTTGTCAATGAAATCTGCAATTGACTAAATATGGTGGTGCTTGAAAGTTTGTGACCCTTTAAAATCTTCTATATTTTTTTATGAATGTGACCTAAAACATCTTCTGATTTTCAAAAAAGTCCTAAAAGTAGATGAAGAAAACTTAGTTAAACAAAAACACAAATTATTATATTTGGTTGTGTATTTTTTGAAAAAAAATTATTCAATAACATATCTGTTTTCAGTCAATGGGATGACAACCAGGTGTTTCTTATTTAAAGAACGGGGATCCAGCAAAGCCTGATTACACATACAACATATTTGTGGATGTGTATCATTGCTCGAACAAAGGAGGTGTCTGAGGACCTCAGAAAAACAGTTGTTGATGCCCATAAAGCTTGAAAAGGTTACAAAACTAGCTCTAAATAGTTTATACTCCACCAATCAATGGTCAGATAGATTGTGTACAAATGGAGGAAATTGAAGAACGTTTGTTTCCCTACCAGAAGTGCTCAACCATCAAAGATGACTTCAACTGCAAGGCGTCCAATAGTCTGAGAGATTAAAAGGAACCCATGGTAAATTCTAAGCAACTGAAGGCCTGTCTCACATTGGCAAATGTTAATGTTCATAAGTCCACCATCAAAAGAACAATGAGCAGCAATGGTGTGTATGGCAGGGTAGCAAGAAGAAAGTCACTGCTCTCCCCCAAAAATATTGCTGACCATCTAGAATTTGCTGAAGATCGTGTCGACAAGCCAGAAGGATACTGGAAGAATGTTTTGTGAATGGTTGAAGTCAAAATAGAACTTTTTGGCTTAAAGGAAGAGTGTCACATTTGAAGAAAGAAAAACACTGCATTTCAGCATAAGCACCTTATCCCATCTGTGAAACATGATGATGGGAGTGTTCTGGTTTGGGCCTGTTTTGCTGCATCAGGACCTGTATGGCTTGCCATCATTGATGGAACAATGAATTTGGAACTATACCAGAGAATTCTCAAGGAAAATGTCAAGACATCTGTCTGTGAACTGAATCTGACAGTGGGTCATGCAGCAAAACTACAATCCTAAATGGACAAGTCATTCTACCAAAGAATGGTTAAAGAAGAATAAAGTGAATGTTCTTGAATGGCCAAAGCCCTGACCTTACTCCAATTGAAATGTTGTTGAAAGAAGAGGTGTTCATGTGAGGAAACCCACCAACATCCAAGAGCTGAAGCTGTTCTGTATGGACGAACGGACTAAAAATACTCCCAGTCAATGTGCAGACCCGATCAACAGTTACCTCATCGTTTAGTTGAGGTTGTTTCTGCACGAGGGGGTCACACCAAATACTGGGTGAAAGCAAGTGAATACTGCTTCACATTTGCCACACGCAGAAATGTTATTGGATCGTTTTTTTTTCCCAATAAATACAAGACCATTTCATTTGTTTCTACATCTACTTTTAGGACATCTGAAAATCTGATGATGTTTTAGGCCACATTCATATAAAAAAAATAAAATCGAACATTTTCAAGCACTTTCAAGCCACTGTATAAACTCACCATATTGATGGAAGCATTGAGTTCTGAAGGACATAAGTACGATCCAAAAATAAAAAAATACTTCTGATCATGATCTAAAGATAAAAATAATATGTAAAATTAAACTAAAACATTATGAGCAATATTTACATTTCCAGTTTACCCAGTGATCTGCATTTTATATGAATATTTAAGTCTGTGCCTTAAGCCGAAGTGTTAAAGTTGTGCTGAAGAGCATAATGTCTCAATTCCAAATACACAAAAGGTGATTTGTATACACATGGCTATGTTAAATGGAACTCTTTTAGTAAGAATGAATCTGGTACAGCACTAGTACAAGGGCTAGTAGTCTGGTAAAAAAGATATTTCTGTACTTGACTTTACCCATTCCCAACTGCTTCATTTATATCTGCATTTTACTAGAATCCTACATAAATTGCTGTGGATATAGGGCTGCAGAGGGGAAAACCAAAAGAGTCAGACATAACATATCATTACACTGAAGGTACCAGCTTTTTTTCCCCCTTTATATTTGTTGCAATGCTATTACCCCTTTATAACGGGACCAAGATATCCGTCTGAAATTTTCATTAAAAAAAAAAAATACACAAAAACAATAACTTTCAAATACACATTTGTTCTTAATGAGTATTGCAAGCTATAAACAGCTGCTTTGCTTTAATTAGTAATTGCATTGGTTTCCTTATTTTGCCATATAAACACCCAGCTCTTTATAGTTAGTGGTGCTTGCGAAGCAAAGCATCACTAATGTTATCTTTAGTGGTGCTTGCGAAGCAAAGCATCACTACTGTTATCTTGCAAACTTATTTTTATTCTTCTTCCGTATGAAAGTTTGGCGAGTAACTAGTCCCGCACCGTTTGTCCTAGACCCATGAATGAGGTGTCAAATCGTGCGGCTTAATCGGGAATGGGGTGGTATGACTTTTCTAAGGGGTGGGTGGTTAATTGCCCCTTGCGGGGGCAATTAACCACCCCGAAAAGTCCCATAGATTAACATTGAGGCCAACTTTTGACGGATTCTAGCGCAGAGAGGGAATCTTGTAGAAACGTTAAATTTACCACATTTGAAGAGGTTTGCGACCTGTGTCAGATGATACCCCACACGAGGGTATAAGTTTTACCCCCGGGGCAGGAGAGGTCCCCAAATTTGCCCCATTGACTTATAATGGGGAATTTATC
Organism: Xenopus laevis; assembly: GCF_017654675.1. Lineage (NCBI taxonomy): Eukaryota > Metazoa > Chordata > Amphibia > Anura > Pipidae > Xenopus > Xenopus laevis. The sequence goes on from NC_054374.1 coordinate 106,750,546, forward strand.
GAATAATTAGTTTGTCGCAGACCCATGAATGAGGTGTCAAACCGTTCAGCTTATTCGGGAATGGGGTGTTGTGACTTTTCTGTCCTATTTTGGGGACCCAAAAAAGTGAGCGGAGCCGCAAACAACCAATCAGATTTTCCCTATTGACTTCAGTGAGAAAATGTAAACAGCTGTAATTCTCACAGTAATAAAGCCAGAGCTCCCAAACTTGGCACCGTGGGTCACTGGGTGACTGCAGCCAAAATTTACAAAAAGTGGGCGGAGTCCACAACAGCCAATCAAATTTCAGCCATTCAATTAAATAGGAAAATTTTAAACTGCTGCCGCTCTTAGACGGTTAATGGCAGCCTCCTCAAAGTTGGCACAGTTGGTCACTGGGGGACTGGGATTAAAATTAAGAAAAGTGGGTGGAGCCAAAACCAACCAATCAGATTTCTTTGATTGGTTTTAATGGGAAAAATTAAGAAGGCTGCCATTCTCTCAGTATTGATGTCAGGGACCTTGAATATCACAAATGTGGTCGCTGGGGGTTTCCACTTCAAGTTTAGAAAAAGTGGGCGGAGCCACCAACAACCAATCAAATTTCATTCATTGATTTTCAATAGAAAAAAATAGAAATGCTGCCATTTTTACACATTAAATGACAGCATTCCCAAACTTTGGTATGTTAGTCACTGAGTGACTGTGGTTCACAATTAGGAAAAAAAGGGGCGGGGCAACAACAGCCAATCAGATTTGGGCCTGAGTTTTGCCACGGCAAGCACCACTCACATTTTCTTCAGGAAATGTACCTCTCTAGTCTGTATTTACAACCTTTATAAAGCAAAAAAAAAAAAAAGAAATATGGTGGTGTACTTACCATTTGTCTGCAGTGATCCTTCCAACATCTGTTAACCTTTTTTAAAAATAAAAAGCTGTCTAGAGATTCTGTGCACACATATGAGTTAAGGGTTCTAGAATATACATTCTCTTCAAATGTCAACATATTAAATTCATCAGTCAAGGTTTTGAATATAGTTTGTGCTTCCATTTTATTTAGCATCCGTAAAGTTACATACTCCACAATTTAAATTATATCTTCAGTTTTGTTTTCTATTTTTACCTTAGAAACTGCTTGAAAAAGTTTGTAGTATGCGTTTAGTATAAAACTTACCATGCCCCATATATTTTTTTGCATCAAAGGGGGCAGAATGCACCCATCTTATTTTATACTACTGAAGGTCCTGGAGGTTTACAGCAGCAGCCTGGTTCTGTACTTACAAGTATAAGTGTGTATTGGTTTCACAAACTTTTCTGCGATGTGTATATTTCACATAACAGTAGCTTTGCCTTTCTCAATTATATTGTCTTTGTTATTACATAATAAACTTTACACAGATTACATATTTAAATATAGTTCAACATGAGCCTATGATTAAGTGCACGAAACGCATAAAGCTGGCCATAGATGTGCAGATTTTATCCTATGGCCGACAAACTATCTGTGTTGCAATCTCCCAACCTACAACTAACCATTCAATATAAATAAAGTAGTAAAAATAACAACGTTCTGTCCATGAAATGAGAGACAGCAATCTTACGAAAGTTATGTCTGACAAACAGTAGTGACAGTCACCCACTGATATTGTCAGACAGGCAATACATGCAGGGATATTATCGTTAGCTGACAGAAATCTTCTAACCTGTCTGATCAACGATCGCCATGGTATGAAAAATGTCAGGACAACCAACACATACAAACCTTTGTTTTGTACGAGTTAATCTTTGCATCTATGGCCAGCTTTAGGCTTTGTATATTATCTGCTTTAATGAAAGTCTGCAGTTCCTTTAAATACATGGTCTGTGGGATCTGTGAGTGCCTGCTGTTTCTTTCCTTGGTCTGCTAGTTAAACATGAAATAAAAATTAAGCCATTTACATAGGTGGGGCCCTGAAACAATGCTGGCATTCTGGGGAAAATATTTCACTTTTTTTTTTCTAGAGCCAAGTTTTTTTTTCTTAAATACATAATCTTGCCAAGATTTTTTAACACAATAGTACAAAAAAAAAAACAACAAAAATCGCTAAATAAGCAACAATGCTGCTTTTTTTCTGTGATTTATGTGAATTGCAGCACGTAATTTAATAAATCTGCCTCATTAATACTGTATACACACACACCTACCTATTTAACCTGTCAGGTTTCTTTGATGTTGATAAAAGCAAGCCTGGATTGTAAATTTTTGGCACTGCCAGTCAGGTCAGTTAGTGCTGCAGTATATTTTACAATCTACAGCAGGTAAGCAGTTACTTATCTAGCATTCTGATTCTTCCAAAGTAGAACAAAATCATAATAAAAAGGTCAAATTCAATGTGGTCCTTAGAACTCCATATAAGTCTTTAAGAAAAGGATATTCCCTGAACTGATCTATTTGAGCTTTCATATGTTCTTCACATACTTGACGAAGTTGTTTGTAAAGGTTATGAGAAACTTTATAGGAGCATAAATTTTCTACAGCCTGAAAGAACAAAAGAAACCACAGTACATAATTAATATTTCTTGTGATAGGATGTACAACTTTGATGTTAACCCTTTCATGAACACACTGCTATCAGTGCCTAGATACTAGATATCCAATTACATAGGTATGGCAGCAACTTTCAGCACTAATATTGGTAAACCAATGAATTTTAGATGTACTGGCATATCCATAAATTGGAGTACAAAACTTAAATACAGGCGCCCATTTACACTGGCCACATTAAATAGCATAAAGTCAATTTATAAAAACTCTGTTAAATCTCTGTTAAATCTGCTCATGGGCAGAAACCCATAGTAACAAATCAGTGACTGGCTTTTTTCAGGCAGCTGCAAGCTGAATGATGAATGCAAACATTTGATTGGTTGGCATGGGTTACTGCCCAAGTGCACATTTGCCCAGTGTTTTATCCAATCCGTTTTAAGGCTATGTTTTAGGGCTCTTACACCCGAGCGGTTTTACCTGCACTCCCCTGCATTGTGCTTTCATCCCGTTCAGGCGCAGGAGTAAACATACTGAATTATTGTCAATGGGGCTGTACTCACACAGCCAAACGGTGGTTGGGGCGCAACATGTTGCATTTTATCTGCGTTTGTTGCTTACATGCGTCAGAGTACAGCCCCATTGACAATAATTCAGTGCGTCTACTCCTGTGCTGATAAAACAGCTTTGTAACAGCACGTGACTTCTGTTTCTTTGTAATGCGCATACTTGTGGCTTCATCGGATCACACAAAATCGTCCACTGAGCACCTGAGGGGCGCTATTACTTTTGTTGTTGTTTTTGTAATGTATTTATACCACGGCTAATAACCTATAAATATTACTTTGTATTTGTAGATTCTGCATTTTGTCATTAGGTGTAACATACACCAACTTTCTGCTAAAATACCCAGAAAATAGATAGTGAAACCAGTCCCCTAAGCATTCTTATCAGTCCCTCTCTAAATAAGCTACAATACTTTGGAACAGGTTGCTTCTATAGTCAAATATTTGTGCTAACAATACAATTTAACAATACAATTTAGGATTTGGCAAGGCTGCAGATCTTTTACCGATATGCCTACCTTGAGGGGGCAAATAGGCTGCAACGCTATGCAGTCAGATTGAGGAAACACACAGAAATTGATCTAGATCCGATAGTAAAATCTGCCCGATTGACAATTACCCGATTTTGGCCATATACTGTACTGGTCACTAGGTATGTTGATGGGCCCCATATATATGTCAGATAAGTTGCTGAATCGGTCAGAAGGGACCAAATCAGCACTTTACTGTAAATCGGCCTATGTATAGCCACCTTAATCGAGGGCACCATGAGTTATATCTATATCTCATAACACCACTGCATGTTGCTATATACCAGAACAAAGGATTATCAGATGGGTATGTTTGGATTATCAGATTAATTAACTGTGCAGCATAGGGTGAGTGGTTAGTGAAAACTTCACTAAAATAGCAAAGCAAAGTCATACCTGGTATAACTCCTCCAGGTTGTATTTTATAGATGTGCTACTTTCTATGGCATTCACTGCCTCCTGGAGCTTTTGCCATGTGTCCTGAGTGTAGCTGTCAGGCAGTTTTGGTTTATCTGTAATTTCAGACGCAAATGTTACAGTCAGAGCCATACAGACAACAACATGTTAAGTCTAGTTACTAAACGTATTATTATGCACGTTTGTTTGGATTCTTTTAAATTCAGTGGATTATGTGAAATTTAACACATGTGAAAAATTAAATACATGATTTCAGTAAGTACACTTTATATGCAAACAACATATGCCGAAGGGACTATTACTACCCACTGACATACTCCTTGAAGAGACAGTAACTATTACATTTATATACATGCAAATTAACAAAAAAGCAAAAGAAAAGTTGGTGTAAAGCACGTTCTGCCCGGCGAACCGAATCCTAATTTGCATGTGCAAATTATGGGCAGGAGGGAAATCATGTGACTTTTTGGTCACAATAAAAGGAAGTAAAAAATGTTTTCCCCTTCCCAACCCTATTTTGCATATGCAAATTAAGATTCGGATTCGGTATTCAGCCGAATCTTTCACAAAGGAGTCAGGGGTTTGGCCAAATCCAAAATAGTGGATTTGGTGCAACCCTAAAATAAAGTATAACTAACTTTTTATGAACCACCAGTTTACATTAAATGAGTTTACTAGTCCCAGCATTCTATATACAAATTATTAAACTAGGAATGAGGTTGAAATGCATTAAGAAAATCCTACCTTTAAAATTTTTAATGATTAATTTTTTGGAAGCTGTAGGCTTAGAGATCAAGGCTGAAGGCTTTGTGAGACCATTGGCATGTCCAGCAAGTGTTGAAAAGTTTGCTTTTTTCTGAGCTTCATGTGCCATAGTGGTGCACTGGTGAGTCGCTCAAGGATTACACAACATGGAATAATTAGATTACAACAAGGGTTCAAAGAATGAGTGTCAGCAGAGCTCTTTCTCCATCTGTTCACTGGAAATCTATGTTTCACAAAATTGCAGAGATAGAAAAAGGATTTCAGTGTTTATTTAAAACTTTAATGCAAAATGATTATTAATAACAACTACCATTACAACCCCAATTTCAGCCACATTTTCAAATGCATTATAGGTCTGAATTTTATACATTCAGGAAGTTATTTACTAAAGTCCGATCAGGCTTTTTGGAGCAAAACTTTATTTCTTCAGCCCCCCTTAGTTTTTTAACTCAAATTTTTGGAGATTTTTTAAAGTCCAATTCTGAATCCAAAAATCCGCCATCTCAGACCAACCGAGGTTGTATACAAGACAATGGGAGAAGTCCCTATCCTATTTGGAAGTGGTCTGCGTTGGAATTCGGCAGAAAATCAGTCTATTTTGGGATTTTCAGCAAAAAGCCTAAAAAAAATTGAGCGATTTGGGGAAAAACCTCAGAAATATTGAGAAATATCGAGTTTACCCCGATCCGATTAAATTGTGCTTTTGTAATAATAAATAAAGTCAAATCGTGGATTCTAGTTTGGTCTGACTTTTTTATTTAAACAATCAGAAAATTTGGATTTTAGTAAATAACCCTCTCAAAGTTCATTGTATTTACACAGCTATGTGGCTCTAGGAAGAGTTATTGTCCCAGACAAGTTGTAAATGGGTCAACAAAACTTAAGCAACTTCAAAAATGTGGGGTGGCCGAGGAATACCATGCTACCTTTATATGAATGACCTGGCCCAACAGTATTGACATTTTAATAGACTCAAGACACTGGCACCTGAGAGGGAATGTATCTCTCATCTATTGATTTTGTTTCATATGTACTGGTCATTTTAAAAAAAAAAATTGGAATAGTAATGAATCCTAAATTTAAAAGGAAACAGAAGTTCACTGTAACGTTTAGCCTGCTTCAGCTAAGCTTATTATCTATTCTGCTCTTATAAGCTAAAATCAATCACAGACCACTCTAGGCAGCAGTGTTGTAAAAATAAATATAAAAAGGTAACCGACCCTGCAATGTGCTTTGTGAGACATCTGCTCTGATCCTGAGTGTATATCTATAAACCATAAAGAAAGATGGTCCTGCATAAAAGGAAAGAGACAGCCACATCAGAACTAGAAATAACCCCCCATGCAAATAAAAGTGACTATTACACTATAAAGTAATTCTCTCATAATATCACACATGTATTCTTGAATTATAACAGTGTTCTTTTAAATATACCCTTTAATAAGGAGAATTAACTTACATTAATTTTCCTTAGAGAAGGAGCAATATATGCAATGGTCTACCTAATGAGCTAACAATTCCCTATTTGAGAATGCAAAGAGGTAAAAAAAGGTGTAGTCCAACTTCAAGTTAACTTTTTGTATGTTATAGAATGTTGTATTTTAATTGGTCTTAATATTTCATGACGCTTTAGTTATTCTCTTTCTTCTTCTGCCTCTTTTCTCTTCAAATAGTGTTCCCTGTCCCTGAAACCAAACAAACCAGATGTTTGCCCTGAAAAGCTACACTTTTATTGTTACCTGTCTTTACCCTCTAAATATTCCAATGCTTCATTCAAAACACTACTTTTTCTAGGGTTTTTAGGGTAAATTGGACCCTAGCAACCAGACAACAGCTAAACTTCCAAAAAAAAATGCATATGTCTCAAAATATAACTGTCTATATCATAACTATGGGGCACATTTATCAATGTTTTTGTGCTAAAATTAATGAATTCTACATTTACAGCGTTGAGTTCATCCAGAAGTCAATGGAGGTTGTCCTATGCAAAATGTATGACATTTTTCAACTGGAGTTTTTTGAGACTTTTGAGTTACTGAATTTATTTTTATAAAACTTGCTAGACTCATTGGAATGGATGGCTAGAATGTATTGATGCTTTAAATTTTTCACGTTTTTTTTTTTACTTAAGGAATACCTCACAAATTTGAATTTTGATCAATAGGCCCGTAATAGTTTACAGAAGTGTCTGGGTTTCCTCTGATACAGACTTTCCTTGTTGTGTGTAATAATAATCTATGTACTTTAGTTTTTTTTTTTTTTAACAAAATATGTAAATCCTATATAAAGTGTGTAAAGATACAGTTGCAAAGTCTGGGATATGGGGGTGGAACAAATGTAAGACTCTATACTGATAATTTCAAGTGTTATTTCCGGTTTTCCTGCTATTTGTCAATGCAACACACAGCCTCAATGCAAATAAGATTTACACTACAATTTTGTTGACTGGAAACCAAAACATTCTTATAAATGAAAAGCAGCAATGTAAACACTGCACATTATAAAAATAATGTTGTACCTGTTTACACAGTACAGAAATTGAACATATACCCATTTATATACATTTCTCTTCAAACTTTTTTATGAATTAAGGGTAAGATTTTGCCTAAAGTTAAATCTGTTCTACTGCGGGCAACAAATCTCCCAAGAATGAATTGCCGTTGAATAACATTACAATCACAACAAGTAAAATATACAGTATACTCATGGGGATCCAGAGCAATAGTGGCAAAATGCGATGAGAGGCAATTTCCCCCAATTAAGTGGAACGGTTTTATTTGTGGTAACTCCTTTTTGAAAGCTACATTCGATTGGTTGTTATTGGTTACTAGACCTGGTGCAAACATTGTAATTTTTACTCCATTTCTACTGATCTGGAGAAACAGTTTCCATTCAGAACACCTTTAGGCTACAACATAAAAGAACAGTATTAAAAGTGCTGATCCTCATGCTAACAGATGTTTCTATTCTAACAAAGCAGTGGTGCAGTGGACTGCCTGTTACCACTCTATGTCCATCAACCTGGGTGCTTGTCATTCCATAAAATTAGCAGTGGTCATTAAAGGGGGGGGGGGTTCACCTTTAAAGTAACTTTTATTATGTTATAGAATGGCCAATTGTAAGCAACTTTTCAATTGGTTTTCATTATTTATTTTTTTATAGTTATTTGCCTTCTGACTCTTTGGAGCTTTCAAAAGGGCATTGCTGACTCCCTTCTAAAAAGCAAATGCTCTGTTAGGGCAGGGGCACATGGGCAGATTTGGGAAGATTTAGTCGCCTGGCGACTAATTGCCTCTTCCTCTGGGCGACAATCCTCCCGAACTGCCTTCCCCCTGCTAAAATGAAAAATCGCCTGCGCCAAAGTCGCCCGAAGTTTCCTCGTGAGGCAACTTCGGAAATCGAAGCACCGCTAGTGCCATTGCGCTTTTTTGGGACTTAGAAATTTTTTAAACTTTTTTTGAAGCAATCCCTATCTACTAAGGCTTCAAATGTACTGCTATTGCTACTTGATATTCCTGATCTTTCTATTCAGCTCGTCTCCTATTCATATTCCAGTGTCTTATTCAAATCAGTGCATGGTTGCTAGGGGAATTTGTACCCCAGCAACCAGACAACTTAAAATGCAAATTGAAGAGCTGCTGAATAAAAAGCTAAATAACTCAAAAACCACAAATAATTAAAAATGAAAACCAATTGCAAATTGTCTCAGATTATCCCTCTCTGCATCATACTAAAAGTTATCTCAATGGTAAACCATCCATTTAATAGAGTCCTCTACCCAAAAGAACAAATCTTTGCATAATGAAGGAAAATTCATATCAAAGGAACTTCCAAACATACAGAATGTTTTCAATAGAATAAATATTTGTAAATGTTGTTCTTACCTAACTTTTTATTTTCTGCGCGCTTCTAGTTTAGACTGCGGAAACAATTTAGCCGGAACTAGCTGGTTTGCAGACTTGGAAAACTGACCTAGCACATTGTCTCACAAGCCCAAACCAAATAACAGAAAGGGTCACACACACACACATATATATATATATATATATATATATATATATATATATATATATATATATATATATATATATAATGCACACACATTGGAAACGTTAAAGGATATCGCTTAGAATGACATTATGGAATGATACAAGTCATGTGAGGAGATCCCTTTACAAAGAGAGCAGAAATGCCTTAGGTCAGACAGCTGGCAAGACTTTCTCGTCAGAGAGGCTGCAGGTGCACTCAGTGAGCTAGCCCAGTCCCACACGTCAATGCCAAGAGCTGCTGTCAATCCCTTACAAGGCATTTACACTATGACACTTTCCACAAGCTGTTACATTTCAGAAGTGAATGGAAATAGAAGGCAGGAAGGTGCTGAGAGTAAAAAGGGGAACACTTGTACAGTTGCTGCACAAAAGCATCACATAAGGACGTTTAGGGCCCATATAAGGGGGAGGGGAGAAGGCCGCCCCAATCGCCCACAATCACAATAGCTGCTGGTTATATATCCCACTGCAAGTGCCCCAAGACTCTTTAGATGCCGCTGGGTTTTTTTTTTTGTTTTTTTTTACAGCAATGACTTACAAACAAACGCTCGACTTCCGGAAAAGGAGCAGTTTAAAGGTGATCCCGAAGTCTTAAAAAATGTTTTGAGTGAAAATGTGACGTCACAGTCACGTGACCAAGATGTGGGCAAGAGAACGTGACGTCAGAACGGGGCGTGTCTGTCGGCTTTTCCCATCAAGGGCCCCGCCCACTGTGTAAGAACCGGGGAGAAAGAGAGGAGAGTGGTGGATGTGTAGCGAAATATAAGCACGTAGTTTTGAGGTTACCTTTGGAATTAAAATGGCATTCCTTAGATTGGCTGGGACAGTCACCGAACTTATCAATCGACGCGTTCGTAGTTTTGTATTACTACCGCACTGAATATAATAATACGCAGTCACTACTTCCGGGTCACAGGGCGCACTAGCCGGTTTCCGGGGAAGTTAAGCGACGCTAATTTAGTCTTTCAGCAGCAGAACTAGGTAGAGGAGCAAAATCTATTTGCCACTTGTATTGTTGTTATCATTTGATGGTTTAATGGTTAGTGCAAGTACATGTGTATCTTCTCTAGGCACTTTGTATTGCATTTGCTGAATAGAGAAACTCACGTGTAGTCTTTAAAGGAGTTGCTGTTCAACCTCTAATTAACTTTAGTATGATGTAGAGACTGAGATAATTTGTAATTGGTTTTCATTTTTTAATATCTGAGTTATTTAACTTTTCATTCAGCAGCTCTCCAGTTTGCAGTGGTTGCTAGGGTCCAGATTAGCCTAGCATCCATGTACTGATTTGAATAAGAGACTGGGATATAAATAGGAAAGGACCTGAATTGAAAGATGAGTAAAAAAAAAGTAGCAATAGCAATAAATGTATAGCTTTACAGAGCATTTGTTTTTAGATGGGATCAGTGAACCCCATTTGAAAGCTGAGAAGAATCCAAAGAAAACAGGCAAATAACTGAAAACTGTAAAAAAAAAAAATAATCAAGAGTAATTGAAAAGTTGGTCATGCTATAACATACTAAAAGTTAATTTAAAGGCAAACCACCCCTTTATTTTTTTGTGTCTAATGGTTTAGGATAAGGGAATTTTCATGCTCTTACCACCCCATTCATTGTTTGTTTTTGTTTCCTGATTCAGTGTTTTGCCCACCTCTAAGAGGTGGCTGATGGTGGATATTTGTATGTTTTTCCACTATGAGACAATCCATGTGACATTAAAGTAGTATTTATAGTAATAAAGAGGGTAGTCAATTCAAAAATGATTTTGCCTAATGAAAGAAAATAGCCTACACAACTTATAATTACAATATAGTTTAGATATGATATAGATGTGATTTTCTTTCCCTTTCTAGTCTCTGCACTCACTGCTGGTTCAAACTCTTCAAATAATATATAAAATGATTCAGCCAGCTAGCTTCCATTTTACTGTTTAGGATTCATCATCAACACGGCAGAAAATATCACCAGCCGAGACATACTTTTTTCAGTAGAAATTGTTTACAAATAACTATAAAACCGTTAAAATCCTGTAGAATTACATTTTCTTTCACTATGCAAAAAGAGTGTTGTGTAGACATCCCCTTCTTAATTTGTACTTGATTATTGAAATAGTGCAGCAAGAGCCTGCAGATTACCAGACCTGTTAAAAAAAAAAAAGCATGCAAGTTTTGGGAACTGGCATGTCATTCTGTAAATTGTAAAAGGAGACATTTTGGGGCACATTTACTTAGCTCGAGAAATAGAATAAAAAAATACTTTGAATTTCGAAGTATTTTTTTGGCTACTTCGACCATCGAATTGGCTACTTCGACCTTCGACTACGACTTTGAATCGAACGCTTCAAACTAAAAATCGTTCGACTATTCGACCATTCGATAGTCGAAGTACTGTCTCTTTAAAAAATACTTTGACCACCTACTTAGCCACCTAAAACCTACCAAGCATAATTTTTAACCTATGGGGAAGGTCCCCATAGGCTTTCCCAGCTTTTTTTGATCGAAGGAAAATCGTTTGATCGATGGATTAAAATCGTTTGATCGTACGAATGAAGGAAATGCGGTAAATCTTTCGATATTCGAAGTGGAAGGATTTTACTTCGGTCGAATATCGAGAGTTAATTAACCCTCGGTATTCGACCCTAAGCAACTGTGTTGCCCATCTTATTGTAATATTCTGACTGAACACCATTTTGTCAAACCACATTGTGTCTGTATTCACTGGCAAGCAAACAATGTAAATTTTAGCTTAGTAATATCACCACCTGTCCTGTGGCAGTTGCTAAGCACAGGGCTGTCCTGCGCTGGTTTCATTCTGAAGTGCTTTGTGTATGAGCAGAGCACTAAGGTGCATTCTCCTGCCCCCCCACCCCCTTAGTGTTTTTACACTTCAGCTGGGGCATTGTATATGACTTGACTTCTGTATCTCCTTTGTTTTAGGTCCATGCACAGATTAATTGCAACATTATCACTGCATGAAACTAAGTTTCACAAGTTTTTAGATCTTGTGGAAATTTGAAATAACAATGGAACTTTTTTTTTTTTATTTCAGATAAACTGAACACTGACTAGCTAGAACAGTGAATGTGCAATTCTTATGTAACCGTATTAAGAAAAAAACCCCCACTGGAACAGGGAATATGGCACACATTACCATAAATCAGTATTTGCAACAGGTAGGTTTCCTCAAGAAATTATTACAAAAAAATGATTTAGTGCCTGGGATTCTTCTGCACAATTATGCCCATGCTGATACATTTGTCCTTTTGCAAAAAAGTATTTTATGTAAGAGACAGTTGTTTCTGCTCTGACTTGTGAGATAAGCATGCTCCGGAAAGTCTACTTAGGATCTTTTCTAATGTTATATATAAATATATATGAAGATACTTTTCTTTTCAAGGAAATCTGATGACAGAATCTTGTAAAATACTTCCTTTGTGTTCTAGGTGCAGGAAGCAATTGACTCTAAAGATGGCTTTAACTGTGCAGACCTAGTTTCATTCAAACACCCTCATGTTGCAAATGCTCGACTACAGGTAGCCAAACCTTCTTTATTTATTTACTACAACAGTTACCTAAAACAAACCGTTTTAATGCTAGACGTTTACTTAAAATGGATTTCCACACCTTCTGTCTCATACGCTCTTTTGATTGTAAGCACTAAATAGGATTGTCTTCTTTACCTCTGTTACTGGTCAGTGTCACAAGGAACAGTTAAACTGGGTAAAGAGATAATTTGGGGGGGGGAAAGGTTTAGATATAGTTGGCCAAAAAATGTAATCTATTAAGGCTGTAGTGAACGAATGTCTAACATAATAGCCAGAACACAACTACCTCCTTTATATCTCTATAACCTATTAGTCTTCTCCTGTTTCTTAGAAATCTATATTAACATTAGTAATCTTATATCTTTGCTCATTTTTATTAATGTTTGTGTGTGTTAGTTGTTATCACCAGAGGAAAAGTGTCAGCAGGTACTGGAACCGCCTTATGACGAAATGTTTGCAGCTCACTTACGGTAAGAATGTGTGGGATATATGGCATTTGTAATGTGTGCACGGCAAATCACAGTACTACAGGTATTGGGCCTGTTATGCAGAATGCTCAGGACTTCCGGATTTCCGGATAATGGATCATTCTGTAATTTGGATCTTCATAACTTAAGTCTACTAGAAAAATAGATAAACATTAAATAAACACAATAGGCTTGTTCTGCCTCTATTAAGGACCAATTATATTTTAGTATGGCCCATGTACAAGATACTGTTTTACTATTACAGAGAAAATTAACTTAGTTTAGTTAAATCTCTCTTTGTTTTCTTTCTAGGTGCATTAATGCAGCGTCCAACCATGACTTTGTCGAGGCATATAAATATCAAACACTTGTTGTGCAATATCCTTTTCTTTAATAAAGCATTTAACACATAAATACATAAATCAATAGATTAAACATCCACTTAGAGTCCCGCAGCGCATCTGGTACCCGCAGGTTACCCTCAAAAAAAGCGGGAACCCTGCAGAATGAGGGGAGGATTTTCAGGTGGGGGTATACCTGTGGGTCGGATTGCGGGTCTTATCTAAATTTCTTATCTTATGTAATATTGTCTATATTTTACTCCTTTTAAAGTTTTACAAAACTTGTTTCTGTCCCCGCCCACTTTTGATGACGTCCCTTCAGGTTTGCAGCACCATCACTTCCTGTTTGTTGGTGGTCGGCAGGTTGCAGGTCGGGTAGCGGATAAAGTGGGGAAATATGCTGGTTGCAGTTCAGGTCGCGGGCCGCACAGCCTATCTATTTACCCAGTTTTTATTTTTATACTAAACAATTCCTATAAAGGGTTTGTTTGCCTTCCGAACACTTTTTTCAGTTGTTATTTTCAAATTGTTCACCAGAAGTAAAGACTTTTTTCAATTGCTTTCCATCTTTTATATTTCACCTTTTAAGTTTATTGTTCCTATCTCTGGTAATTAAGGTGCAGTTCTGAACTGTTACAATTTGCTACATTTAGCTGATGCATTTCTCAGCAGTATATTTGGAATATTGGTAATTATTGTATCAATTCTAACAGCTGCCTGTAATGAAACTAAGGGATTCAGCTCAACAGAGCCAAAGAAGAAATATATCAAATGAATGTTTCATAAAGAGTACATTCCCTGAAACTACAGAAGGAATAAGTATAGTTACCATAACATATGTCTTTTATTTTATGTTTACAATATATGTGAAGCTTGCCTAGCATTAACAGAAAAATTGAGCATTGTGAATTGTGAGTAGCTTAATTCCCAATCTTTGGTAAACTCCAGTTATACACACATAACCTTATAAAATACATTCTTAAGCTGGCTATACAAAAAAACTGAAAAAAAATGTTGGAAGGTGAACAACCCATTTAAAGGAGAACTAAAGCCTAACTAAAGAAGTAGGCTAGAAATGTTGTACATTATGTTTTGGGCTTCTATACCAGCCCAAGGCAACCACAGCCCTTTAGCAGTAAAAGATATGTCTCTCCAAAGATGCCCCAGTAGCTCCCCATCTTCTTTTCTGCTGATTCACTGCACATGCTCTGTGCTGCTGTCACTTACTGAGCTTAGGGACCCACTCACAATATACAATACACATAGAATAGAAATGTCACAATATAAGGCTGATTAGTATTTAATACAGATAATTACTACAAGGCAGCACAGAAACCAGTGCAATTAGCATCAGAATTTAATAACCAGCCCTGTAGCATCAGCTCATATCACAAGCCAACCAGATTTTCTGCTTGATAATTTGTGATGACCCCTAAGCTTAGCTTCTCAACAGCTGCTCAGAGCCTACTGAGCATGTGAGTGTCGCAGACACTTTTCAAGATGGTGACCCCCTGTTATAAGTTTGAAGTCCTGGATCATTGCTGCTATTGAGAAGCTGAAACTTTAGGCTGGTTCAATCTGTTCAGTACCGTATATAAAATATGACATTTTTAGCCATATTCAATTTTAGGGTTTAGTTCTCCTTTAAATGTTTACTATCCATTATTACCTATGCATTGGTTGATAAGTACTCAATGTTTTCCACTTCTTTGTAGCTCTGTGTATTAGAAAGATTTGGAAGAAATCATTTACACCACTGTTTTATATAATGCATAGCAAAAAAATTGTTGCAATATTCTCTTCAAGTTTTCACTTTTTTAAATTTTTATCTGCTGGGATGTAAATTCATGTGATTGACAAGTTTGCTTTTCTTAACACTTATCACATCTTTTCTGAAAAGCTTTCAAGCTCATAAAGAAGAAAACTGGTAAGTAACATTTAGATTGTATTAGACGTCAAAAGCATGACAATAAATTAGCGACATCTTTTGCTGGTAACACTGTGTCAGATTTAGCTGTATTGACTAAATAAAAAAAATATTAAAAAAAAACCTTTTGTTTTGGCTGTTAACTGAACAGATGGTCCCAGCTGAGAACCATATCCTTGTAGCTGGTGTGGCTGATGGGAATGGTGACTTAGTTTGGGCCCAATTTTGGAGCAGTTAACTTAAAATGGACTTCCAATATTTGCCCGCAAGGCAGCACACTTTGTGTTTATACTACTGCATGCCACAAGTTTAGGGAGTTTAACCCTCCTGTCTATTGCAAAAACTGAGGAGAGATTATGTATCAGTAGTAGTTCAACTCTGGAAAATAACTATGGCTGATCTGTATATAATATAACTCTTATACCTGTTTATCAGCAAATTGCACTATTAGCCTTTTCTTTCATAAGTCAGTTTCTTGCCTTTCATATTCACATTTGCTTGTGTGTTTCCTTTGTATTTTAGGGCCTTGCCCATTATGTACAGCATCACTCTTGACTTGCGGATATTTGCTAACAATGTAAGTAAATGAGGCATCTTCTCATTTTATCCAACTTTAGATTCAATAAGCAATTTGCCAAGACATGATGAACTTGTGATGAGTTTCCACAAGAAACCATTTATTTATAAAACCATTCATTTGTGTGACATTTAAATCTGATTACAAATATCAGTTAATGTATTTACACTATAGCAAATATTTTCTGCAGACCTTACAGTTCAACTTGGCAGTTGCTTATTTTTAATAATCTGGTAATTCTAGTTCAGCCATTCCAGGATTTAATTATGTTTGTGGAAAGTAGCTTTATTTGTTCAAGCGCAGTCTTCTTTTCATACAAATAGAAAAATATGTACTGTGTAATAATATAGATATATACTTCAAGAGATCCCATAGATAACTCATTTGGCCCAGCCGCAATATCCCAGGCTTTGTGGAGTACCTGTATAGAAATAAGGCAGGACTGCACAGAGAACTGTGTTTTAGAGGGATTAGTAAACCAATATGTGGAAATGACAGCAAGGATTTCATTTAGGATACATTGAATCAGCTTGTCTGCAGCATTTACATTTTTTGCTAAAGTTTCAGAGACCCAGCAATGGGTCTCATAGGGTTAGACCCAATTGCTCTAGTTGTTGGGAAGTTGATACTTAGCTTATCTACAAGGTAATGTTTTATACAAGGGCCTGCAGCTTTTTGCTTAGTCCGAGTCTATTTTTTGTAACGTTTGCAAAGGGTTTTCCACAGACGCAAAGACTCTATACTCACTGCCCTACCTGCAGGCAACAAATCTGAAAAAACCTTTGTAATTCGTTTTATCTTTGTTTGCTAGAGCTTGCCCGGAAGTATGAGTAGACAGAGGCTTATTTATCAAAATTAAAATTTGTATGATGTTAGAGTAGTAAATCCAGAAACTCAAAGAAAATTATGGAAACAAAAATTTGAATGCCTCTAATTTGTACTGTATCATTTTCAAAGGGTCAAAAAAAATTGACTTTTACATGAACGCGGCAGCTTTTAGATTATTTTTGAACTGTAGATATCATACATTCGAGTTTTTGAAAGCATAATTCTAATTCAGGAGATTAGAGCAAAAACATTTGAACATTTGAATTACAGCAAAAATTTGAATGCGAACGTTGATAAATCACCCCCAAAGTGTTACTTCAGGCAACCATGGGTACCTGTTTGGCTCTGAGAAAAGACATTTCACATCCTCATTTTTTGTGTTTTTATTTTATTGATATTTTGATTTTTATCCATAACCGCTCCATAAACCTTGTCGCTGAAGGTCAGAAGTATACAGTTTGTTACAATAAATGTTGGCATTTATCAGCTGCAACTTCAGCCCCTACTGAGCATGTGCACTGACATAGTTGCTACTGGACTTGATAAAATGGTTACTGAGATGTTACTGGGACACATGAGAATGTACAGCTTACATGTGTGTTGCCTCTCCAGGCTGACCAGCAGCTAGTGAAGAAGGGAAAAGGCAAAGTGGGAGATATGCTTGAAAAAGCTGCTGAAATTCTGATGAGTTGTTTCAGAGTATGCGCAAGTGATACGTGAGTATAGGCCTTCTTTAGGCACATAATTATATCCCATAGATCACCAACAATAGGTATGAATTGGCAAACATTTTCTCACATTTATTCGTTAGAAAGGAAGAAATTCTTGGAATATTCTCAAAGCTTTCATTCTCTTTTATTTGTATTCATTCATATGGCTAGGCACTTCCATACTGCTTGTTTTAGAATTTGCATTTTTTATACACTGACAATGAAGAGCAACATGACAGATACTGTTACGTTTAACTTACTGATCCCTAAGTAGTTTTTACCCATTCCCTCATACATAAATCACACAGGCACATTAAGTATCTGACTTAGCAATTCATAATCACGAGAAAAGAAAAATGTTAGTGTAAAATGCTTTATACTTTTTCCATGCATGTGTAAACTTGCCACATGATATAAAACTAATGATTTTCCATCCCTAATCCGGTTTAATGACCAAGAGTGAGAAGGGCTATTTGTTGATTTAATGGAAAACTATACTCAAAAGGCCTAATAGATATTGAAAAAAATGATTAAATGCTTAGTAAACCTAAATGTGATATGTTGCATATTGAAGGCTACTGAAAGCAGTATATTAATGGACTACTTAACTGGACTAGTAAGTCTAACAAGATGTACCACTGAAAAAAAATGTAACAGTAGTCGGCTATCTCCCAGCCAACCAATACCTTTTATGCTCTGTAGTTTACATATCTGTAAATAGTAAAATTAATGTAGCATTAATTTATCCCTTACTATCCCCTACATTAAATGATCTGATCATCTTCTGAATAGATAAAGATGTTATGTTTGTTATTTCTATGTCTTTCTTTTCATCCTGGTATAACTTTTCAGAATTAAAAAAATACAAAATAAAGACGCTCTAGATGTATAGTATATATATTTTTTTTATATACTTACAATGTTGCTCTGTCCTTCTCAGTCTGCAATCAGCCAAATTCTTTCCATTCAATTAAAAACTTGACAAAATCCTCTCCTTTCCATTTATTAACGTATACCACTGGCCCTGGGCCATTGCATGTGCCAATCTCTCAGACAAAGATTTCCTCATTCTTGAATTGTGCGTAGTCAAGGAATGGTAAAAACAAATGGCACATTTTTACCAGCTCGTAGCACTTGGTTAAAGTAATAGCAAGCAGGAAAAAGATAGTGCTGAAACACCAAGGGCCTTATTTATTACAGCCCGAATTTATCTGGCTATTTTAATCAAAAAAGTCCGACCAAACTAGAATGCACGATTGAACCTTATTTATTATTAAAAAATCATGGTTTTATCGTATCGGAAAAAAACACGGAAAAATCGTCTGAAAATCCGAATCTTATGATTTTTTTTGGAATTTTTCTTGCCGATTCGCTCGATTTTTTTCTGGCTATTTCCTGAAAAGCCCGAATTTTTCAGATTTTTGACCGAAAAGCCCTAGTCAGATGTTCGGGCTAATTCCAGCTCAGCCAAACGAAATGCAGATGCACACCTGGTCCCTCTTTCAACGTTCACGGTGCATGGATCATAGGAGGACGGCACCCCCAACGAAAGGTACGTAATAATTAATCCAGCACACGAAGTTTGCTCAAGGGTTATTACCCGTGTTTAATGTCAAGCCAAACAGGTTACAACGTTTCGGGGGCGTACCCCTTCGTCAGGTGATCTGTGCCTCCCACTTCCACCATTAAATAGGTAAAAAAATTTTTTAAAACAACACCCCCATATTAAGAAAAAATTTACATATCAATCAAGAACAATCAACAGGAATCCTTGGATTATAATAAAAGTCCAGAGTCCATCCAATATTCACAATAAAGTCCAAACCCCTGAAAAGTTTGAAAACATTTGTTCACACATTATTTTGTTATAAGTAGATCGTATCAAAAAAGAAAAAAATACTCAAAAGGATTCTTTAAACAATATAGGAAAGAATTAATCATACCTTTCCTTTTCTAACGAAAAAATTATCAACTTAGGAGAATCTGTAGAAAAATAGAAACAAATTAGCAACATAATCTCAAACCAAATGGTACATTGTTACAAGTAAGATCTCAGGCTGAATTCCTCATTTAACCCCCTCGGTGTCTGAGTTTGCAGCAGCCATATCCAGTAAGCCTCACGTTGTGCTAATCTTATCTTTAGATTTTGGTTCGATGAATATATTTTTTCTAGCACCTGCCATCGTAGTTGTGATGTCCTATGGCCTGCTTCAAAAAAATGTTGGTATAAAAAAGTTTCCTGCTTTTTCTTTTTATCACCAACTCCCTTAATGTCATCCTTTTGTGGTTTAAAATTTCTTATAGCAGCCTTATGTTCGTTTAACCTTATTTTAACCTGTCTACTCGTTTGGCCAATATATGCCAAACCACACGGGCATTTTAAACAGTAAATTACACCCTGAGAGTTACAGGTATGGAAACCTTTCGTGTTATGTTTTGTACCTTTTTGGGGATGTACCACATAATCTCCCTTAATAATACCAGTACAATGGCCGCAACAAAGACAGGGAAAAGTGCCTATCCTATCAGTGTGTACTTTATGGGGATTCTGCTCCTTCTTTTTAATAATGTCACCAACATTCCTACCACGTTTATACGAAAACACAGGGGGCAATGTGAACAATTTACCAAATGAAACATCACCTTTTAAGACCTTCCAATGTTTCAAAATTGTTTTCCTTATATATTTCGCATTAATATCATATGTGGAAATAAAAGGTATGCGTTTATCCTTATTAGTAGTTCTAATCTGTTTTTGTAAGAGTTTAGTTCGAGGTATCTTACTAACCTCTTCACGAATTTTTAATAGGTTATTTTTGTCATAACCCCTTGTGTGAAATTTTTCAATCATCTTATCAGATTCACAAGCATACAATTCATCATCCGATGTAATTCTCCTAACCCTCATTAATTGGCTTTTAGGTAAGCCATTAAAAAGGCTAGGGGCATGGAAACTGGCAGGACTTAATAAATTATTACGATCAGTGGGTTTTGTAAAAACTGTAGTTTTAAAACCATTGTTAGATCTACAAATATCAACATCTAAAAAGTGAATGTTGGTAGGATGGTACTCTAGAGTAAATTTTAAAGTGCTATGTGCAGTGTTTAGATATCCAAGGAATTCCAACAATTTATCTTTGCCACCTTTCCAAAGAAAAAAAGTATCGTCCACATAGCGCCAATATGACAAAATATGCGGAGAAAATTCAGAACTGGCAAAGATAAAAGTGTTTTCAAAATAATCCATAAAAATGTTTGCGTAAGCCGGTGACATATTAGCACCCATGGCGCAGCCTTGTGTCTGTAAGAAAAAATTGTTCTGAAAAGAAAAAACATTTTTCGTAAGCACCATCTCCAATAAAGTGCATAAAAAATTAATCTGATGTGTAGGTGTTTTAGTAAGGCCCAGATAAGAACGAACGCACTCAATGCCTTCATTATGCGGGATGGACGTAAACAAATCACATACGTCAAGGGAACATAGGAGGTAATCCTCTAAAGGTACAACAATCTCATCCAAACGTAACAGGAAATCACCTGTGTCTTGTACACAATGTTTCAACATTGGGATTATTTCTTGTAGTGCTATGTCAATATAAATAGCAAGAGGCTGTAACAAAGAGCCCACATTACTTACAATAGGGCGCCCAGGTGGATTGATTAGGGACTTGTGGATTTTTGGCAGAAAATAAATGTGTGAGATTTTAGCTTGTTCACGAAACAGTAAATTATAAGTATCCTCTGTGATAATACCCTCCATAACCGCTGAATATAGGAAAATTTTTATTTCATCCTTAAGTTGTAAAGAGGGATCATAATCAATCTTCCTATAATGACAATCATTATTTAACTGGCGAAATGCTTCCTTTTCGTAATCACATTTATTTAACACCACAATCCCACCACCTTTGTCAGCTTTGCAGATCACAATAGAGTCATTCTCCTGAAGATTAACCAAAGCCTTCCTCTCAAGGGCCGATATATTTTGTTTGACTTTATTGTGACCATCAATCAAATGCTTTTCAACCTCCATTCTCACTAGAAATTCAAAAGCATCAAGTGAGGAATAATTCCCAGGGGGAACATATGTACTTTTTTGTTGCAATTTACAGGCCAATTTTTTATTTACCTCATCACTCTTAATGCCCACATTTTTATCAGAAAAATGCACCTTTAATTTAAGAGATCGCATAAATTTAAAGAAATCAACAGTAAATTCAAAAGGGGCATTCACATGCATAGGTACAAAATTAAGCCCTTTGTTTAGGACTGATAGTTCTGGTTCAGTCAAAACATGTGAGGATAAATTAAAAACGTTATTCACCTCAGTTTTTGTTGTTTCCTGGCTGCTGGCTGGCGTTTTTTTGCCCCTCCTGGTTCTCTTGTGTTGCTTTGGCGCTGGCCTAAAAAAGCCGGTGAGGATTGTGCAGAGGTGCCAGAAATAGAATCTGAATCCGAGGATTGTTGAGAGTAGGCTCCTTCCAAGTCCCCTGTTGATCTGGGCTGTCTTGTATATTGGGCCTTCCTTGTCGTTTTCCATGTATACACCTCCCCCCTCTCGTAATCTTTTGTATCTCTTTTGAATTTGCGCAATTTGGATTGAAGGATTTCCTGTTCGAGTGTATCTATCCTCACCTGAAGCTCTGCAAGCGTCGTTTTGACAGTATTCATCGTGTCCTTGGCCTTGAGTTCCTCCTCTGCTGTATGTATTTGCTGGCGAGTTTCCCGCAAGCCGTTTTGCAGCTGCTGCACAGTTAGAGTGATGAGATCGAGGCTGCATTTGTTTAGGATACACTGCCATCTGGAGACAAAATCCTTGTCCTCCCGGAACAGTCCTGGCTTTATGTGTAGTCTTAACCCCCGAGGTATTCTCTGTACCTTTGCATACTCGGACAAAGTAGAGGAGTGCAGTGTCCATGCTACCTCTCTCCTCTTTAGCCTTTCCAGCTCACGCAAGATTTCAGCGTCGCCCGCCGGTGTTATCGAAGGTAATGCTTGTGCGGCGTTCAGTATCCTTTTCCTTTCCGCCTCAGTAAAGCTGAAAGTATCAGCACGTTGGTCGGTTGAGGCGGAAATATCGGCAAATGACATCACGTAGGGGACACACACGAGGGTGCAAATACTGCTGCCGTAATAGTAACGAACTTCAGCCAAACGAAATGCAGATGCACACCTGGTCCCTCTTTTAACGTTCACGGTGCATGGATCATAGGAGGACGGCACCCCCAACGAAAGGTACGTAATAATTAATCCAGCACACGAAGTTTGCTCAAGGGTTATTACCCGTGTTTAATGTCAAGCCAAACAGGTTACAACGTTTCGGGGGCGTACCCCTTCGTCAGGTGATCTGTGCCTCCCACTTCCACCATTAAATAGGTAAAAAAAATTTTTAAAACAACACCCCCATATTAAGAAAAAATTTACATATCAATCAAGAACAATCAACAGGAATCCTTGGATTATAATAAAAGTCCAGAGTCCATCCAATATTCACAATAAAGTCCAAACCCCTGAAAAGTTTGAAAACATTTGTTCACACATTATTTTGTTATAAGTAGATCGTATCAAAAAAGAAAAAAATACTCAAAAGGATTCTTTAAACAATATAGGAAAGAATTAATCATACCTTTCCTTTTCTAACGAAAAAATTATCAACTTAGGAGAATCTGTAGAAAAATAGAAACAAATTAGCAACATAATCTCAAACCAAATGGTACATTGTTACAAGTAAGATCTCAGGCTGAATTCCTCATTTAACCCCCTCGGTGTCTGAGTTTGCAGCAGCCATAAGGTTAAACGAACATAAGGCTGCTATAAGAAATTTTAAACCACAAAAGGATGACATTAAGGGAGTTGGTGATAAAAAGAAAAAGCAGGAAACTTTTTTATACCAACATTTTTTTGAAGCAGGCCATAGGACATCACAACTACGATGGCAGGTGCTAGAAAAAATATATTCATCGAACCAAAATCTAAAGATAAGATTAGCACAACGTGAGGCTTACTGGATATGGCTGCTGCAAACTCAGACACCGAGGGGGTTAAATGAGGAATTCAGCCTGAGATCTTACTTGTAACAATGTACCATTTGGTTTGAGATTATGTTGCTAATTTGTTTCTATTTTTCTACAGATTCTCCTAAGTTGATAATTTTTTCGTTAGAAAAGGAAAGGTATGATTAATTCTTTCCTATATTGTTTAAAGAATCCTTTTGAGTATTTTTTTCTTTTTTGATACGATCTACTTATAACAAAATAATGTGTGAACAAATGTTTTCAAACTTTTCAGGGGTTTGGACTTTATTGTGAATATTGGATGGACTCTGGACTTTTATTATAATCCAAGGATTCCTGTTGATTGTTCTTGATTGATATGTAAATTTTTTCTTAATATGGGGGTGTTGTTTTAAAAATTTTTTTTACCTATTTAATGGTGGAAGTGGGAGGCACAGATCACCTGACGAAGGGGTACGCCCCCGAAACGTTGTAACCTGTTTGGCTTGACATTAAACACGGGTAATAACCCTTGAGCAAACTTCGTGTGCTGGATTAATTATTACGTAATTCCAGCTCAGACCACAGGAACTTCCAAATAGGATAGGGACCTCTCCCATTGACTTATATACAACCTCGGTAGCTGCCGGATATTTGGATTTAGACTTTTTACATCCTCAGGGTATAATCTTGACAAATTCTAGTTTTGTTTTTTTTTCCACTGAAAATTCGAGAGAAAAAAAAAATCGAAGTTTTGTCATTCAGACTTTAATAAATTAGCCCCCATGTGTTTCTGCAGATAACTACAGTAAGCATGTGCATTAATAGAAATATATAGCAGTTTAGCTGGGAGATACTATATTAATATTTAGCTTTAATGTAGCACTACCTTTCCTCATTTTAAATATTTAAAAAAATGTATATGGTGAAGCAGGCCTTTTTGATGTACTAATATTGTTGTCATTTTGATATGTTAGTTGAATAAACTTTTTATCTGAAAGCAGCAGGACTACATTTGCAGATTGTTCACTTTTTGTTATATGAACCCCAATAAGATCAAACTGCAGCATTCATTTTGTATAGACCGGCCTGCAAGTTTGTCATCCTCCATCTTTGTTTTCCAACAGTCGTGCTGCTTTTGAGGACTCCAAAAAATGGGGAATGTTATTTCTTGTGAATCAGCTTTTCAAGATATATTTCAAGGTATGCTTTGCAACTGACAAAGTGTATGATTTGCATGCATTCCAGAGCAGCAACATGTAAGCAACCACCTTTGTGTTGCTTCTAGATCAGCAAGCTCCACTTATGCAAACCTCTAATCAGAGCAATCGACAGTTCCAATTTTAAGGAGGAATACACAATGGCACAGAGGGTCACATTCAAGTATTATGTTGGTCGGAAATCCATGTTTGACAGTGATTTCAAGAAAGGTAAAAAATTTAATTGAAGAGTTATAGCCTTAATACAAAATAGAATATGTGATAATGCAAAAGTTGTCACCTTGTAGTCGCATGACTAGTTAAATGAAATAAGCTTTTAAATTGAACAGTTTATTTTCCATTCTGGAATTAAGGGGAGGGGTTGTTGTGGAATTCTCTTGTTCTTTCAAGAAATGTTTGAATGTTTTTTAACAATCAAGAAAGTTTAAGCCTCCTAATGATATTTGTGCAATTTGGATTTAGTAACTGATTTGTCATTCTGGAGCCAGAAAGGAGCTTTTGAAATTATTTTGTATTAAAGACTGCGAAAACTTAAAAATCTGCTCTATTGGTTGGTAAGATCAATAAAATAGTCTTTATCTTTGTCTGATCTGTTCAGCTAAGTTGTTTGCCCAATCAGGCTGATCCATGCCCCCTTACAATTATAAGTGGGGCCTATAAAGACACATCTCATCATTATTCCTTTAATTGTTAATATAACTTGTGCCGTTGCCATGCCAGTTTAGATAGGAGTTATTTGCCTTTGTATTTGAACAGCTACATATTAGTTAGGAATAAGTTGGGTTAAAGATTAAGCTGAATTTTTTTTTCTTTACTATCTGCTAACTAACGTGCAACTAAATATGAAGCACTTTGCTCTATTGCTCTTTTTAGGCCAATGCCACATGGGGCAATTAGTCGCCACCATTTTTAAAAACCTTGATCATGACGACTTATCTCCACAGTTCCCGTACACTGAAGCTCCATGTCGCCACGGAAGCTTTTGTTTTCTTTCTAAGCGGGTAGTCGCGACTAGCCACAAAATCTGTCAACAGACAATAGGTATATTGTGGCTGGTAAGTCGCCAGTACAAATTGCCATGGCTAACACTATGGCGATTAGTTGCCGTGTACAGGTTTTTAATTGGAGCGACTAATCGCCCTGTATCTTTGCCCTTAATTGACCGTTATCATGTGACTAATTTTGCTAACTCAGAAAAAATAACCCTTTTCTTGATTTGCTTTTCTAGCGGAGGAGTATTTATCGTTTGCCTTTGAGCATTGTCACAGATCCAGCCAAAAAAACAAGCGAATGATCCTAATCTACTTATTACCAGTGAAAATGTTATTGGTGAGTCTGGTTACTTTAGGCCAGTGCTGTCCAACTTCTGTAGTACCGAGGGCCAAAAAATGCCGATAATAGAAGTCAGCCACTCCCTCTTTTAAACCACACCCACTGTAAACCACACCCTTGTTACCACAAGAACTTTTAAGATCATATCCACATTAACGGTGGTACCACACCAAAAACACAAATGGTTGGTGCTCACTGCAGGGAAATCCCTCATCACTCATATGTAAAAGTCATGTTAAAATATACCCTTAAATCCATATGCCTCATCCTCCCCTGTGGATAATACAACAACCCCCAACACATGATTAAACACCTTAGGGGCCCTTAAAGGGGAAGGAAACCTCCTCGGCGCTAACCGCCCACCCCCCCTCCCGTTTGTTGCCCACCCTCCTCCTCCCCCTGGCCTACCCCTCCCGCTGGGCAAATGCCCCTAACTTGTTACTTACCCTTCTGCGCAGGTCCAGTCCAGGGAGTTCACAGGCGACATCTTCTTCCACGCGATCTTCCTCCTTTGACCGGCGCATGCGCAGTAGGATCGTTTCGCCGGTACGATCTACTGCGCATGCGCGTGACTTTTGGCGCATGCGCAGTAGATCCGTACCGGCGAAATGCTCCTACTGCGCATGCGCCAAAACGCCGGTCAAAGGAGGAAGAAGATCGCGTGGAAGAAGATGTCGCCTGTGAACTCCCTGGACTGGACCTGCGCAGAAGGGTAAGTTAACAAGTTAGGGGCATTTGCCCAGCGGGAGGGGTAGGCCAGTTGGGAGGAGGGAGGGGGGGCAATACACGGGAGGGGGGGAGGGGGGTTAGCGCCGACGAGGTTTCCTTCCCCTTTAACAACAATTTCCAAATGCTAACAAACTCCAAGAACAAATCCTTAACAGGCTTACATCCCATAGGTAGTGTGGGACAAGCAGAGAATGACACACACAAATAGCACTGGGCAAGCAGAGAATGGCACACACAAGCAGCACTGGGCAAGCAGAGAATGGCACACACAAGCAGCACTGGGCAAGCAGACAATGGCACACACAAGCAGCACTGAGTAAGCAGAGAATGGCACACAAGCAGCACTGAGTAAGCAGAGAATGGCACACAAGCAGCACTGAGTAAGCAGAGAATGGCACACAGAAGCAGCAAAGAGCAAGCAGAGAATGGCACACACAAGCAGCACTGGGCAAGCAGAGAATGGCACACACAAGCAGCACTGGGCAAGCAGAGAATGGCACACACAAGCAGTACTGAGTAAGCAGAGAATGGCACACACAAGCTGTACTTGGCAAGCAGACAATGGCACACACAAGCAGCACTGAGTAAGCAGAGAATGGCAAAGAGCAAGCAGAGAATGGCATACACAAGCAGCACTGGGCAAGCAGAGAATGGCACACACAAGCAGTACTGAGTAAGCAGAGAATGGCACACACAAGCAGCAAAGAGCAAGCAGAGAATGGCACACACAAGCAGCACTGGGCAATCAGAGAATGGCACACACAAGCAGTACCGAGTAAGCAGAGAATGGCACACACAAGCAGTACTGAGTAAGCAGAGAATGGCACACACAAGCAGCAAAGAGCAAGCAGAGAATGGCACACACAAGCAGCACTGGGCAAGCAGAGAATGGCACACACAAGCAGTACTGAGTAAGCAGAGAATGGCACACACAAGCAGCAAAGAGCAAGCAGAGAATGGCACACACAAGCAGCACTGGGCAAGCAGAGAATGGCACACACAAGCAGTACTGAGTAAGCAGAGAATGGCACACACAAGCTGCAAAGAGCAAGCAGAGAATGGCACACACAAGCAGCACTGGGCATTTTAAAGCTTACATATGGTAAGCAGACACAGCATGTGGGGGCCACAGAAGGGGGGGTCACGGGCCGCCAGTTGGACAGCCCTGCTTTAGGCTATAGAGTCAGTTTTATAGTAATATGTATGTCCACTGCCACACAGCATATTTTGTATTATGGGAGAAATGTAATAAATAAATAAATAAATAAATCTTTAACAGAAAAAAGCTAATAATTATTCCTCTGCTTAAAATTTTTTCAGTTTACTTGTAATGTATGTTTGTGAAATAAAGTAAAGTGAGAAAAGCCTTCTCTATATCCTTGGCATAACTCTTTTATATATACTGTATATATTATAGCATGATAAGATTCTTAGATTGTAGTTATACTGGAGCAGGGTCTAATCATCTATAATCTCTCTCTAATTCTTTTCTATATAAATTTGGAATAATAATGTATTGATGCAGGGTCGGACCTGGCTCTCAGCGTGCTTATTGACGAGTGCAGGTATGGAACCTGTTATCCAGAATGCTGGGGACCAGAATGTTTCTGTAATTTGGATCTACATACTTTGTCTACTAAAAAATCTTTTCAATATTAAACCAAATAGAATTTTTTGTGTCCAATAAGGATTAATTATATTTTAGGATCAAATGCAATGTACTCTTTTATTATTACAGTGAAAATTATTTTTAAACATTTTTAAATATTGGATTAAAATGAAGTCTATGGGTGATGGTCTTCCCATAAATTAGAGCTTTCTGGATAACAGATTTACTGATAGCGGATCCCATTCCTGCATTGTTATATATTTGATTGCTTACACAAGTCAATTATTTGTTTGCTCGCAGGGTCATATGCCAACAATTCATCTGCTGAAAAAATATGATTTGATGCAGTTTGCAGAAGTAACAAAGGCTGTGAGGTATTACACGTTATTTCTCTAAAATAGACAGTGTTCTGCTGTGCTAGGGATAATATATAAATAAAGTACATTTAAAAAGAAATAAGTAAGTTTTACACTGCTGTGATTTAATATACATTTTATGTGAAGGAACCCATTAAGATGTAGAGCAATAAATCAATAGCATTCTAAACAAATGGAACGAAGTAAAGCTTCCTAGCTTGATTCAGCAATAGAAATGCCTCTTTTAAAGTATAATTCCTACTTTTTTGATCAACTAGCTATGGGATATTCATATGTTTATATTGTTTCTGTTGTAAGTTGCTATGAACAGATTATAAATAACTTGTTTACAAATAGTTATATAAATGATAATCACTAATAGTGGAGAAATGGGCATCTATTCACAGTGTTGTACAAATAGTGTAATTGTTTGCAATGGATTACTTTTATACAGTGAAAGAACTGTCATCATTTGTTTTGTCTGTGTTTATTAATTGTATTCCTCCTTACAGTGAAGGCAACCTGCTGTTACTGACCGAGGCTTTGACCAAGCATGAGACCTTCTTTATTCGTTGTGGTATTTTCCTGATATTGGAGAAGCTGAAGATTATCAGCTATAGAAACCTCTTTAAAAAAGTGTAAGGAGTTCCCACTAATATTTTGTACATGGTTCATGTTTTTTTTGTTTAAGCTGACATTTTGCCAGGCAACAAGTGAGTGCCACTGAAACTATGCTGCCCACTAGGAAAACACAGCAAACTTGTGCTTCAGCCCATCAGGGGAATTGATTAAAAAAAAAATACTATTTGCGGTGAATATAACCTACTTCACCCTTGTCTTATGCTGCCAGTGTTTGACTTAAATACAATCCCAAATGTTTTATTACCATTTGTATTACAGGTACCTTCTACTGAAAACTCACCAACTGTCTTTGGATGCATTTTTGGTTGCACTAAAGTTTATGGAAGTGGGAGACGTGGATATTGACGAAGTACAATGTATTATAGCTAATCTTATTTATATGGTAAGTGCATTTTGTGTGCTAAACAGTGTCATCCTCCTTAAAATTATCTCTACCGTTTGTAAGAATATCAGTGTCTACGTCATACTAAGTGATCCAGATTTGTACAGGAATGTATAAATATCACTTTCAGCTTCGGTTGCTCTAGGTTTACACATTAATGTATTTAGAAAAATCTTCACGTTTTTTACTATATCTTGTGCCAGTGTGAGTATGACATTGCTCTTTTTCTTGCAGTGTGATAAGTCCAACAATATTTTCCCTTCATTTCTTAACAGGGTCACATTAAAGGCTATATATCTCATCAGCATCAAAAGCTCGTGGTCAGCAAGCAAAATCCTTTCCCACCATTGTCCACAGTCTGCTAGGACCTGCTTTTTTTTTTTTAAGATGAATGTGGGAGAACGGACATTCTTGTGACTGTTATTTCAGACATCAATTTCCCATTTATAACAGAAACAATGTAATTTTATACAAACTACTACCTAAAAAACAGTCAAGGGATGTATTTTTAAAAGGAATCAGACCTTATAAAGGACATGCTTTACTCTTTGTAACACTTTTTATAAGCTCCTCGTTTTTGTAACGCTGAATAATGTCCCACAATGATCTCTAAAGATTTGTCATTCCAGTGGCATGATATGATCTATATGCTTTATCTCCCTGTATTTCCAGGGTAGGGTTAAGAGGGGTGTTTTTGCCTAGATTGTACATTATTTTTCCTGTGTATAGATTCTTCACCCGAATAAAGATTTTTTTTTTGTATTAAGGAATGTTTGTCATATCTTACAATCTTTTGATATAATAATGTAAAATATATCCATTCACTGGGCAAAACCTATAACTAAGTTTATGCAAGCTTTTTCTGTGTGTCAAAGCAATAAATGCTGGTCTTTTTGATACATTTCACTTCTTAACCCTTTAAGTGCCACAGAACGTAGAATCTACGTTCTGTGGAAAAGTATCTTGAAATGCCACAGAACGTAGATTCTACGTTCTGCAGCATATGCGAGCGGGGGAGCTCAGGAGCGGCTTTAAATGCTGCTCGCTCCTTCCCCGCTCGCTCAGAACCCCCTAGGCAACGAGCGGAGCGTGTGGGAAAGGGGCTCCTGGGGCGCGATCGTCCAGGGGCCCCATAAACGCAACAGACGCACGTGTCTGCGCGCTGCTGCCTGCACTTCCGGGTCCCTCCAGCGACGCCCACGCATCGGATCAACGGATCTGGTGACTCCCTCCTGCTTCTCCACTGCTCCTGCCATCATGGACACAGATCTGCAGCTACACACCCCAGGTTAGTGTAACACACACACACACAAAATACACTTACACACACTTTATACACTAATACATGGTTAGATTTACACTTACACACACACTCACATACATTTTTTGGGGGATCAGGGGGGTCACACTCGGGGGGGGGTACATACACTTGCACACACAAACACATGCACACACAAACACATGCACATAACATGCAATTTACCAATTGTACACATGCACACACACACACTGTTGTGTAGCTTTTTTTTTTTTTTTTCCATATTGCATCGTTGTGTTTTTGGCTGAAAAAAATGTTTTATTGCCTTTGCGAATAGCGTATTCGCTAACCTACTGTGCAATACCTTTTGTATGTTATTTCGGTGATTATTTTGAAATTTTGGGGATTTTGGTGCATTGTTAGCCATTTTATTGCATTTTCAGCGCTGCATAACTGTTGCTTGCTTTATTCTGTCCGTAAAACCTATTTTGCCAAGCTAAAATCTTCAAACTGTAATTCTGATGTCTGATTACACTAGTCTGAAAAAAAAAAGCATAGATTTTTGTGGTTTTATTGGATTTTAGTAATTTATTTGAATTTCACACTTTCTGTATTATTTTGTTATGTCTTGTAAATTTTATCTACTATATATCCAATTGGGCGTCTCTGTGCGCCACATAGTTTGGTAAATCTGTGAATATTGGGCATGAAAGTGTTCAGTAGACACCTGTCGTTCATATTTAGGATGGTTTATGCGGATACTTTACGAAATGTGGGGCATATAATGGGGTAAAATTCAAGCTTTGTGACGATTTTCAGAAATTTGATAAAAACCGTTACGTTCAGCAGTACTTTGCAGTTTGGCAGTTTGCAGTAGAAACACATATTTACCCATATTGGATTCGTCAGAATGTCTACTTTCTGAAAATATATGGTTTTCTGGGGTCTCTGTACTATTAGGGGGTCTAATGTCGCATAATACACACAGCAGGTGCTTATATTGCAGCAGCCAGAGCGTCAGCCGTGAAAATGTATATACACTATTGTCATTTGGGGGTCTCTGTGGGCCACATAGTTTGGTATATCTATACATATTGGGCATCAAAGTGTTCAGTAGACCCCTGGCGTTCATATTTCGGATGTTTTATGCTGATACACTACGAAATGTGGGGCATATAATGGGGTAAAATTCAAGCTTCGTGACGATTTTCAGAAATTTGATAAAAACCGTTACGTTCAGCAGTACTTTGCAGTTTGGCAGTTTGCAGTAGAAACACATATTTACCCATATTGGATTCTTCAGAATGTGTGCTTTCTGAAAATATATGGTTTTCTGGGGTCTCTGTAATGTTAGGGGGGTCTAATGTCGCATAATACACACACCAGGCGCTTATATTGCAGCAGCCAGCGCGTCAGCCGTGAAAATGTATATACAGTATTGTCATTTGGGGGTCTCTGTGCGCCACATAGTTTGGTATATCTATGCATATTGGGCATCAAAGTGTTCAGTAGACCCCTGGCGTTCATATTTAGGATATTTTATGCTCATACGTTACAAACTGTGGGGCATATAATGGGGTAAAATTCAAGCTTCGTGACGATTTTCAGAAATTTGATAAAAACCGTTACGTTCAGCAGTACTTTTCAGTTTGGCAGTTTGCAGTAGAAACACATATTTACTCATATTGGATTCATCAGAATGTGTACTTTCTAAAAATATATGGTTTTCTGGGGTCTCTGTACTGTTAGGGGGGTCTAATGTCGCATAATACACACACCAGGTGCTTATATTGCAGCAGCCAGCGCGTCAGCTGTGAAATTGTATATACACTATTGTCATTTGGTGGTCTCTGTGCGCCACATAGTTTGGTATATCTATGCATATTGGGCATCAAAGTGTTCAGTAGACCCCTGGCCTTCATATTTAGGATGTTTTATGCTCATACGTTACAAACTGTGGGGCATATAATGGGGTAAAATTCAAGCTTTGTGACGATTTTCATAAATTTGATAAAAACTGTTACGTTCAGCATTGCTTTGCAGTTTGGCAGTTTGCAGTAGAAACACATTTTCCCATATTAGATTCGTCAGAATGTGTACTTTCTGAAAATACGTGGTTTTCTGGGGTCCCTGTACTGTTAGGGGGGTCTAATGTCGCATAATACACACACCAGGTGCTTATATTGCAGCAGCCAGCGCGTCGGCTCTGAAAATGTATATACACTATTGTCATTTGGGGGTCTCTGTGCGCTACATAGTTTGGTATATCTATGCATATTGGGCATCAAAGTGTTCAGTAGACCCCTGGCGTTCATATTTAGGATGTTTTATGCTGATACGTTACGAAATGTGGGGCATATAATGTGGTAAAATTCAAGCTTTGTGACGATTTTCAGAAATTTTATAAAAAACGTTATGTTCAGCATTGCTTTGCAGTTTGTCAGTTTGCAGTAGAAACACATATTTACTCATATTGGATTCGTCAGAATGTGTACTTTCTGAAAATATATGGTTTTCTGGGGTCTCTGTACTTTTAGGGGGGTCTAATATTGCGTAATACACACACCAGGTGCTTATATTGCAGCGGCCAGCGTGTCAGCTGTGAAAAATGTATATACACTATTGTCACTTGGGGGTCTCTGTGCACCACATAGTTTGGTATATCTATGCATATTGGGCATCAAAGTGTTTAGTAGACCCCTGGCGTTCATATTTAGGATGATTTATACTGATAAATTACGAAATGTGGGGCATATAATGGGGTAAAATTCAAACTTTGTGACGATTTTCAGAAATTTGCTAAAAACAGTTACGTTCAGCATTGCTTTGCAGTTTGGCAGTTTGCAGTAGAAACACTTATTTACCCATATTGGATTCGTCCGAATGTTTACTTTCTGAAAATATATGGTTTTCTATGGTCTCTTTACTGTTAGGGGGGTCTAATGTCACATAATACACACACCAGGTGCTTATATTGCAGCAGCCAGCGCGTCAGCCGTGAAAATGTATATACACTATTGTCATTTGGGGGTCTCTGTGCGCCACATAGTTTGGTATATCTATGCATATTGGGCATCAAAGTGTTCAGTAGACCCCTGACGTTCATATTTAGGATGTTTTATGCTGGTAATGATACATGGACAATACGATGCTGGAAAGTTGAAGCTTTGAAGCAATTTTCAGATATTTCACCAAAACCGCCAAATTTGGCAAAGCCTCGCGACTTAGTAGTTTGGAGCAGAAAGGCATGGGTACCCATTTTAGATTCAGTAGATTGTGTACTTTCCAAAAATGTATGGTTTTGGGGGGTAAACATATATTTCTGTGTTTTTACCCCGCAAAAATGTAGTCAATATGTTGATTTTTCATTAGCTGAAGTTACCCACAGGACTATTTGTATGCGCTAACTTCATTTTGGGGCCTCTAAATGCCAGATACTTTGGTAAACCTATGAACAATGGCCACCAAAATGTTCAGAGGAACCCTGGCAATCATATTTAGGGTGCTTTTTCATGGTGCGTAATGATACATGGGTGATATGGTGCTGGGAAGTTGAAGCTTTGAGGCAATTTTCAGATATTTCACCAAAACCGACAATTTTGGGAAAGCCTTGCGACTCAGTAGTTTGGAGCAGAAAGGCATGGGTACCCATTTTAGATTCTGTAGAATGTGTACTTTCCAAAAATATATGGGTTTGGGGGGGTAAACATATATTTCTGTATTTTTACCCCACAAAAATTGCAGTCAATGTGTTGATTTTTCAGTAGCTGAAGTAAAGACCTGAACAATTTGGATGCGCTAACTTCATATTGGTGTCTCTAAATGCCAAATACTCTGGTAAACCTATGCATAATGGGTATCAAACTGTTCAGTGGACCCCTGGCAATCATATTTCAGGTGCTTTTTCTTGGTACCTAATATAGTTTCGGATATGCGGAGCAGCAAAATAAAACCTTTGAAGTGATTTTTCAGAATTTTGAAATTTTTCTAGAAAAACCGCTATGTTCAGACAAGCTTTTATGTTTGTTAGTTGGGAGTAGAGAGACATAGTTACCCATTTTGGAATCAGCAGAATGTGTACTTTTCAAAAATGTATGGTTTTCTGGGGTAAACCTACGGTTTCAGGATTTTTTGCCTTGGAATCTAAAGCATGCCGTTTTCTGCCTTAGTGCTTTCAAAATTCGGTAATATACTGCCGGGAGTTTTTGAGGTACAGAAGTCCTAAATCTCCCTAAAACTATACATATCTGGTATTGGCACGTTCGAGAGACATAAGGCTTTCCAAATCAGTTGGATTTTCATCCGTAAAATGAAATATTTTTCTGGTATAAATTGATATACTATGAAAAATGGTAATTTTTAATTTATTTTTGGTATTTAGTACTATAAATTTTTTTGCACAGGTGGAAATACATAAAAACTCAGGCAGATTTAGAAAGCTCAGTTTCTACCGAAAAAAACAATGTATAGTTTTCCTAGGTAAACTATAGGTTTCCCCTCAGAAAATGCCCCTAAAGTGAGAGAGCACAAAATGTTTAAAAAACGGCTGGCATTTCGCGTAACCAAAATGTGAAATTCTGCTGGCACTTAAAGGGTTAAAGGAACAGTTCAGTATAAAAATAAAAACTGGGTAAATAGATAGGCAATTGGATTTCAACAGTTAAAAAACAAAAGTAAATATCAACATCACCAGTAATGTTTTACTCCACTTTGTACATGATAAATAGACCCTTTAGTTAGTCAGCAACTTTAAGGGGGACCACATGGGACATAACTGTTTAGTGAGTTTACAATTGATCCTCCGCATTCAGCTCAGATTCAAAAGCAACAATTATGACCCATGTGCCTCCCCTCAAGTCACTGATTGGTTACTGCCTGGTAATCAATCAGTGGTAACCAAGAGAGCTGCAAAGCAGGAAGTAGTGTTCTGGCTATTATGTTACACATCCAGTTAATCCAGCCTTTAACTAGTTTTTATTTTTATACTGAACAATTCCTTTAAGTAAGCCAGTGAAACGGTCTGAAGTATTTAGTGTTAATTTGGTTAAAATGGCTATGGTATGTTTTTTTGTAAACAAAAAGTGTACTAAATTACAGATCCTATCACAGTAACTACACAGAATCAACACCTCTGTGAATTTCAGATGTCACCTCTTTGAAGAGTTATAATGTGCCATTGTGATTGGATTAGTGGAAGAGTTTATATGCCGAGGATTTACCACACCAGTCAGTTGAACTGAAGAAGCTGCTCGGATGAGTAGTGAAACGTCTTCAATGATTACTCAGCAAGACAAGTTGTTTTAGAATGACTTATATTAGATATACAATGACCTGGATGAATGAAAATCTTCATAGTCACTAAATTACAGAGCTTTGTACTGGTAGCCATAGTCCATAAATGGGTATATTGCAGACTTGGCTAAGGCTTCAGCTTCAAAGCTTGGCTGACCAGAATTTTATACTACATCAATGATTCATTCATTTATTTAATCCCTGATGAAGATAATGTTGGGATTAAAGATTCAGGGGCACATTTACCTAGGGTCGAATTTCGAGAGTTAATTAACCCTCGATATTCGACCGTCAAAGTAAAGTCCTTCGACTTCGAATATCGAAGTCGAAGGATTTCCCGCTATTCCTACGATTGAACGATCGAAGGAATAATCGTTCAATCGAACTATTAAATCTTTCGAATCGAACGATTCGAAGGATTTTAATCCATCGATCGAAGGATATTCCTTCGATTAGGAAATTGTTAGGAAGCCTTTGGGGACCTTCCCTATAGGCTAACATTGGCCTCGGTAGGTTTTAGGTGGCGAACTAGGGGGTTGAAGAATTTTTTAAAGAGACAGTACTTCGACTATCGAATAGTCGAAAGATTTTTATTTCAAATCGTTCGATTCAAAGGTCGTAGTCGAGTAGCCCATTCGATGGTTGAAGTAGCCAAAAGAATCATTCGAAATTTGAACTTTTTTCCTCTATTCCTTCACTCGAACTAAGTAAATGGGCCCCTCAAACAAGGTTTGTTAATCTGCAAGTATCTGTATTTTTTTGCCAAGTGTTAATCATCATTACTGCCTGGCACAAGATGAAAAGCCTTTATCTGAGATACTGTCTTTGGCCTTGAGACAACTGCTAATTCATTCTGGACATTGTTTATCAAGGTGACAGAGTTCCTGTCTCAATTCATTTTTCTTGATGCTTGCAATGTCTTGCAATTGTTGCTTCATTTCATTTAGGTGATTGTTTTTAGCCAATTCTGTGTGCTGCATGCATAACCAATGGACATACCATTTATTGTCTATAGCAGTGCTGTATATAGCCATACTCTGTTTTTCCAGGGTGGAACGAGATATTTTTGGTTGTGGTAACAGAACATATATGCATCCCAGAACCATTGCCACTGCTTTATTTTCCTTTTTTACAGGTATCCTTAATTTTATATTCAGAAAAACTTACATTATGAAACAGAGTCTTGAGTTCATTTTGTTTTGGAATGTGAATCGATAAACAAAGGGTAGAATAATGCCAAAGCACTAGTCTGTGGATGAGAGCATAATTTAGTTTCACAGCTCTGCATTCTCTCCAGCTCATTTATATTCTTCTCAAGGACTAGAGCCCAAATCCACACCTCAAAAATCTAGAAAAGAGTTTTTGCAATCAGAGGGAAGCTTGTTTAGTACCCTGGTATGAATGCCATCCAGTTCTGGACCTTGCTTTACATAGATAGTTGTATTACTAGAATTGAGTCTATTTAAAAGGAAGCGTTTGTAAGCTGCTTCCTAGACAGATGAAAAATAACATTTCTGTATCTCTGAGAATATTCTCCGAGGGTTGCTATAGGTTCCCATCGACTTTAATTGTAAAGACCATTTTAATTGAAATTTTATTATTTTAAAAGTCACATTTTTCGTGATTTTTGCATTCAGAGTTTAGTAAATAACCCCCTAAGAATTTTGACTTTATTACCATTCCCTCTATGTTTGAAAGAACAGAAGTGCAATATTTTACCTTTTCTCTCATGGATATGCTAGGATTGGCACCAGGAACCTCACTATGTAAATATTGCCTTGATGGTTGTTTGTTACTAGATATGAAGCAATAAATATTGACATTATGACATAAAAATAAAAAATGCCCAGAAATGTAGGAATTATCATTTTTTTTGTAAATGACAAAGGAATTTCTTCTGCCTACATCCTTGCAAAGTAATCCTAATTTTTACCTTCAGTAGGGTATTGTTGATTTCTCCAGCTCTGGACAAACCCTCCTACACTACATGATGTTTTATGTATCCCTTATCTTTTTTTAAGACGTGATTAATTTGTAATATTCATTATAATATAGTGCAGGGCCGTCCAACTGGTGGCCCGCGGGCTGCAACCCCCTCATTTGGCCCTCCACATGAAAGTCTGCCTGCTGTGTCTTCTTACCTTGTGTAAAATTTTAAAGGTATCACTACAGAGATTGACTGGTCCCTGCATTGTTTATACCTGAAATTCACACTTTAATGCCCTGCATTGTTCACACCAGTGACCCCCCTGTATTGTTCACACTTGTGACACGTCTATTGTTCACTCCCCTAAAGGCCTGTACTGTTCACACCTGAGACCCAGACTGAAACTGCCCACATTGTTCACCTGTTCACACTTTATACAAAATACTAATGGGGCACCAGCACTGTGTCACTGTATGTAGTACATATTAGACTGGTCCTGATTCCTGTCTCCTGCTCTGTTCTGTCTTCCTTATGCTCCCTGTGTGTGTCATACTTTGGTATTTGTTCTGGGGGTTTGTTTGCATTTGAAAATTATTGTTAGGGGTCCCTAAGGTGTTTAATCATATGCTGTGGTACTGTATTATACACTGGGGGAGGAGGAGGCATATGGATTTATGGGTATGTCTTAAAGGAGAAGGAAAGCTACGGAGGCATTTTATTGCCAATAGATTAGCTGCAATAGTGCAATCTAGAATGCTATATTTATTCTGTAGAATGTTTTATCATACCTGAGTAAAAAGCTCTAGAAACTCTCTGTTTGTTTAGGATAGGAGCTGCAGTATTAATGTGGTGTGACATCACTTCCTGCCTGAGTCTCTCCCTGCTCTGGGCTCAGATTACAGTAGAGAAGGGAGGGGTGGGGGGAGAGGAGAAAACTGAGCATGCTCTTGCCCAGGGCAATGAGGTTTAAACTGAAGGCAGGAAGTCTGATACAGAAGCCCATGAGTACACAATAGAAGGAAAGAAATGCAGTGTTTCTTTTGACAGGGGACTCAGAGCAGCACTACTTTGGGGGTTTACTGGTATATTTAGATGGACGTTTCTGATAAGGCTTACTTAGTTTTAACCTTTCCTTCTCCTTTAATATGATTTAGCTTTTTTAAATGAAGACACTAAAGATGCAAAGTGTTTAGGCACTGCCCTTGTGCACACAATCATTTATGCAGTACAGTTCTGAAAGGAGTGCTCAGGAGACATCTCAAAGCAACTGCCACATTAGCTAACTTTTGCTGTATAGTAATACTGTATAAGCTGCTCTGCTACTAAGAAAGGTAAACAATGAATTTAGATGACTCCAGTCAGGACCTGTCGGTAAGAACATTTGCAAGAGGCACATTAATCAAGGGTCAAATTTCGAATTCATGTGAGTTTATTTAAACTCCCTTAAACTGGCATTAATTTGACTAGCCAAAATGTATTAATAAAATCAGCTTTTGTAAACTCGAACTAATTTAAATGACCTGAAAACTCCGAAAAAAACTTCAATGTCAGGAAGTCTACAAACATCACCAAATTAATCCCTGGACCTCTCCCATTGATTTATACACTAATTCGGCAGGTTTTAGATGGCAAAAAGTCCAATTCAAGTTCTTAAAGGGCCAGAGTATGATAAATCATCATCAGAGTATGATAAATCTCGAATTTAAACTCAAATAGAGTTTGGATAATTCACAATTCGAATTTGAGAGTTTTGACTGAAAAAAATTTAAAAAAATCACTTTGACCCTTAATAAATCTGCCCCTTGGTGTAAATAGCTGTGCCACTGTGTGGGGGTGGGGCGTATGGCAGCAAATATATAAAATTACTTAATTTAAAT
Source organism: Xenopus laevis (assembly GCF_017654675.1). NCBI lineage: Eukaryota > Metazoa > Chordata > Amphibia > Anura > Pipidae > Xenopus > Xenopus laevis. The sequence goes on from NC_054374.1 coordinate 106,790,383, forward strand.
AATAAAAAAACAAGATTTAATGCAAATGCCTGTCCTGTGTCACATTCAGTTTCATGTTCTCTCTAAGGTTTTGTATACAACGAGCAAAGACAGCCCTGTTGTTAAAGGGGTAGTTCACCTTCAAACATCTACTTGTTTTCAGATAGATCACCAGAAATAGCGACTTCCTATTTTCTATGTGTGACCGTTTTTCTAATATTGAAGTGTAAAGTGTCTTTTTTCACCTTCTGAAAGTTCTAAATGGATACATTTAGTTGATACATTTCTTATCTTTGTCCCTGCTGAGCAGAATCTCTGGGTTTCATTACAGGCAGCTGTTAGAATTGATACAATAGTTGCTAATACTCCAGAGATGCTGCTGAGAAATGGATCAACTCAATGTTGCAAAATTGTAACAGTTCAGAATCTGCACCTGAATTACTGATCTGCCAGACTCAAACACCAGAGAGATGAACATTCAACTTTAAACTTAGATTTTGGAAAAACAGTAAAAAATAAATAATGGGAAGTAATTAAAAAAAGTCTTTATTTCTGGGGAACACTGAAAGATCAGAATCCATTTCATCCAGGCTGCAGCATTTTCAACAAGACAGAAAAAAGGTACTTACCAACAGCTACTTTAAAAGATCTGGTCTGGTCTATGCATTGAGCTGCAGTCAGTATAAAATGGTTCCCCCACAAAATCCCTCATTTTCCTCATCTATCAACAGGGCCTACAAAAAAAAGAGAGAGAGGCATTTGGATATTGTTATTTCCTTAAATAGTGATACCAAATACGGTAGAACCCCCATTTTACATCCCCTGATTTTAAGTTTTCCCTTATTTTGCATTGTTGTTTTGTGGTGACAACTTTATATCAAGCATAATACATTTCCCTGATTTACATTTTCCTGGATTTTACACCATTTTTTTCTGGTCTGTTGAAAAACATAAAATGGGGGTTGTACTGTATGCAGTTCTGTGCCATGATGTATACACAGAGGGGTTCATTTAACAAAAGCTGATTTGTGGCAATTTTTGCTAACAAATTTGTGTTAATACATGAGATATGGCAATCTTAGGGTTGCCACCTGGCCTGTATTTCACTGGACTGGCCAGTAAAAATGTTGCTTGATTGCAATGTTATTTATGGGGAAAACCATCAAAAATGAAAACACTGATTGCACTCAACACATAGGAAAGGCTCTAAAAGGCCCTTGTCTCAGGACACAAATGATTGACATAGAAGCTGAATCTGAGCCTGCCACGGTCAAAGTGCAGTGACATTAAATAGTAAAAAATATTTAGTAGTTTGAAAAAAAAGGCAAAATGCCCACAGGTAACAAGTAACAAATTCATATGGTTGTATGAATCAATGTAATAGATAAACGTTTCTAGTAAAAAGTCACTTCTTCACAAAGGGGCAGATTTATCAAGGGCCGAGGTGAATTTTTGAATGAAAAAAGTTTGAATTTCGAGCTATTTTTTGTGTACTTCGACTAGGGAATAGTCCAAATTCGATTCGAATTTGAAAAAAATTTGTATATTGAAATTTATCATGTACTGTCTCTTTAAAAATGTGACTTCGACCATTCGCCATCTAAAACCTGCTGATTTGCTGTTTTAGCCTATGGGGGACCTCCTATGACCTATTTCGAGTCAATTGTTGGAAAATTCGATCGAAAGTGCTATTCCTTTGATTGCTACGATTCAAATTCAGCCGAATACGGACCTACTTGATCAAAAACTGACCTATTCGACCAAAAAAAAACATAATTTCGGTTAGTCTATTTGAATTCGAATTAGAAGTTTTTTCAATTCAAAAATCTACGATAAATATGCCCCAAGGTGTTCAGAAATATGTTACAGAGAACTACTGTATATTAGTAAATTGGTTATGGGATTACTTTGTGGACATTTGCCTTTTAACCTATTACAGGTATGGGACCAGTTATCCAGAATCAGGATTCGAGTTTGCCAGATTTTTCCATAATTTGGATCTCCATATGTTAAGTCGACTAGAAAATTATGTAAAAATATAATAAACCCTAAGGCTGGTTTTGTTTCCAATAAGGATTAATTATATCTTAGTTGGGATCAAGTACAAGGTACTGATTTATTATTACAGAGAAAAACGAAATCGTTTTTAAAAATAATTATTTAGATAAAATGGAGCCTATGAGAAATGGGCTTTCTGTAATTTGGAGCTTTCTGGATAACGGGTTTCCGGATATCAGTTGTTAACAAGTTACTTTTAGTTGTACAGGTATGGGATCTGTTATACCAGAAACCCATTATGCAGAAAGTTCCGAATTACGGAAAAACCGTCTCCCTTAGACTCCATTATAATAAATTAATCCAACTTTTTTAAAAATTATTTCCTCTTTCTCTGTAATAATTAAACAGTAACTTGTACTTGATCCAAACTAAGAAATAATTAATCCTTATTGGAAGCAGAACCAAACTATTGAGTGTATTTGTTTACATGATTTTCTAGTCGACTTAAGGTATGAAGATCCAAATTACAGAAAGATCCATTATCAGAAAAGCCCCAGGTCCCGAGCATTCTGGATTACAGGTCCCATACCTGTACATTTCTGTACTGTATAGTACATTTAAGGGCAGAGGATACGTCTTTGATAAAGCCATAAAATCCATGAAGATTACTCTGAAGGCTTCAGAAACTGCTCTCAGCATTAAGACGTTGAATAGAAGTATTTGGATAGGCAAAAATTGGATTAGCTAATTTTGGGTTATTTAAGGAGACTTAACTATGATGAGGTGAATATAACAATAAAACAATCACTGAATGTTAAAAGTCATTGGCAGATGTAAGGGCCCCTATGCAAATAAATATACATACAGTATGGGGCAGATTTATCAAGGGTCGAATTTCGAAGTGTAAAAAACTTCGAAATTCGACCATTGAATTGGATTACTTCAACTTCGAATGTCAAAGTTTTTTTTAATAAAATTTGGGCAAGCAAAAATCGTTCGATCGTGCGATGAAATCCTTTGAATCAAACGATTTCATCGATCGATCGAACGAACGATTTTCCTTCGACTTCTAAAGACTGAGCCAAATGTTAGCTATGGGTTGTAGGAGGTCGCCATAGGCTAACATAGCAATTCGGCAGGTTTAAGATGGCGAAGTGTCGAAGTCAAACTTTTTTATAGAGACAGTACTTCAATTTTCGAAGTCAAACTTTTTTACATTACATTTGTTGGCTAACTTACTATATTAGAAACATTTTTTATTTTTAACATCCTATCTATTTACCCAGTTACTATTTTTACATTGAACAATTCCTTTAAGCTCTTCTGACTGCTCTCCCCGCCTGCTACCTTTCAAATGCTGGCGTCCGAATTTCGGGTTGAACTTTTATAGACGAGCGCTTCTCGTCCTGCCCCTTTTGTGACATCATCGGCGGGTCGGCACGGGTCTATAAAAGGAACCCGGAAGTCGGGCTCGGACGGGAGCGGGTGGTGGGAGGGCGGATGCGGGTCAGGAAAAGCCTGACCTGCACATCACTAATGGAAATGTATACAATAAATCAGTAGCATGTTTATCTTTGTGTCGGTTCAATTTAAGTGGCAAATGAATATGAGGAGCAATGACTTACCTGACATTCACCATACAGGCAGTGTCTTTCACCCACAATCCTAACATTTGGCTCATCCGTATCAAGTATAGCTTCTCCTGTATAGTTTTTGTCCTGAATGTCAGTATGGCTTTCTTCCTCATCTTTATATACTTCTGCTGCCCTTTTTTCTCTTTGCATGTGTCTTCTTCCACAGGAATATTTCTCTGTTAATAAAGAGAGAGGGATGAAAAAAACCAGACAGAACCAACAGACATTTACACATCTGATCAAGCACCCAGTGATAATACAGGATTAGAGCATAGACACATAACTGGGGTTGTGGTCCTTACTGGGGTTGCCATGTGATCTATTGGATGGGGTTTGCCAAATCAGGCAACTATATGAATATTTGGCTTTCTCCCTAAACATATAGCTCTAACTGTGTATGGCCAGCTTAAAGGGGATGTAAAGTCATTTTTTTTAAAGTGCATGTATAGGTTCTTAGCAATAAATGAAACATCTTTGTAATATGTGTCTGTTAAAACTTTTGTACCTGTTTTAAGCTACAGGAGATCATTTCTGCAGTTTTCTCTCCTCTCCCATGATCACAATCACAATGTGGCTGTCTGTCTGGCTCTTAATTGATTTATGGACTGCCTCTCCAATGCTCCCATACTGATAACTACTGAAAGGGGACAACCTTGTAGAGAAAAAAGAGCAGGCACTTCCAAAGACCAATCCTCCAGGCAGACTTGTCAATAACTTGTCAAATAATAAAAAAATTATTTTGGTTCACAAGGATACTGCCTTACGCATTTCATATCATTCTGATACTTATTTAATCTGATGAGTAAGTATCTGAATAATATGAAACGCGTAAGAATGTAACTATGTGAACTGAAATAAATGACTTATTATTTGACAAGTCTGCCTGGAGGATTGGTCTTTGGAAGGGCCTGCTCTTTTTTTTTCTACACGGTTGTCCGCTCCCTCAGCTGAAGGTTCAGGGTGGACCTCTTCTCACAATTGGTGAGTTTTACCTTTTTGAGACCTGAGAACTAGTGTTTTTTATTCAACTACTGAAAGGGGTGAAGGATGGCCTAATCCTCACATATATACATACTTGTTGAGGGAATGCTGCCCTTAGAACACTAGGGTGCAGGACAGCTGGACACTGCTGAACTTCAAGGGGGGATCGCAATCAAAGGAAAAGAATCAAAGGAGAGGAAAGGAAGCTGCAGAAACTATTGTCTGTATCTCAAAGCAGGTACAAAAGTTTTAACAGACATATATTACAAAGCTGTTTTATTTAGTCCTAAGAACCTATACATGTACTTTTAAAAATGACTTTGCATCCCCTTTAACATAGTTAGCTATAAACACAGACAAAAAGTGTAAATAAACATACAATATAAATACTTTATATTATGCTTCCCTAGGCACAGAAATTAACTTATCAAAATTGTCATTTAAAGAATTTTTAATTTTTTAGGTACAAAGACAATTTTTGTTGTAAATGATATTTTTTGTAATTGGCCCTGTGTAAAGACCAGGTGGTAAACGTTGAGTTAAGTTTCCTTTCTTACCAGTTGGAAAGCAGGATTTACCATCTTCTCCCAGTACATATCCAGTTGTACAGGAACATACAATATCACTATTTACTGCTTTGCAAAACTGATCACATTCACCATTGTTTAAGGAGCACAACTGTGGTATTACTGGAAGAGGCAAAAATTGGAGACATTGTTTTGTTAGGAGGGCAAGTTCCTTTAACTTTTAAAAAGCCATGATACAAAGGCGTACAGCTAAAGCTGAGTACGTAATTGTGACAACATTTTGCTAAGCTAGGACTGATAGAAATACTTTATGGCATTGTAGTAAACTGGGAACATAAAAGCTGCCGAAGGCCACATGGATACAATACATGAACCGATTTTAGCATCTTAATATTATATTATATTGGTTGATAGATTAGTATGTTAGACTTAAAGTTAAACACAGAACAGATATGGGTGTCATTTAAAATATTAAATACTGTTCTCAATTGAAAAGAAATGTAAAAGTGACCACCTTAAACTGAGAAGTAAAGAAGTTAATTCAAAACAAGTCGGTTGACAGTTGTTTAAAGCATATAAATACTACAGTTGCAGTAAAGCAGCAATGAAAAAGGTAAAAATAGCATGGGATCTGTTATCCAGAAATCCATTTCCAGAAAACTCTGAATTAGGAAATGGTCTCTAGAAAACAGACAAATCTGCTTAAACAATAATTTTCCAGTAGGTCCTTACAGCAGACTGGGGCACACATTATGATTAAAAGAAAAAAAGTTCCATCTTAAATGCTAAAAACATTTTTTACAGTGAAAGCTTTTTAACAAGAGACAAAATGTAGAGTAAGTAAAATGAACTCAACATAAAGTTGATCCATTGACTAGTGTGATTGCCCTCTTGCAGCCAGGAAAGAATTTGTTCCATATGTTAGAGCTGTAATGTTAATTATTAAACACATACAGGGTTCAGTTCCACCCCACATTTTGTCTTATCTCAATGCATTTACGTAATACAGATTGATGTTGCTGTAATTAAAGTATGGATACACTGAATCCAGGATTCGATTCGGAATCCAGCCAGGATTCTGCCTTTTTCAGCAGGATTCAGATTTGCATATGCAAATTACGGGTGAGGAGGGAAATCCTCACCCTTTCCCACCTCTAATTTGCATATGCAAATTAGGATTCAGATTTGGTTCGATATTCGGCCGAATTTTTCAGAAAGGATCCAAAATCCAAAATAGTGTATTCAGTGCATCCCTAAATTAAAGCAATTAAATATAATTCTAATGCAATTAAATATATTGGAATATCTATAGGAGAGGGCCTGAATAGAAAGAGATGTAATAAAAAGTAACAACAACAATACAGTTGTAGCCATACTGAGCAAAAGTTTGTTTCATGATAGAAACTAAATTCTGATAATGGCTAAACTCAAAGATATGTAAATGCTCTCACTCCATTCCCATCCCATTAACCAATAATAACTTTATAATAATCTAAAAGTCAGAATAGAGAATAGTTTAAAATATTGTGTGTATGTGCTGCTAGTCCTCTCAGTTTCTGTTATGCCTTAGGAGCCGAATTAACTTTTAGTATAATGTTAACAGTAATATTCGGAGACAATTTGCAACTGGTCTTTGTGTTAATTTCTTTCTGATTTTAAATGATTTAACTTTTTTGTTTAGCAACTCTACAGCATGGAATTTCAGCAGCTATCTGGTTGCTAGCATCCAGTGTACCCTAGCAACCAGGCAGTGGCTTAAAGGAGAGAATGGAATATCTATAGGAGAGGGCCTGTACAGAAAGAGATGTAATAAAAAGTAACAGCAGTTGTAGCCATACTGAGCAATAGTTTTGAAAGTTGAAAAGAGGTAGAAGAAGTAGTTCCAAAACTACAAAAAAGAAAACAAAGGCACAGGGGCTGATTTATTAAAGTTTGTAGAATGTCCATTTTTCCGAACCGTACTTAGCGCACAGAATATATTTTGTAGCACCAACTGCCCCAAAACCTTACTAGCCCCTACTCAAGCAATTGAGTGCTACATCCACAGCTTACCCATGGCCTGGGCGAGAGGAAGCAATGGCCCACCCTACTTGTACTACCCGTTCACAGTCCCAAGCGGACCAGGTTAAAGTGCCACAACTGCAATGACTGTTACAGTTTATTCGGGTATGAATTCTACCCCCAGTTGGGGATGGGGTGGAAGGGGAGGGGGGCACTACAGGGAACCTTTTAAGATGTATGTTAATACTCAAAAAATTTGGCAAAAATTGCAGTTAAAAAGTTTAGTTTTAGGCATGTTGATGCTCAAAGAGGTAAGAAAAGCAAAGTATGACAATCCCTGTAACACTACTTACTTAACAGTGACATATCACTATACCTAACAAGTTGGAATGTGAGAGGACTTAACTGCCCTATTAAACACAGACTGTTAATGGACTTCCTAAAAACCCATACTACATCTTTTGCATTTCTGCAGGAAACCAACCTCACAGGGGCCAAACTAATGGCACTAAGGAGGCTGTGGATGGGCTAGGCCTGCCATGACCCTTACTCTACACACTTCTCTGGAGTCTCCATCTTGATTGATATAACGGTCCCTTTTAGGTTTAGCAGCCTTAAATCTGACAATAGGGGAAGGTACCTGTCCTTGCACTGTTATATCTATGCTTGTGAGGTTTTGTTTGTCAACTTCTATATCCCTCCCCCTTTTTATTAAGAAGTTATAAATATGCTCTCTGATCAACTGACCCTATACCCACATGCGCTGGTGATAACTGCTGGGGACTTTAACGAGGTCCTTGCGCCTGCCTTGGATAGGCAACATAGACACCCAACTAAACCCCACCAAAAGCCAGGCTGATGTCCTCCCTGTCTCTCATGGACCCTTGGAGAACGGCCAACCCAAACACACACCAATTTTTCTGTTTCACCACCTCCCACTCGGCACTCTCGAGGATAGACATGGCATTCACCAATGCTGCCATGGTACCCTATATTGAAGCTGCCTCATGCTTCCTAGGGGGATTTCTGACCATGCCCCGGTGCGCTTACAAATAAACTTCCCCTACAAGGTGGCATGCTCTCGACCCTCTATCAATCCAATCTGGCTAAATATTCTGGATAACTGTGAATCAGTAGAAAACAGCATTAAAAACGTTATGTCACTTAATCTCAATGCTGATTGCATCCTTCCCTTTTGGGACTCCCTAAAAACCTTTTTATGTAACTCAATTGCACACGAGATAACTGCTCAAAAGAAGCAGTCATTACTAATACAAAAAGCCCTTGAGGAACAAATAACTCAACTAGACAGCCAGGCTGCTATCAACCCCATGCCAGAAGCCCTCAAAAAATTAAGAGCGGCCCAAGAAAACTACTTGCAGCACCTTAGACAAAAGGCAAAGAACAATCATAACTTCTCCAAAGTCATTATCTATGAACATGGGGAAAGGCCTGGTCGGCTGCTGACCCACCTAGCCAAGGCACATACTCCCCACCCCCTCTACCCAGCCCTGAAATATACCCAGGGTATTCTCCATTCTGAACCAGACGAGGTTAGAAGGATGCTGCTTGAGTTCTATAGGGACCTCTATACCTCCAAATTGCAAGTAACTGAGCACGATATTACGCAATTCCTTGCTCCGCTGAAGCTCCCTGCACTTTCGCAGGAACTCAGAGACTTTATGGAGGCTGATCTTACTAGCATAGAGATCCAAGAGGCGATAGATTCTTTCCCAATTGGGAAAGCTGCCAGCTCTGACGATATCCCAATTGAAATTTACAAAAGACATCCTAAAACCCTAACCCCCCTGCTTCTGAACCGCTATAAGGAAGAACTGCAGGTTGGCCATTTCCTAATGTCCTTATAAGAAGCAGCAATTGTTCTCCTACCAAAGCCAGAGAAGGACACCTGCATGTGTGAATCCTTCCATCCTATTTCATTATTGACATTCGATGTAAATACCTATGAGAAAATGTTAGCCCGGGGATTAGGAAAGGTCCTAACCCACTTAATTAACCCCAATCAGATCGGATTTATCCCTGCTAAAACCCATGCCCTAAACACTAGAGGTCTTTACCTCAACTTATTGGCTTCCCATGAGAACAAGGGAGATAGAGCCATTGCAGCCCTTGACATAGACAAGACCTTGTCAAATGGCCCTGTCTCTGGCAGGTATTATCAACATTTGGGCTGGGACATAAGTTCATTAATATGGTCCAAATGCTGTACAAATACCCCAGGGCAACCCTACACATTAACTTAATATGCTTCACCTTATCAAGGGGCACCCGACAAGGCTGCCCCTTATCTCCCCTTTTATTTGCACTAACCATTGAGCCATTTGCACAGGCAGTTCATATACACCCACAGATGCTGAAATTTGAATTAGCAGGGAATTGTGAAAAAATACAATTGTATGCAGATGACACCCTGGTCTATTTGGGGGACAGATGCAGATCCTTATCAGCCTTGGTGGAACTCACACAGCTTTTTGGCTCCATCTCCGGCCTTAAAACAAGCACAGCCAAGTCTAATCTTCTCCCAGTGGATGAACCGGGGCAGGGGGAGAATTTAACAGCATGTCCACTCCAAAACATTAATACATTTACATACCTGGGGATACACATTTCGCTCCCCGTCTCGCAGTTCAAGGCACTCAATCTTGATCCTCTGATGCAATGGATGCAGGACAAATGTAAAAGCTGGGGCACCTTACCACTCAGCAGGCAAAATCCACCTGATTAAAATGTTCATACCAAAATTCATGCCTAAATTGCTGTATATTCTATGGCACTCCCCAGCCTACATACCTAAATATGTGTTTTTAACAAAATAAACTTATATGGGGAACCTCAAGAGCTAGACTGCGCTTAACCACACTAATGAGACTAAGAGACAATGGGGGTATGGCTCTCCCAGACACCTACCTGTACTATATCGCATCCCAGTTAACACATATCTCCCCAATGACTCATCAGGAAATATCTCCGCCACTTTAACATCTGTGGGGGACAATGACTGGGTATGCTGACTCTCCGTGGCAGGCTCTGCTTAGTAGAAATCCCCTTAAATCGACCTCATTCTTGGTCACATTGCAGGCGAAAATACTAAACCAAGCACAACACAGTACAATCACTATCTTCCACAAACACACCTATGGGGTTAATATGCAATTCCCTAGCCTGGCCTCATTCAACCCCCGGGCATCTGGCATACACTTAACCTCACTACCCTTGGGGATGTCTGGGAGAACAACCAGGTTAGATCCTTACAATCTTTGCATGAAGCGAGACAACTCCCTACTTCCCAATGGTTCACGTATCATAGACTTAGGATGGCCCTGACTACACAATCCAATAGGAAACCCAGTACACTTGCTGCTAGCTCACCCACTATGGACACCCTACTGAATATTAACCAAAAGGGTAAACGATCTACCTTGTACAAAGAGTTGCACAAGTCAGGGCATACTGACTTAGAAATCCCTGCCAGAGCAGCTATGGAAAGAGCTGCCCTGAACAAAAAAGGACAAATAAATTTATACAAATCTGGCATCGCTGGACTGGAAGCCTCAACACCACAGCTCCCCCCCCCCCGGGTGGCAATTAAGGAACTTGGTTATTTTGAGCAAAAAAAAAAAATTAACTCAAAGGCGAACAACCCTAGATTCTTTCAAATAATATGTGTATGACAATGACCATTCAGGATGTGCTAAAGCATAAAAACATCATTTTGCCTGGTGCAGTGGTGTTGCATTAATGTGATGCGTATCAGCTGTTCTTCCTAGTGGCAGACAAATCTTAGGGCAGTGGCCGACGGGAGGTTTGTCGCTCGCGATTATTTATGTATGACTGTGGCCGACAAATCTCCCAAAAATGTGTCTCCATTAGAAATAATGGAAATTGCTGGCGGTAATACCAACATATTGCGAAGTTGCCCAAAGTTTCCTCCCGAAGCAAATTCGGGTGACTTCGGAAGAATGAAGTGATGCTTTGGCTTTACTGGCTGCGATTTTTAATTATTTCCAATGGAGAGGCATTTTTGGGAAATTTGTTGCCCGCAGTCATGCATTTTTAGTGCATTATTTCACAGTGCATGTTGCATATTATAATATAATGACGTCATGTTAACTTCTAATATGGTTCCTTATAGCAGACAAAGGGGAGGCCAGCAAAGAACACCCCTGACCAGTTTCTTACAAACAAAAAGTATCTAATCAGCAAAGAGAAAAATTAACTGAACTGTTTCACGGTGTTTGCCCTGAAAACCAGCATTGCAGAAGCAATTATATTCATTGATCCCATCTTTACATGATCCACCATTCTGACAAGGATTTGAGTTACACTGATCACCATCTAGAAATACACACAGTTAATGAGAACCTGTCATCATGATAAGGTATAATAGTGCTATTCAGCAGTTCAGGTTTCAGAAAGTCTTGCAATGATGTACAGGTATGGGACCTGTTGTCCAGGATGCTTGGGACCTGGGGTTTTTCCGGATGACAGATCTTTCTGTAATTTGGATCTTCATACTTTAAGTCTACTAGAAAATCATGTAAATATTAAATAAACCCAATAAACTGACTTTGCTTCCAATAAGGATTAATTATATCTTAGTTTGGATCAAGTACAAGGCACTGTTTTATTTATAGAGTGAAAAAGGAAATCATTTTAGAAAAATTGGATTATTTGATTATAGTGGAATCTATGGGAGATGACCTTTCCGTAATTCAGAGCTTCTGGATAAAGGTTTCCAAGCTTGACAAAGGGTCAGGTGTGACCCGAAACGTTGCTGTAATGCCCTAAAGGGTTCCAATAAAGGCATTTTAATTTTTAAAAAGAAGGTGGTGCTGTTTCGTCTTGTACTACTAAGTGTATACCCGTGGAAAAGTGGCCACTGGATAACTTGCACCACAAGAAAGAAAAAGCCAGGAGGCTGTGCTGACTACCTTGTATATACTAAAGGTTTCCAGATAACAAATCCCATAGCTGTACTCTTGTATTCAGTGAAAAGTACCAGTATGGGAACCATTATCCAGAAAGCTCTAAATTACGGAAATCATCTCCCATAGACTGCATTTTATCCAAATAATCCAAATGTGTAAAAATGATTCCCTTTCTCTCTGTAATATGAAAACAGTTCCTTGTTCTTGATCCAAATTAGATATAATTAATCCTTACTGGAGGCAAAACAAGCCTCTTGGGTTTATTTAATATTTAAATTATTTTCTAGTAAAAAGATCAATTATCTGGAAAATACCAGGTCCCGAGGTTTCTGGATAATAGGTCCCATACTTGTATTGCACATTTTAGGACAGCTGCAAACCTAGTTTCGAAGCCCCATATTGTGTAACCAATGTTTTGGATATACATGTGGCAAGTCCACCTTAAAGAAAAACTATACCCCCAGAATGAATACTTAAAGAAGTAAACCTCCTTTCTAATAGGAGCTCACAGGCTCCATCTTCAGCTGCTTCTGTAATCTTTAGGTCTTCTTTCGGCGCTTCTGTAATTTTTGACACTTTCGGCGCATACGCAATTGTAGCAAACCAGGAAAATGCTCCAACTACGCATGCTCCGATATGGCGCTTCCTTACTGAGATAACTGAAGCAGCTGAAGATGGCCCCCGTGAGCTCCGCTGTGCTGACTCTGCAACAAGGGGTAATTACTGGCTTTAGTAAATATTTAGTAAATAATTTGATATTGTTATAAGATATTTTTCTTACCGAAATACTTGCTCCAAAATTCTGTCTGTTAAACAAAAAGTACAAGTTTTTTTTAAAAGTAGATTAATGTAAACTTAAATTTAAAATGCTCAGAATACAAGACATTGTCAGTCTCTTTTTTGCTATCACACTTTGCATATTCTCTGCCAAAGGAGAGATTGCCAAAACCATCCCTGTTTGCAGTCGGTGACATTAATGGTCTCTACCTGTCACTGCACACAAGGGGAAAATGCTCACACACGTGTTTGAGCTGAAATTCGCCGGTGTTTGCAGTGAGGCAGATGAAAGTAATGCTACTGGCTACAGGCACAGGTAATATAGGACCAAAATCAGCCAAGAGGGTTTTTTTTGTTCTTTTTTTTTTAATTATGAATCCACAAGGCATCAATGGGGATGATATGATTTAATGATCAATGTGCTTACATTTAAATATGTTTGAAGCGGAATCAATAGTCCAGTTAAACATAATCTTACAGAGCTATGCAATTTGTTCTTACAGTTTTGTCTTCATCCTCAAAGACTTCCCGTGCTTCCTCAAATGAGCAGGGCTCTTCATAACATTCACTTTCCAGGTTACCTTTTTTAATTTCTTCAAAGCCTGAATTTGTTCGTTTGGCCCTTAGTATGTTGTGGGCGTTTCCATGCTTCAAAAACACTGTAAATGGTGACCATGTTATTTTAGTACTTGCTGGTGTGGGTTTTTTTTTGGTAACTGGATTATTATGTCATATATATCATAAAAATAAAAGAAATCATAAACATTTCTGTCCAAGTCATTGCTAGCCTTTTTTCTTGTCACCCCATAATTCAAAAGCAATATAGTTACTCCCTTCCCATAAATGTTCCCAGTGCAGGTTGCTTCAACAGATGCAGTAGACTTACAGGGTTCATATTTTAATGCTGAGCAATAGAAACACAGAGAAATGGTATAAAAAATGTGACCACAACTTTATAACTTTGTTTGATTTGTAAAAATGCTCATTGTCTTAAAGGAGCAGAAAGGTGAAATCACTGGTGGGTGCCAAATGTTAGGCACCCACCACCCCCTCTCCCCCAGTGATTATAATGGATTAGCCAATATAACAAGCTGGTGCTCCTGGTCACTGAAAACTGCACTGGCCCAAACCACAGAGCAAACAACTTCTGCTTTATCATTCTTCAATGATCTCTGGCCTGTACAGTAAAAACAACTTTTTGTTGCTTAAAGTTTAGCTTTTTACTCTACTGCCCATGCTTCAGGAAGCGAAAGAGGATATGGAAGTGCAAGAAGATCTTGCGCTGCACATACAGAAGTAATTAATTATGTCATTATAATCACTAGCGGGTGCCTAACAGTTGACCTTTCCTTCTCTTTAAATGCACTGAATGCTAATTTGGCAGGTACAAATCCATGCTGCTGGAATTATGGGTGCAAATGCTGCACTGTGGGTAAAAACATGTTGAATTGCATCTGAAATTGCACTTTGCACCCCAGGGCCACTAAAGAACTTTAGCAGTGAAGATCTGGGGCTCACAGTGGGCCCCCAGTAATTCCCCATATAATTGTTCCCATCCTATTACGGTGAATATCACCCAATAAGCAATTAACTAAACATTACAAAGAGCATGGGGGGGGGGATAATAATAAAAAAAGGCAAGTTAGAAGAATGTGCACGTGTGCACCAATAAGGTAGTAAAGATTGGCAGTCCGAGCAAACAAGGGAAGGAGATCATAACTTAGGCTCAATACATCACCTAACCTGTACATGCAACATGTCACATTTTGCAGAATCATCTTCTTTACAATCATATTTTAGCTTGTATGGGTCACCTAGTATACAGTCCACATGCCCTTTTCAGTTTTAGTTATGTGAAAATGCCAAAACCAGAAATGCAAATTGTAGGGCAGAGAATAAATAAACCTTGGTCCCCCAACCACAGAGAGTTCCCCTTGCCAAAAACAGCTATCAGTGTCACAACAGGTAACGGCTGACATACTTAAAAAAAATAGACTTTTCATTAATTGGGCCACACCCAGTATTTTTTTAATCCAGTCCTAATTAGGTAGGGTCATATCCTGAACCAGAAAGCTTTTTAGGAATGTTTGTTAGTGAATAGCTTGGGTTTTAACAAATGGGTTGTGCCTGCAGCATTTATGATTATGTACTCAATGTTAAACAAACTCTAATATACTGTTTTGAAACAGAATTCCTTCTTTACATTTTTGGTATTTAGAATTTGTTTTGAATTTCATCTAAATAGAAATGTTACATAACTAAGGCACAAAGTCAATGATTTCAAGCTTTCCAAAAAAATTTACAAAACAGGAGGAACATTTTTTTTCACCCCCAAAAAAGCATCAGACTACTATTTGGGTTATTTACTGATTAAACATCATTATACACACCTTTATTCTTCTAGAAGTGCATCCAACCATTACATTTTACGTTAACATGTCTCTTGGTAGAGAATTCTATAAGCTGATATTATGGTAAAGAAACCTTATGCAGAGAGTAAAATCTCAATTTATTAAATCTGAAGATTTACAAAAAGAACAATACATTATAGACTTATGTTTGTTTATAACATATTTTAATTTACAGGGCTGTGCCTAACCCCCTAAACTGGCAAAATATTACTATTTTGGAAATATTCTGCAGTTTCTAACTTTTAAATCCAACATGGAATACATGTGGAAAACATAAGATTAACAGAAATGTTGGTATCTCGCCTATACCATTTAAAATGCATTGCAAACAGAGATCAGAGAAAGCTGCACCTTGCTGTTGCTTACCATCTGTAGCTTGTTGGAGGAGGACAGCGGGTAAAGCAATAAGAATGAGCAGACATGTCTGGCCAGCTATGGTGCTATGTTTTTGAATGCAGAGCTCTTGTTTTCTCCTGGGCAGTTTACAAAGGAAAAAGAAGTCAGAAGTTCAAGGAAGTGCTGGCAAGAGCCTCTGCAAACATTTCACTTATTCCTGGCAGTTTCTGATGTAAAGGAAAACATCTCTATACATCCCAAACAGAAATGAATTCTAGACTTTGGCTATGAATTTTATTTGTTTCCATTACCCGATCTGTTCAGTGGAGACTTGTATTTGTTTAGCTGATAAGAAGGGCAATGAACAGTCTGTGACATGGACAGATGAAATGGCTGAAATCCATGCTGTCTTTCTGAATATCCTTTATCCCTACTATTACACTGTAGAAAGGTACACACAGGGAGAACTAACATTATAATAATAATAAAAAAAAAGAATAAATACGGAAGTAAAATAATAAATAATATAAATATAGCAAATTATTTTAGCTGCTTATTTGTTCAATTTCGCACGAAGGATGATGGTATTTTTAGTTCAGCAACAGCTAGATATCCATAAGAAACATAATAAACAGCTATGGGGCAAATTCACTAAAGGGCGAAGTGACTAACGCTGGCGCAAATTTGCCAGCGTGACGTCATTTCGTTACTTCGCCGATTTACTAACTGGCGCTGTCGTAAATTTGCTAGAGAAGTGGACCTACTCTAGCGCTACTTCGCACCCTTACGCCAGGCGAAGTTGTGCTATGGCGAAGGGACTTAACTACGCTAATTCAATAACTTGCGCATTTTCATGAACGTTAACTCTTGCGCCAGACTTGCCTTCACCAACTGAGACCAGACGAAGTGCAATAGAGTAGATAGGGCTTGCTTCAAAAAAAGTTGAAATTTTTTCTAAGTCCCAAAAAACGCTGGTGTCTTTTCCTTTTTTAAGGGTGATAGGCTGAAAAAGATCATACATTTTTTTGGGGGTACCCTCCTTCCCCCCTACATTTCCTAACATATGGCACCTAAACTATACAGTGGGCACATGTATAGGGAAAATAACAACTCTATTTTATTTTATGAAGGTTTCCCAGGCTTGTGTAGTGTAATGTATTTGCTGCTACATATACGTCCATTCAACTTTAACTTGGCGCCGTAAGCAAATTAGGCATCGCTAGCGTAACTTCGCTTTGCTTGACGAATTAACGCTAGCGCAAATTCGCTACCGTTCGCCTCCCTGAGCGCAACTTCGGATTTTAGTGAATTAGCGGCGCCCTGGCGAAACTTCGCCTGGCGAAGGCGTCGCTAGCGCATTTTCGCTGCTTAGTGGATTTGCCCCTATGTGTCCTGCAGTCTCAGCATCTTTTGTCATAGTATATATACCTATATATAATGGAATCTTCAATGTGAGTCTATATATAATGGGAATACTATGTATGATTAGCAATTCCTTAGGATGAGCCGTTATTCCTACTGCAGAAGATACCATAATCACTGTGACAAACTGAGTATTGTAGAAATACAAAGAACTCCGGGGACATAAAACAGGCACAATTAGTTGAAATGGAATCTAATTTATAAGATTACTGTATGAGGTCTGACGCGTTTCGTGTCCTCAACTCTCATCATGCACATCATTTAACCCTGACATAGCCTGCCCATCTAATTAATACATTAACTATTCAAGTTCATTATTATAAAAAGACATTACACAGAAAATAGATTATATCCGTTATAAAAATACAGTTCAAACATCTATTCAATTTCATGTCATAATTAATGAGTTAGTTAGATTATATGATGCTTCATAATTTTATATACCGTTCACAATTTAATGTTACAATTCCCCTCTGGTAACCCATTTAATACTGTAACAAATACAGGTTACTTAGTAAAAATTAACCAATGTAGTGATTCCAATGGAAACTAATGTGTGTCATCCTAAAAGTAACGATTAATGTCGAATACCGAATGTAAACGTTGGGGCTGTCCGGTGTGTAACTTATAGATCTATTTATTTGGCTTGTAAATCCGCCCTCTTGGGCCCAAGGTTACTCTCTCTATGCCCTGTACTGATACCAATGCCATATTTCCACCATTGCATTCCTTAAAATGTCTCGATACTGGTGTACTTTCACTCCCAGATATAATGGTATTAAGATGTTCCCTTATGCTGTTCTACAGATTCCTAATGGTGCACCCAACATACTGCTTATGGCCCTTCAAGCATGTAATTAGATATACTACAGATTTCGTATTGCAATTTATATAACTTTTAATTTGATGTGTCTCCTGCGTCACACTACATACAAATGTATTCGACACTCGAATTATCTTACATGTGACACACCTCATGGATCCACATCTAAATATCCCAAACCTTGGTGCCGTTTAAAATGAAAAGATATCATGATCTGCGCTGGGTTTCATACTATAAACGAATAATTTGTGGTTTTCAGGCGAGAATCCGAGTTTTTCCGCATCAAATCCAAAAAAAAAATTGCACAATTTTTTTTTTACAATTTTATTGAGTCTTTTCCAGCACCAGATTTTTTCGAGTAAATTTATTGATAAAAACAGTGCACGTGAGTTTGGTCGAAGTGGTTTTAAGAAAATAGTGAGAAATTTTCGGATTTTAGTAAATAACTCCCCTGTATGTTTAGATTTTTCTTCAAATAATATCAATAATAATAATAATCTAAAGCGGCATTGCTAAAGAGGAGGAATCTGTAGAAAGAAAGAGTTCATGAAGGTTACAATTAATTATATCAAAAGTTTTTGTTTTTTTTACGATTCAAGATAAAACACAGCTATGAATATACTTAAGAATATTTTTCAGAACCTTGAATGGTCAGGATTTATTAAAGAATAAAATCACAAAATGTCACCAGAAATAACTCGGCAAGTAAAAGCTGGCCAGGTTTAATAGGAGTCAATAGGAATTGTCTCTCTACCAGCTTTATATATTTATTTTCCCATTTTATCATTGAAAAGGCCTGGAACAATGCCTGCTGGCGTGCAATTTTTTTCTGCAAAAAAAGGCGAGCAGGAATATTCTGTCACCGTTTTTCTAAATTAAGCTAGTATTCTTGCTTTTTTTGGCCCTCACATTTCCATCTAAAAATTAGTAAATAGATCTCTAAGTGATGTGGAAGTTATTGAGTACATACAATGTATACATAGAGGATTACATGGATTAAATGTAAGGAAAAATACAAGGACAATATGGTAAGTCTCAAAACTGTTTAATATTACCAGTTTTCTTTTAGATAACGGCACACAGAGATTATATGGATTTTTTTTATGTATACTTAGACCCAACCTAAACTTTACTTCTCTTCTACTTAATTCTAACAAAGTCATTTTGTATTGGTATGAAGACTATTGGTTATCATTTACTTGCATTGTAGGGTGCAATCTGCCATGTTTTCTGCAGTTTGCCTTATACTTTTGCTGAGTTTGACACTCATGAGGGGTGGTGAGGGAAGCATGTAGACATCCCCATTCCCCCCCTGTGCAAGTTTGCACTTGGCACAGGGAGATGCAATTTTTAACTGAGCACTAAGGAGCAATCGTTTGCACCCCTTAGTTCTCTTGCGCATCTGTCTGCATTAAAAGCAACTGACTCCTCTTTTGTATTTCAGTGAATATATCATATATATATTTCTAGCCATGTATTTTCCTTCATTATGGTTTTCTTATTTTTTTATGGAGCATTTTTTTTAAAGGAGTGGTTTGCTTTGTTATAGAATGGCTAATTCTAAACAACTCTTTAATTGGTCTACTTTTTTTCTCTTTTATAGTTTTCAAATTATTTGACTTGACCAGTTTTCAAATGGGAGTCACTGACCCTAAGTAAAAAACAAATTCTCTGTCAGGCTACAAATGTATTGTTACTTTTAATTGCTCATCTTTCTATTTAGGCCTCTCCTATTCATATTCCAGTCTTTTATTAAAATCAATGCATGGTGGTTCAGGTCATTTGGACCCTAGCAATCAAATTGCCAAAACTGCAAACTGGAGAACTGCTGAACAAAAAGCTAAATAACTCAAAAACCACAAATAATAAAAGATGAAAACCAACTGCAAATGTTTTTGAACACCATTATAATTGTGGCCAAAGATAATGGCACATTTGCACTTTTTATCAAAAATTGCTCAGCATACCTGATTATTTAACAGTTATTAGTTAAGTTATTTTACACATGTAAATCAAGAAGTTCTACCCTGTTTATAAAGGCACCGCAATAAATGATTGCATTAATGGCAGTATGCCTGGCAATTTCACGTCAAGCAGGATCATAGGAGATTTAGTTGTGCAAATGATGTCAGTTAATGGATTTAATTCTTAGGAAAATGTTTTGTGTCACAGTTATTTAAGCAAGTGTGTGCTCATCCATGTGCTCCTTTATCCACTCTGTGTACCTGGATACCCTGGTGTACACACCATATTTCTCTTTTTGAGCACATCCTAGGCCCCAGCTGACAATACCGGTAAGGAAATGAGTATTCTTGTACTCCGTGGCATGAGGCCCCCCGCTGTCTCCTTTGCAAGAGTCCTTGCTGCCGTCAGTGAATCCTGCACAAAACATGTTTTGTGAAATATTCATTTGGGTCTGCTTGATGCAGTCCTGTGTTTTGACCCGGGGCAGCTGTACCCTCTGCAGCACTTCCGGGGTGGCTCCTTTATCAAGCAGGCGTCCCCAGCCACTGACTGTAGAGAATCTAACAGATAAAAGCTCTCGTACAGCAAACTGTTTCTCAGGCAAACATAAAGGGACCACATAGTCTGTATAGTTGACTGGTATAGTCAGTTTAAGGAGACCTATATCATTGTCGTTGTTTGTTTTAGACCCAAAATACTGCTCATGTATTATTATTTTAGAAACTTTCCTCTCTTGTTCAGTTCCTTCTGGTCTGCCAATTCTATGTTCTCCTGAAAGGACAAAAGAAACCCCAAGTTTCATAAGCATGCTCAGTTTAGTAACAGCTTCATTATATGAATGGAAACCTCTGTAGGGCCAGTAAGCATCCACTTCTGGTTCAGCTCTCAAATCAAGATACATGGTCACTGGCTGGGATGCCCCCTTAGGCATTGTAATCCATTCATAAATTGTTAGTTCAACCTTGAAATTACCATTTGGTAAGATGTAAACAGAGGTACTTTGTAGGGATGCACTGAATACTGGATTCGGCCTTTTTCAACAAGATTCGGATTCGGCTGAATCCTTTTGCCCGGCCGAATAAAATCCAAATCCTAATTTGCATATAAAAATTAAGGGCGGGGAGAGAAAGGAAAGGAAACAAGGAAGAAAATAATGTTTTCCCCTTCCCACTCCTAATTTGCATATGCAAATTCAGATTTGGTAAGGTATTCGGCCGAATCTTTCGTGAAGGATTTGGGGGTTCAGCTGAATCAAAAATAGTAGATTAGGTGCATCCCTAGTATTTTGAGACAATTTGAGTTTTGTCTTTATTATTTATTTATTATTAATTCTTTTTTGGCACGAGAAATTTTTTAAAAACAATGAAGCTATTTTCTAGTTGTTAGGCTCACCTTACCCTAGTAACCAGGCAGTAGTTAGACTGGCAAAATGTAAAAGAATACAAGTGACTAGTGATAAAATAGATAATTGCAATTCAAATCTAACTGCAGTAGAGATGCACCGAATCCACAATTTTGGATTCGGCCGAACCCCCGAATCCTTTGTGAAACATTTGGCCGAATACTGAACCCTAATTTGCATATGCAAATTAGGGGTGGGAAGGGGAATTTTTTTTTACTTCCTTGTTTTGGAACAAAAAGTCACACGATTTCCCTCCCCACCCCTAATTTGCATATGCAAATTAGGATTCAGATTTGGTTCGGCCAGGCAGAAGGATTCGGCCAAATCCGAATCCTGCTGAAAAAGGCTGAATCCTGGCTGAATCCCGAACCGAATCCTGGATTTGGTGCATCCCTAAACTGCAGGTTAAACCCCAACAGCCATTTAAAATTAAAACTTTCACACTCAAGGGAGACAGACTTGAAAAGCTAAACTTGTGTATAGCAATGTTTTTGATCAGAATATCACTGACTACATTATATAAAAGCCAATTAAGGTGGATTGACTATTTATATGCTGTAGTAATGATCTTCTTGATACTGCATTTCTATCCTATTGACCTAATAATGTCTTACCCAGTACAACTGTAAGCTTGTTTTCTGGAAGTGGTTTTAAACAGTGAGCTGCAGTGATTACCCAGTCTGGGGCAATTAAAGTTCCACCACAAATGAATGTTTTGTCATACATCAGCAGAGCCTACAAAGACATTTAGAAACAAAAAGAAGCAATGAAAATGAGAAGCAAACC
Source organism: Xenopus laevis (assembly GCF_017654675.1). Lineage (NCBI taxonomy): Eukaryota > Metazoa > Chordata > Amphibia > Anura > Pipidae > Xenopus > Xenopus laevis. The sequence goes on from NC_054374.1 coordinate 106,812,374, forward strand.
TTGGACAAAATAGCTCCGCCACACAGTATTTAAGTATTTACATAAATGTATTCAAGTTTAATGAAAGAACAGGCATGTCATTTATTGCGTAGAAGGATGCTAGCTGCAGTTCTAGGATAGGAAAAAGAGTAGTATTAAAGCTATCGGCAAGAAGCCCCTGCAAAGTCCCATTGTTGAAAAAAAGACATGCTGAAGAGATTCCAATTTGCCAAAGAACACATTGACTGGCCTAAAGAGAAATGGCACAACATTTTGTGGACTGATGAAAGCAAGATTGTTCTTTTTGGGTCTATGGGCCACAGACAGTTTTCCAGTCGACCCCCAAACACTGAATTCAAGTCACAGTTCAGTGTGAAGAGAGTAAAACATGGTGACACAAGCATCATGATATGGGGGTGATTCTCATACTATGGTGTTGGGCCTATTTATCAGATACCAGGGATCATGGATCAGTTTCAATACATCAAAATACTTGAAGAGGTGATGTTGCCTTATGCTAAGAGGAAATGTCCTTAAAATGGGTGTTTCAACAAGACAACGACTCCAAACACACAAGTAAACGAGCAACATCTAGACTAACAAAATTGACTTTATGAGTGGTCAGCCCAATCCATGGCCCTTAATCCAATAGAAAATGTGTGGAGTGACATCAAAAATGCTGTTTCTGAGGCAAAAGCAAGAAATGCAGAAGAATTGTGGAATGTAACAGGTGCCAGAAGTTGGTGGACTCCATGTAACACAGATGTGCAGCAGTTCTCAGAAACACTTGTTATACAACTAAATATTAGTTCTGTGATTCAAAGGAAAGCAAAATCTGGAAACATTTTTCAGGTTATACAGTGAATGAGTTTGTAAAGAAGAATGCAGACACTGCTACTTTTTGGAACAGCCAAATATTCCCTTTTCTTCACTTTCTGTAAAGGAATAACACAAATTTGATTTTTTTTTCTTTATGTTTTGATTTGGAATAGAATGTGCAGTGTTCCCAATGCATTTGCATGTATGGAAATAAAAACTATTATAAGGATTTATCCACTTTTTTAAACAAACTGCTATTATTCTGAACACAACTGTATATATAGTATATATATATGTGTGTAATGTGTGTGTAAACAAAGGGAGGGGCGGCACATAGGAATCCCCACTCTTATCCCCTACCCTTCTCTTAACTTGCACATCATTCACACAGCAAAATGTATGCATTGGATACTACTGTATGTGCAAAACACAGCCAGATCCCAATACAATCCTTTATAAAAAGAGAGAAGAAAGAGTCATCAACCTAAAAGTTAATCGATAACTAACATTTTGGAAAAACAAGTTGCTTTTTGCATCTTTCTTACCTGCCAGGGGCATTCACCTTTTGGACACATATCACCTCCCACAATCCGTCCACGCTTAGTTAGGTTTTTCAGTACTGGAACTTTTCCACAAGGATAATCAACTGAAATAAAATAAACTTTCAGAAATTAGAATTCAGTGATCATATATTAAGATATGAGTATAGGTTTATTAAAAGGCAAAGCTTTGCCATAAAACTTCCTTTGGAATATCTTGTTCCAATACAGTAAACACTTTTCCTGTGGTGCTGCCATAGACTAGTGAGACCAGAAAATAGCTATTTATCTCAAGGTCATATTATCAAAGGGGCACTGAAACTGAATGCATTTTTGTAAAACGGCTTATGCCTCTTTATAGTAAATACTTCTTAATATGTTTATTCATTGTTAAAAGGGTTGTTCACCTTCAAACACTTTTTTCAGTTCAGTTGGTTTCAGACAGTTCACCAGAATAAAGACTTATTCCAAGATATATTGGATCTAGGGATGCACCGAATCCACTATTTTGGATTCGGCCGAACCCCCGAATCCTTCATGAAAGATTCGCCGAATACCGAACAGAATCCTAATTTGCATATGCAAATTAGGGGTGGGAAGGCAAAAACATTTTTTACTTCCTTGTTTTTGTGACAAAAAGTCACACGATTTACCTCCCCGACCCTAATCTGCATATGCAAATTAGGATTCGGATTGGCTGGCCAGAAGAATTCTGGATTCGGTGCATCCCTAATTGGATCTAACTGAATATCTGACATGCATGAAGAGAGAGTGAAGGGAAACAGATGCTGAGAGAGGGATAGTGAAGATAAACTTGATTATTTCATAAACAATGCAGAATATTTAATTGATTGTATTTAGAAAGTTTCTTATTTCAGTATGATGAAGCTTTTATAAAATTTTATGATAGTTCCCCTTTAATTTTTCATCTTCTAAAGCAGCTTGGGGGGGGGCACCGACTCTGCTGCTTTTAAATCAATACATTTAATTGATACATTTCTTATCTTTCCCTGCTGAGTTGAATCCCTGAGTTTCATTAAAGGCAGCAGTTAGAATTGATACAATAGTTGCTAATAAAAATAGATGCTGCTGAGAAATATATTGACTAATTGTATCTACTAAATTTAGCAAATCATAACAGGTCAAGATGCTCCTGGATCACTGAGCTGCCAGACTGAGACACTAAAAACACAAACATTAAACTATAAACTTCAATTTTGGAAAACCAATGAAAAGTGGAAATCAAATGAAAAAAGTCTTCATTTCAAGTGAACAACCTGAAAATTACTCAATTAAATAAAGTGTTTAGAATGTGAACAAACCCTTTACAAACATCTTTTCACTGACCTTCAGGCTCACATGATAGACCATCAGCTCCCAGTTTGTAGCTTTCAGCACAGGAGCACTGACGGCCTGTAGATGAATTGTCATGGCAAAAATGTTCACACTGCCCATTGTCATAAATGCATTTCAGCATGTCCCTCAAATCTGAAAAAAATAAATAAATGTATTATAGAACCAAGGAGCTTATCAAGTAAAATAAGGAAAGGGTGTGTTCTTCATTTTGATATTAAAACTAATTGAAGTCATATACTGAGAGACTGCCTTGAAAGAGAGCTTATGGCTTCAGCAGAGGTTTTGAGATGCCGAGAAACAGGCAGTGCAGAAAGACTAGGGAATACAAATAAAACCAGGTAAAAGCTGGTGCCGTTCTTCTGTTATTAGCTTCTACATCATCATTAACATCTACATCTCCCGGCACATTTCAAAACCAGGTGCTGCAGTTTGGACCTGTCTTGTACAAATACAAAAAAAATCTAACACTTTTTCCCAAATATATTACAGGTATGGCATCCCTAATCTGGAAACCCGTTATCCAGAAAGCTCTAAGTTACAGTTACAGGCCATCTCTCAGAAATTCAATTTTTAGCAAATAATAATACTTGCAACAAAAACAGGCCAAAAGCTGACTATTTCAGTGGTAAAAATGTATCTTTGTAAACAAAGGGTAAAAATATGTTGCAAGCAGCTTGTACTGTATGTTTTCACTCTTACTTGTTTCACAGTGTCGCCCCTCATAGCCCATGGCACAGGTACAGATATATGACTGGTGCTGGTCAAAGCAGGTTCCTCCATTTATACATGGGTTGGAGAGACACTGATCTCCATCTGCAAATAACTTGGATTAGTTAATGCTTCAATAATGAAAACTATGGTTTTTGTTAGCTGTGTCAAAGAGGTAGTTATTGGGTCTCATATGTATTTCCTTAAAGGACACTCGAGTTAGCTACCAGTACTATAAAATTTCTGTATCATAGAAATAATGGGCACCAGTCTGGCACCTACTGGGCCCTGCTCTTTCTTCTCTCTTATTATAGAATTATAAGAGTGTATATAGCTAAACATGTAGTGTTATTTCAGGTGTACTCATTATTCTAGAACTGGATGAATCCTGAATTTATTTTACCTGTGTATACTTTCCAATATTCTTTCTGAAATACAAAAGAAGATAGGTGTATTATCAGAAATCATTTATTTATATAGGCTAAGCAAGTTACGCCACACTTCACAATCATTTAAGGCTAACGGGTCTTACAATAATTAAACAAACAATAAACAGGATCAGAGGGCCCTACTCACAAGAGCTTACAATCTAAAGGGGTTGGGTACATTTGAAACAAAAGAGATATGAAACAGTTATTAATGTTTTATGTTGATTTCTAATCAGTCAAGATACACTCAATATGTTTCCTTAAACAGGTGTGTCTTTAGGGAGCATTTGAAAATGTGGAAGGAAGGGGATAGTCTAATAGCTCTAGGAAGAGAGTTTCAGAGACAGGTAGAAGTTTTGAAGTCTTGCAGTCAGGAATGGGGTGAAGTGATGAGAGTAGAAAAGAGCATAGGTTGCAGGACCTTGTATTTGAGTGTAATATGTAATCTGAATTTGATTCTAGAGGAGAATGGGAGCCAGTGAAGATATATACATAGGGAAGCAGCTGATGTTGAGTGGTGAGATAGATGAATGAGTCTAGCAGCAGTGATGTTATCTGTGAGTGAGATCTGAGGGACAAGAGAAGATATTAGAAGTATTGAAAATATATTGGATATTGGAATAATGAATTCTGTTTTCAAGAGTTTCAGTTTCAGGTGGCGCTGAAAATGGAATGACAAAAAGTTAAGTAATTCACAAACCCAAAAAAATGAAGACTAATTGTTAATTGTCTTGGGGCACTTTGTCTACATGGTCCTAAAAGTTGATATTTTGTTACACTAGTGTGACTATATATTATTTATAGTGGACTAGAAATGACATAAAGAACAACATCTACTGTATATCTTGCAAAAGCCTTGTTTCACCACTATGTTCTTGCCATGAGATGAACAAAAAAAAACATACCGTGCGTCTGTCATCCTGAAAGATTTCCCTGGCCTCCTCATAGGAACAGATCTCCTCAATACATTCTCGTTCCAGTGATCCTGCTTTAAATTCCTCAAAAATGCTATTGGCTCTCCTTATTCTGCTTTTCAACAGAATATGCGCCTCTTTGTCCTGTAAAAAAACTGTGAAACAAAAGGTAAGAACAGTTCAGAGTTTATAGTTGTTGCACATTACTGTAGAGCTGGGGTCTCCAACCTTGTTTACTTGTAAGCAACATTCAGATGCAAAAAGAGTTGGGGAGCAACTCAAAAAATTGTTCCTGAGGATGCCAAATAAGAAATGTGGACTTGCAGCTTACAGGAGGATCTATTTGGCAGTGCATCTGTTTTTTATGCAACCAAAACTAGCCAGGAACTAAAAAAATAAGCATTTGCTTTGAGGCCACTGAGACCAACATTCAAGGGGTTGGTGAGCAACATGTTGCTCCTGAGCCACTGGTTGGGAATCACTGCTGTAGAGGCTACCCTTAGGGAGAAACCAGAGTTAAAGGCTGGAGGGCATCAATTTAACATGGCAGAATAGACACCAAAGACTTGCACATAGAGAATAAGGATGTTGGACTATCATTACAGATACATTTGCACACATGGGGAGAACATTTGTTAATTTAGGCACAGATTTTTCAAAAATCTGGTCATTTCCAAACACAAAATTAAATCTCAACTCACTGTCTGTAGACTCTCTATATCCAGCAGCACCATCCTGTAACTGAGACGGACTGGCATCTGCTGAATTTATACATGAAAGAAGAACTTTATAATACTGAAATATTTTAGATTTTATGGTAAGAAACAGTATTATATTAAACGTATGTCTGTCTATGAAACTTATCTCAATTATAGGCAAATAGAATAGAGAATAATCTGCAGTAACTGCAAATACAGGATCTGTTTTCGGGAACGCTTGGGACCTGGGTTTTTTGGGATAAAGGATCTTTGTTCCTTAAGTCTACTAAAAATCATTTAAACATTAAATAAACCCAATAAGATTGTTTTGCCACAAATATGGACTCGTACAGCTTAGGTATCATCAACTATAAATTACTGTTTTATTACAGAGAAAAAGGAAATCATTTTGAAAAGTTAGAATTGCTTAAAATGGGTGATGGCTTTCTGGATAACAGGTTTCTGGATAAGGGAGTCTTAGTCTGGTACTAAAAATATAACTTATATTTACAAAGTCTCTACGTGTAGAATATATATATATATATATATATATATATATATATCTATATTTGCATAATTTTATACAAAACAATCTTGTGCCTCACAAAACCATCATAATGCAACCACACTAGCCATACTAAAAAGTCATTTCTAATGGGCTCTGAGAATTATGTAATAAAATCATACATTTTCTATGGTGCAAATGTTGAATTAGTTTTTGCTCCGCTCTCTGACCACTACAACATATAAAAATAAGAACTACTATAGGCAAATAGATTACCATATATTTTGGTCAGACTCCAAATTGATCTAATGTGCTAAGGATTCTACCTCCAAGAACCTTAGCTACTGGTCCTACAGAGTATGGACAATCTTCACTTCAGCTATAAAAGGGTCTCTCATTTAAATTGGAGCTGGGATTCCACATCTTCTTTCTCCTTTCCTTTTTAGCAACTTGGGAGGTAAGTTATGGTAACACTGGGGTTATGTATGAGGCAACCTAGGGGAAGATGAACTAAACTGCAATTTAATATCCAGTTACGTAGTAAAGGCGTCTATAAAGTAGACAAAATGTGACAAGAGTTCATCTCTGCTCATTAGTAAAGCTATAGCTCTTCACAATGATAAATAAACTATTACAAATGGAAGAGTCAACTCTGATTTAATTTTGTCACTATTTCCCTATCCCTGAAGGTACTCAGGAACGAGGAACTATAAGTAGGTGGAAAATTAAATACAGTTGAGAAATATAATCTAAAAAAAATTAATTTTGTCTTAGAAAACAAAATAGGAGAGTGACATAGAATCAATTCAACAGGCAACAATTCCATTTAGCATGCACTTCAGTTTTAAAATGCCTAAACACCGACTTATGAAGCCACCTAATCATGACAAGGCACAAATTTACTGGGTGCAAAAAGTTGACCTAGTATTTGCTCCTCTTTTTGGCCACTGTAATGTACAACAAAAAGCTAGCTGCCTCACTGTCAATCAAATATATCTATTTTACAAGATAATTCTTTTCTTTGAATATTTAGAAAATATATATTTTGTAGTAATTAAGCTGAAGACAAACTATAATGAGAAAACATAGAATTTGGTGCCTGTTAGTGCCATTGCCTTGGTGTGCATTGATCTCTAGCAAGTCCGGCTATTATTATTGGTGTATTTACATACCTGCAAAGGCTAGAAACGGTGAAAGTACCATAAGAAAACAGAAGCAGAAAGCTTTCTTGTTCCCTGGATCCATGGTGTAGGAAATCTCTCTTTCCGACAAGGGAGAACAGTGTGTCCAAAGTTCTTTGTTTGAACATTCAGGATTGGGGGAGGTGACTGGATGACCCTGACAGTGCTCTGTACTGGGAATGTCCGGTGCACAATTGTGGAATTGCTAAGAAGGATTAGTCATGACAAAACCCTCTGCAATTCTGTCTAAAAACACACACAAATAGTTATTGATTTAAAGAGGTGGTTCACCTTTAAGTTAACTTTTAGTATGCTATAGAATGGCCAATTCTAAGCGACTTTTCAATTGGTCTTCTTTATTTATTGTGTATTGTTTTTTTAATTATTTGCCTTTTTCATCTCTTTTCCACTTTATGGAGGTCACTGAGCCCTTCTCAAAACAAATGCTCTGTAAAGCTACACATTTTTTGTTATTGGTACTTTTTATTACTCAACTTTCTATTCAGGCCCTCTGCTATTTATATTGGACCCTATCAACCAGTTTTCGGAAACTGCAAACTGGTGAATAAAAAGCTACATCATCCTAAACGTTAACTCAAAGGTGAACAACCCCTTTAAGCCTGTTTACACTTAAGTGGCATATTAAAGAATCTTACTAAACTGGTATATATATTCAAGTCTGTGTGCTGCCTCAGAGATCACCTGACCAGAAATACTACAACTCTAACTGTAACAGGAAGAAATGTGGAAGCAAAAGACACAACTCTGTCTGTTAATTGGCTCATGTGACAACAAGCATGGTTTGCTTTGTTTGTTTGTGTGCACTGTGAATCCTACGATCCCAGGGGATGACCTTTTTTTTTTTTTTTAAAAATAGCAATTCTCTATTTAGGATAACCCAATGGCACATACTACTAAAAAAGTATATTATTATGAAAATGGTTTATTTACATGAAGCAGGGTTTTCCATATGAGCTGTGTTATTAAATATATTTTTATAGAGACCTACATTGTTCATGGGGTTATAGTTTTCTTTTAAAGGGTCAGTAATACCAAAACTTATACATTAAAATATAAAACCTTTAAAGGGTCAGCAACACCAAAACCTTTACATTTAAATATAAAATATTTAAAGGGTTATCAACACCAAAACATAAACATTTAAGTATAACAAATTGTTAATGAGATTGGTATAAACTGTATTTTTGCTTCACGGGCTCTAACATTTTTCCCCAGACTTTGAGGGGCATGGAACATTCGTTTTAGCGTGGGCTCATGTGTAGGGCATTAGAGGATCTCTTTTGTCTTTATTCAGGTTCCTTGGACATTTGTAATAAAAAGTGGCCACTTCAAGCATTTGCACCATCTCTAATAAAGACGTCCAAACTACTTTAATGTACCAGCCAGGGGCGGAACTACCGGGGGAGCAGGGGGTGCGAGCGGGCCAAGGCCCGCACCCCCTCAGGGCCCCCCGGCAGTCTGCGCGCCGTGCATATCCCGGCCAGTTCCGGGTTTACGGAGGGGGGCGGGGGGGCCCGGCTGCGCGTCCTGCGCCAGGGCCCGCCCCCCTCTAGTTCCATTTCTGGTACCAGCCCTATTCAAATTTACCTAAGCGTAAGAGGACAACAAAGTTTCAGTAGGGAGAAGTGATCGCTAGAATAATTTTAACACTCGCACTGCCGAAGAAATGCTGACGAAAAGTCGCCAGCATTCGGCAACCAGGATGCAACTTTGCATTTTAGTGACTCAGCGTAGTGGTAATGAATTTGTGCCTGGTGAAGTGGTGCAAAGCGTACGCTTGGCACCTATTCGCCCTTTTGTCAATCTTCCCCCAGGTGTGAAAGATAGAGAAGGCTAGTGAGCATGGACAGCCTGCTGTCCCAACAATGAGTAATAGTGTGAGTTAAAACCTTGAGGTGATTATACACTAGAGAGGGAAGTGAGTGTTCAGGAGTAGGTTAGAGGAGAGCCTACATGAGAAGCTTGGGCATTGTATGTGAGGTCACAGTAGAGATCAGGGGTAATAGTCCATTAAGCGAGGGAGCACCTAACGACACTAATGCCGGTGTAACTTATAGGACAAGGGCCCTGGAGGCTTCAATGGGGAGAACATGGTGGTGTATGTAACTGATTTTGTATCAAGAATACCCTTGTGGGCAACCCGAGCCCCGGTTTGAACTGTAAACTAAACCCTGTAGACGGCTGCAAAATCAGTTAATTGCATCCGCTCTGAAGTGTCTTCTTCTACAGCAAAGGCCTAGTATCGTTAAACATCTATGTGACAGGAGCCTTACTAGCCACGAGGCGCCCAGTTATATGTGCGCACCTGTGTGCTCGGGTCAGAATAGATATAAAAATTTTGTGTTTTCTCAAAAAATTTGTTGTGTGCACTGGCTCAACATTTGTGTGCACATGCAAAAGCTAACGTCTAAGAAAGAACATTGGAACCTACGTTGTAAAATATGCATATTATAAATAGGCCTCATGCTTTTACATGCTCATGGAAAAGGTCATACTTATATTTTACAATAGTGGGTTACATTATTCCCTATACATGTCAATGAAGCTGTGTGTCAAAAAGAAACCAATGATAGGGGCCAGGCTAAAATTCTGGGAGCTGTGGGGTTACACAAAAGTTCATGCTCTAGGTAAGCCTACAGACAGGGTCGGACTGGGCCGCCAGGACAATCAGATAAATAGGGAGTGGGGGGTTGCGGCTGGGGCGGGTCTGAGGTATCTGTGTCTTCACCACCCCGGGGGGTGGGGGGACCCTGAAGTAGCTACCCTGTTGAGCCCTGGGCCCCCCAGTCTGACCCTGCCTGCAGAATTTATGACAAACAAGTCATTTTGGAGGATTACTATAATACCAATAACCAGGGCCGGCGATCTGCGATTTGGAGGCTTCTTAATGCTGCGACCTCACTTTGTCGGCGGGCAAGGCATAAAAAATTGTGCGCACGCACACAACGCGGCACAGCAGGGGGGGGGCCCCCGGGCCCCCCTGTCAATAACTCTTTATGATGTTGTATTAGGGAAGAGTAGAAAAGTATTAAACCTTAAAGAACTAGCTGATCTGATAAAAAAAGTGGCAATAAAAGAGACGCCTCTTCTTTTCATAAATAACAGAGATGTACACTAGAGAAGTAACACATTGAAATGTATTCAGTAAACTCTCATAATAAAATATTTCACATTGTGTTCTAAAATCTACACAGTATCATTAAAGAACAGTCTAATAATTTACACATTATTTACAAATAACTTACAGCATAGTTGAGAAGCCAACATCTGTGCAAATTGCTTATAACAAGTTTCACACTTGTTTAGTATTAACAGTGGGTGTCAGAGATTGTCGTAGGCTCCTGGAATGAGTTCTACGTGAAAAATAGGTCCTTTTTATAAATTCGTTTTACATTTATATCTCTCCATACTTGGATTATACCTATGGACGGTAGTTCGTTATAACTTGGATTCAAAATATTCTTCCAAAACCTCAACAGAACAGCACCTATAGGTCAGAAAATAAGGTGTACTTACTATTCTTGTCTCGCCTTAGGCATGCAGTATGCAGAAAAACATGAAAGTAAACCATCTATTAAAGGATAAATAAACCTTTAAAAAAAGTGAATGTCAATTTATTAAGAGTGCTATTCTAAGCACTTTTGTAATTGACATGCATTATTTATTATTTTTTTCATTCCATAGATATTAAGAGATACATGTACTATTAATATGAACAAATTATGTTACAACAGCACCACCTGCTGGTCAGAGAGCCACGAGGGAGAAAGAGACGCCTGCAACACTCCTATCCTGGATCCAACTGGTGAAACCTGCTAAAAAAGCTTACTTAAGGGTGATTATATTTATGGAAATAAAATGTGAGTGCATTTTATTAAAATTTTTAAAGTTTAACAATAAAATAGTATTTTATACTGGAGCATAACGGAGCTGCTGAGGAGAAGGGAAAATAACGATTATTATATGCAACTACAAAACCTACTATCTTATAAGTAGGCATTTTAGCCAGATCTGATGGAAGCTATTGAAATAAGCACACATGCATGTATGGAAGATTTTTTGGTCCGTTTAAAGGGGAACTTAATCAGGATATTTTCACCCTTTGAAGTAGTGAATCGTCATTTGAAGGGGAACTTACCTAAAACATCACTTTGTTTTCCTATTCCAACACATGGGGATAAACTGAATTATTCAAAAATACTACACCATATTTTTGCTTTGTTGTTTGTTTTCTCCGTTGCCCTTGGCGCTGATCCACCTTTTTTATGAATTTTTTTGGTGCAGCTGAGAGACTGAAATAGGACCGGCAGGAGTCAACGTGCTCTGATATTCTTCTGTTTAGAAGAACTTCCTTGACTACTTGGTGGTCAGCCTGGTCGGGAACTGACCAGCAGGTGGTGCTGTTGTAACTAAATTTGTTCATAGTAACCGTGCACATGTCTCTTAATTTCTTGGAATAAAAAGAATAAATAATGAATGTAAATTACAAAAGTGTTTAGAATAGTACTCTCCTCAATTTTACATTCACTTGTTTTAAAGGTTTACTAATCCTTTAAGACATATAAGAATTAAGAACAATAATGGTCCCAAGAAATTATTTTGGAAAGTTAAAAGAAAAACAAATAAGAGCTGCAGTGGTAATGTACATAAGTTAAGAGTACACATTGCACAAGGCAATATCCATACTGGAAATTGAATAAGGTAAAACATGACCAGTTTGATGGCCAATAGAGATGAACCCTTGGAAAGAACATAGGGCACTGGTGATTTAAGTACAAGGTGTTTCCATCATTTTAGCTGTGACATAGATGTTTGGTGTCCAAACTCATTTAATAAAGGTTGGTTAGAATATATGGGATAAATCCCTTTCTGGGATTCCTTTGAAAATATAAAGTCCAAAAGTATCTGGCAAGGAGATTCAAAGAGGTTGAACCATAGTCTTCCAAATTCAAGGCCAAAAACAAAGAGTGATGTTAAAATTGACAAACACATCAATTATAGGAACAGCCAGCCAGTGATACTGACACTAAAAAACTTTGGAAGTTACATATGGATCATGTTGACCTTTTTTGTGCTACTTTTGTAAGTAATTGCTACTTGAAGTTCCTAACCCAGACTGTTTTGCCAACAATCCCTTCTCAATCTGTCCCTTCTAATGCTAACAGACTACTCCTGCACAAATATGAATGCCCCCCTCATAGAGGAACTTGGGTGATCAGATATGATGTAGAAGCATTAGGCAAATACTTTTATGGCAAAATTAAAAATATCATGAAAAGACAATTTTATGATAGATGTAGAAAAAAGGTTTAATTTCTAGCGCCAGTATCTCTTTTGGACTATTGCCAATTTGGTCACAAAGCCTGAATAACCACTTACTCCACTGAAGCTGTTCTCTTCTAAACCAAGCTTTTGGAGGGATGGACTTATAAGCAAAAACCTGTTTGCTGTCAGTCATTAAGGAAATCACAGAATCTATTTATTGCATTTAAAGAAACAAGTAGGGGGGCATCATTTTTTTCATAACAAAGCTGAAGCGATTGCTCCATAATAATCATCAGCAACTGAAATAGTGTAGACCAGTAAATGCTGGATTCCTCCAGGTTTTTACCCAGATCCAGCTTATCCTCTGGGCTGGGGAAATGGCTGATTTATTAAGAATTGAACCAATTAAGCACTGTGCAAATGCATACATTTATATTTTTACATATACACACATTAAAACACAATCTGTAAAAATCATTCTGTCTGTACACTCTGATTTGGAATCCTCTCAGGTTACAGCTGAAAAAAGGTTCTATTATCACCAAACCTTCTCATCTGCTTTACAGTCCCATGTGAGACCACATAGAAGGTTCTACCACAACGGCTACATCTGGTGGTAATTTTTGGCAAAATCTGTAATTTTTCTCTGTATCCATATTCATTGTTTTGATATGTGGTTCCCCATTTTTATATATTTACATACAAATGTTTGTGTGAGGGTGCTTTTGTTTTGTTTAGAGTGATTTTCCACAGACCAGTAACACTTCTGATGTGTTGTACAGTACTAAGCATAAGCAAGCAATGGAACGTTTATGGCAGTGAAAGAGAGAACTAAAGTGGCATTATTCACACCCAGTCAGTAGTGAACTAGTCAAGGTTCGATACGCTCACAGTTTTTAATGATGTGCTTCTTGTAATGTTCCGGTAGGTGCAAACTTTCCCAGAGTCATGTGACTCTACGTGAATGTAGTATGGGGCAAAAGTAAAAAAAAATTGCACTCATGCGACTTGATGCAGTGTACCCGGAGGTACCTCCAAATATTTATTGATGCGGAGTACAAAAAAATCAAACATTTCAAGGGCTACTACAGCACTGATGAAGGGGGCAGGCGCCCCCTGAAATGTTTGATTTTTTATTTTTAATTTTATTATCAATAAATATTTGGAGGTACCTCTGGGTACACCGCATCAAGTCGTATGAGTGCAACTTTTTTCTACTTTTGCTCAGTAGTGAACCAGTGACTATCAAGGCTCAGTATAGGGATGGTTATCTGTCTCACATTACTTTTGTGGAATAATAAAATGTGTAGCTGTGTTTCTTCCAGTCTTTCCACACAAAGGAATGAGAGGAAAGCCATTATAAACTGCAGCATGCTGACCCACAGCATAATCAGGACAGCAACATTTTCATCCACACAAACAAAACATAGAAAATGTAAAGTCTACTAATCCACAACTACAAACGTTGGCTTTACGACTGTGGAAAAATAACTTTGTATTAAATATTTTAGTAAAATGGAACTTGTAAAAGTTGACATGGCATTCATTTAGAAATTATTTAGTGGCGAAAAGCCCCACACCACCTAAAAACGGTGTAAAAAGCAAAACAGTTTGCTTGTTTTGTTTTTGTTCCCTTTCATTCGATTTACACAGAGCCAAGGAACCCAAGGATGCCATCATCACAGCAGGAATATAGTTCTCTATAGCAGGGTAAAATGTTCCTTTGTAAACACTTTGCTTTTTTTAGAGCTGTAAACGATACTTCAAATAAGTGCGGAATTTGAAGGCAGATTTTCTCTGACACAGGACACCCTAGTCCCATTTCTTATTACTCCTCCAGCTGGCAGCTCGGTCTGCTTGTATGCATTTGATGGAAATTACTATTGTGGGTTAGAGAGACAGAATCCATAGTGACTGATCCAGCAGCACGTGTTTCTGTACTAGCAGCGGAAATGCCATTTCTCTCCCCAACTTCCTTCTGGACTTCCAGTGCTGCTTCACCTTTTCCATGTACAGAGCACTGGCTCAACTCTTGATATCAGAGAAACTGGTGGTGGTGCCTGCATTGCAGCTCTCACTGCAGCTGGACGATGTGCTTAAAGTGCTTGAAGCAGGTCCAGATTCTGTGTGGAAGGTTGAGCATGATTAGCACTGGACATCTATAAGTTTTTTATACAATACACATAAGACATGAGACCAACCTACCAGAGCTGCTTAAAGAGTGGGCAGATTTGGAAGTGCCTATGAGAGTCATAAGGTTGCTGGCAGGTACCAGACCTTCTTTATTGGTACTCAAGTTCTTCACATACCTGCAGCATGATTTGTAATTAACAACACAGAAACAACTGGGTTCACCAAAACACTATTACAATAATGTGACACACAGTAGTAATTATAGAGTGGGACATGCATTCAGTTTTCAATATACAATAGCCAACAGCAACAGTCCCTTTATTGTATTATCATATATCTTCAAAATTCTCCTGAATGTTTATCACTAAAATATTTCTGGCATCTTTATTACTTTCCAATTATTAATAACAATACTTTCCCCAACTCTATACTTCTTCCTGACGATTTACAGATATTTCTATTAATAAGTCAGAATTCAAGTTAATAGACTCCTTTGCAGTATTCTTAAATTCAGGTTATAGCTAGCTATGTAAAACAGTTAATAATATCTTTTTAATAATGTTTCAACAGCTGATGCAGAATCAGTGGCTATACTGTATTGGTCTATCAGTTGTAGGAGTGAATTGTTTAATTGCAGGTCATTTTACCACAAGATTATTACACATAGTCAGCAGTTGACTGCAAAGCACTGACATCCCATTAGGCTAAAGATAAACTACTGGGGTTACAAAAGTTGAAGTCTCTGCACTGTAGATCTTTCAAAAATTGCCCCTCATTTTATTCAATTAAAATAACTCAACAAGATTTGCTTTTATAAAACAGGGTGAACTTTTGAGATATGACCTTTTGAGTATAACTCTATTCTAAAGATAACTTTTGATCTGTAATGGCTAAATTAAAATACAGTGTAGAGGGATTTATTCATTCTTGCTTTTATGTGCTCTTCCTATAGTGTATATATTTTTAATTCAGCTGCAAAAAATAACATTGACTTACCACATTCCACCATCATTTTCATGTATTACGTGAACAAGATCTCCACTCTTTACCAGAAGCTCATCTGAACCTCTTTCATAGTCAGCCACTACAGTATATTTACCAGGAGTCTGTATTGAAGATATAAATGACTGTTAAAGGGGTTGTTCACCTTTGAATTAACTTTTAGTATGATGTAGAGAGTGATATTCTGAGACAGTTTGCATTTGGTTTTTATTTTTTATTATTTGTGGTGTTTGGATTATTTAGCTTTTTATTCAGCAGCTCTCCAGCTTGCAATTAAAACTTATATTAACATAGCAACTGTAAATTGATTTGAATAAAAGACTGGAATATGAATAGGAGAGGGCCTGTATAGAAGCACAAGCAATAAAATAGTAACAATAAATGTGTAGCCTTACAGAGTATTTGTTTTTTAAATGGGGTCAGTGACCCCCATTTGAAAGCTACAAAGAGTCAGAAGAAGGCCAATTGCTTAGAATTAGCCATTCTCTAACATACTAAAAGTTACCTTAAAGGTACACAACCTCTTTAATTCAGTGTACCATTTAATATACTGTATTTTAAAGCTAAGGAGCAATTTTGGTATTGGAATTTTAGGCATAACACAATTAGTGTAACTATATAACTACATAAACAGTCCAATGAAGTCACTGTAGTGCATCAGTCACATTTTTTTAAGCTGTGCATAACTATGATGGCGACTGGGATGTCACCGAGCTGTTCTAATATACTGTATGCGCTGACAACTAATAAAAGCAAAATAATCTTCCACCATTAATTGTATGCAATAGAAACATTGCTGCACTTTCCCACCTATTATTGCCAACCACCATAAATCTTTAGGGCACAGCTAATATACTGATGAAGTGGCTGTTCGAACACTGGTGCCCAACCTGTTTAACTTACTAGCTTGTACTCTGGTGCATCACCTGCTCCATCCTCTTCGGCATCGGAAGAGTTAATGGGATCTTCTTCACTAGACCAATCTTCATTATTTTCTTCAGAAACATCAAGTGAATGTGATGCTCTGTTCCAACCTAACAATGAAATATAAGTGATTATAGCAATCTTGTTGCATTTTTTTTTACAAACAAGTACACTGTACATACTATGTTAAAGCAAAACCCTCTTAGTCCCTTCCTATTGTTACTACTGCTATTAGTAACAGATGATACAGTATATTGTGATATACAGTAAGAGGCATGTAAAAATAAGATACACGCACAATCACATTCAGTAAATCCAGCTTGCAAAATACTTGGGGAGATTTTGACTACTAGGATGCTAGCTCATATTGCTGTTGTTGCCTACAATTTGAGCTTGTTATATTTCTCAAGGCAAAATGCAGCCAGGAGGAGACATGATGCAGGTTAATGTACAATCTTTTGTGCAAGTGTCCCATACAGAGAACTGCATGGATGAATTGCTTTGGGCATAGTAGTCCTTCACTGGTCATTAGGTTGAGAGAATGCATTTTAGTTTGTAAATCTCACAAGCTTTCTCTATACAAATGTAACACTCCGCATTTGAATAATGTGTTGGTATCTTATCTATTTTAAGGTTATTTAATGTCTGTATTTGAGCTGCACTCCACAGAGATGTCTTTCAACCTGTGCCCTGATCATCTGCCCTGGCCTGGTTTCTCTTGCACAGCCCTCGGTACAGCACTTCTGTAGCACTTTGTTTATACCAGAATGTGACTTTAAGGAATGATCTACTGAAGATACTGATTTCTGTCAGACTCTGCCTCACTATGCACCTTTGACAAAGCTGTGGTGATGAAATGCACGGATGCGACTAAATGTAACAAACCACCCTGAATTTTTCATGCTTCATGCAGAAGCTCTATGAGGTGGAGCCTAAAGGAACAGTCACACCGTTCTCTGAGACAACTGGTGTGTTTACATTACATTAGTTTATAAAAAAAAAACAAGCTGCTGTGTAGCCTTAGGGGCAGCCATTCGCAGCACAGGTCACATGTCAGAGTGACCTGTAGAATCCCATTGTATTTGAATACAGAGTTTATCTGTTATCTATTAAGTAGCCTGTGTCTCTCGTTTCTTTTTTAGCTTGAATGGCTGCCCCTACAGCTACACAGCAGCTTGTTTTTTTTTTATAAACTAATGTAATGTAAACACACCAGTTGTCTCAGTTTATTTACATAAACAATTGTAGTCTTTCTAAAGCAAACACAAAACCTTTACCAGTACATAGAAAAACAAGATTCTATTTTAATTACTTTAAAATGCTTCCTGTTCCTTTAATGCCTTTTTAGGGAAGACAATAGGTATTTAGCCTTGTAGCATGCCATTGTCCTCACTGTGCTTGTCAAGAAGATAACATTTTTAAGAATGTTATACAATGCATTCTAAAAATATAGATTTTAAATTCTAATGTAAATTTTGCTGTAATGTGAAAAAAAAAATTATATATAAATTATTATATCTGTGCAGAATAGAATATATGACCATTTTTTTATAGAAACTGGTGAATCTTCTTTTCCATTAGTAACATTGACATTTTTCAGGGTGTCGTGCTCTTCTGATTTACAAAATCCAAAATTGTATGCCTCGACCATGTGTTTGCATACATGCGTGCGCCCACAAAGCTTTCCAGAAAAAAAACAAACGCGGATGTAGATTTACAAAATTCATTGTGTTTTACACTCTCATAGAGATATTCTTTAGCAAGTGCAGTTAAAGATGATTATTAGGTCCTAGAAACACACACACACAACACACTATAGTTTTTAGCAAGCAGCTAATATGAAAACACATGCTCACTCCCTTGTTGCAAAAGCAAACTGGGGAAGCTCCCCTTGTATTCACTGCACACCAGTAAATGGAACCTTGCCTCTTCCATTCAGCTGAGGTGAGCTGAGCTATACTGTGCCACCTGGACTTTGTCCAGGTAAGAACTGAATGTTTATCTGTGAAAGAACTTATGATAAAGTCTGCAGTCCTAACAGAAAGAAATCCTTATATTAAAGGCATATGACCTACTTATCTTGTCTTTTACATGTAAATTATGATACATACATGGCACATAAGTGCTAACAGAGAAGATGTAAGCAGTGTACAAAGTTCAAGTTCGAATTGATCCCAATATTTTCTGCTACAAACTCCGATCAAATCCACTTGGGTTTTTTACACTTATTTATTATTACATTTTCCCAAAAATTTGATTTGCAGTAAAAAAATCTGATTTTCACAATTTTTTCTGAATTTTCTCCTCAACAAGTCTGAGATGCCGGATTTTCAGATTCTGACTTTTCCATCCTCTGGGTTTAATAAATTCTGAAAAATTCTTGATTTTTTTTAAAAGACCGATTTTATATATAAAAAAAAAAAATCACAAATTTTTCGTGATTTTTGCATTCAGAGTTTAGTAAATAACCCCCTAAATGTAATGTTCCCACCAGGCCCAGAGCTGTGGCTTGAGGGACCCAGCTTTAAGGCTGGCTAAAGTAAAATTTGATAAGGATGCCTCTTGGGATTTCAGCTTGAAGGTTCATTTTGGTTAGAAATGGGAGGGAATGTACAGCCCCCCTTATTATTCACAATTTCACAAGGAACTGTACTCCTGTAGTAAGTCTCAAACTCAAGAGTTACCCAGTGGTGTTGGTAGCTGCCAACTGTGGCCACATCATTTCTGTTCCCAGCCTTGGTCTTGGTCACTGGGGACCATGGGAATATACACTAGCCCAGGACCAAATTGGTTTAGAATATTTATGTAAATTGTGTGTTTGATAACAGGGATATATATATATATATATATATATATATATATATATATATATATATATATATATATATATATATATATATATATCTGTATATGTGGCCTACTGGATTATCAGAACAGTACTAAATATAAAAAAAAAAAAAAATCAATCTCCTGGCACTAGCTTACTTATAGCATTAATCGTGGCATGTCAGTTTTATGGAAGAAATAGCTAAGAATTAGTGGTATAAAGAGCTCTTTATCTATATTTTATAGCAAATACATAATTTCCTGCATAACTACACAATGTACTTAAGACATGCATATGGTGAGAAGAGCTTTTGTATCATTGTTATATATGAAATATTTTTACACTCTACCTCTTAAACCAAAGGGAGTTGGGTCGCTCTTTACTTCATGGCGTTTAGCTTTTTTGTCTGGACTGGCAGGAGAAGCTGCAGAATGACGAAGAGGTAAAACACAGAAAGACATAGATATTGAAAAGGACAGAATGATTATTGAGCAAATGCAATGCCTTTGAGTTTATCATAGAATGCGAGCTCTTTTATATTATATAGAAGGCTGGTTAGTTCTCATACTAATTTAAAACTCATATTAAATTGAAATGAAGGGCTACTTTATACCAACAGTTTTATAGGCCATATTTCGGCACACTTTCTGTGTAAACTCACATATAGTCATGAATCCTTCACAACCCAAACCCATATAATGTGAGATTTTATTCACTGCCAAATTATTTCTTTGCAGCCAGTAAATAATGAAATAATGTAGACTTTATGAAAGGCTATTTTAGCAGGAGGCAAATTGCTTTGAGTTGTGCAGCTTTATAGGCATACAGGCACATCTTAGTAGATGCACAGAAAACTGTAGACGTCTTTATATAAACTGTAGCTATATTATCTGCATAAACGATTTAAAGTTTTACACTGCCAATATCATTCTAGAAAGACACAAAGGCAAACATGTTAGACAATAAAGTATATTATGTTATAGTACATAAGTTGTCAGATGTAAAGGTGCAACTATAAAATGAAAAGAATAATTAATAATTAAGAACATGTGTGCTAGTATGTTAGTGATACCAAGGACACAACCTCTTCTTGAAGACCATAAAATTAACATGGGAAATATGTGTGATATTTAAACAGACACACACATACAGTATATGTTTGATACAGGCAGTTTAGAATTAATTGTTGGATAGGCAGCTGTGTAAATACTTTCAATAGTGAAAATTCACTAAACAAGTCAATGGGTGTCAAAATAATTTTGATGCTTGCCCCTTTTTCTCCCTCCTCAACCATAACTCTCTCTCATCCCCTCCTCATACCCCTTCCCTATCTCGCCTGTTTCCAACAAAGCGGTTACTTTCCCCTCCCCTACCCCCCTTACCATATCAAGGCTCAGCTGCAGAAGATGGAATAAGCCTCCAATGATTAAATCTAGCTTATAGTAACTCACTTATATGATGCACTGCATGTAAATATACCCATTGCCAATCAATATGCAGTTATCTTGACACCTTTTATCTTGAACTTTTGTTATGCTATAGAAAATGAATAAAAATTTAAATAACAAAAAAAAATAATTTACTATTGACGATTTTGACACCAGCGCCAATTTTTAGATGCGCGTCTATTTTGTCCAAATGCATTAAAGTCAATGGGTGTCTGAATCATTTTGACTCGCAACTGTTTTTTTTTCACAGCGGAATTTTCACAGGTGTATTTTCGACCCATTTTTGCAAATTTATTTGCGAGCAGCAAATGCGAAATTTCGCCGCAAATCCATGCCTGGCCCATTTTTATTTTCCCATCACTAACTTTCAGCCAAAAAGGTTATGCTCCATCCTCCTACTGAAAACATAAATAGAAGGATGGAATAACTGAAATAGAACAGGCAGTTTTATGATTAATAATATGCCTGCTAATGCAGCTGCACTGTGGGGCCTTGACATTTTAAACTATCCACTGAATATAAAATGATTTGAGGGTTCCTCTTAATTTGCAGTCAATTGGTATCCATTCATCATTCATAGACTGAAACATTTAGTAGAAATAAATGTACAATTCCATAAATATAACAATGCATGATAATGTGCAGCAATATCAAGTACTGGACAGCTTTTGAGTGAAGGGCAAGAGGAAGAAGGCATGCAGATATAAAAGAAAAGTGTCTGGCTAGCAGAAGAATGTGAGGATGGTCTCTGGGGTGTCAAAAGAGGCATCTATTGCCTCATTGTCTAAGGGTACTGACATAAGTATCTCCTACTACAGGCATGGGTTCTATTATTTAAGAACCTTTATCTAATAAGCACTCAAGTGTAGGAATGCCATCTCCAACAGAATCATACTTAACAGTTCTAAATGCTTTTAAGCTTTGCTGTTTTAAGCATAGGTTTATTAAAGCATGATGGGGGCCTGGAGGATCACCCTATGCCCCAAGAACCGCAGATAATAAATCCCATACCTTTATATAACAGTGTTTACAGATGAAAGAAGCATGCATAAACAACGATTATGGACCTCCCTAACTACTTAAATCTACTTATGTTGATATATATATGAGCTACAATGCCAGACTAGGATCAGAGATAATTAAATGCATGATTAGGTGTGCAACATATTGGGTAGCTAATTACCTTTTTGACTTTTGAGGTTTGAAAAACCCTGCAAAGTGAAGCGCTTTTTTGACAAGGCAGAAGAATCTGAGGTAGGACTAGTAACTGTGTCATCTAGAAATGAGAGATACAGAAGAGAAAAGGCCAAACTAGAACAATATTGGGAGAGAAGTGAAGAAAATGTGGAAATAACAAGCAGAGCTCAAGTATTTAGAGAATATGATAGGGTATAAAAAACTAGAGATTTTAGATGCCTTCTAAGCGGTATACAGTTACTGATCTGAGTACTGAAACTTTAGCTCTAACGAGTCGTGGGAATGCTAACCTTTACCTTTTTCAAGGTATTTTGGTACAGACTTTAAGGAGACATCTGGATTCAACAGAGGCTCAGTTTTTCTTTCCTCCAGATTTTTGGTCTTCCCGGATTTATTTCTCAGAGGACTGAAAATATAACATTGACAGCAGAATTTTAGGGTGTGACAGATTTTATTGTATATTTAAATTTTCCTGTCGAGAAACTGAAATATTAATAGATAAAAGTAAAACTATTTTATCATAGATACATCTGCAGTTTCTACAGTATTTCTAGGCTGAACATGAAAGATGCTATACAAGATAAAAATGTCCTCAGTTTCATGTCTGTACTATTCGATTCACTACACTATGCACTCTACTGTACTTGTGAAATGAACTTACCTATTATTGGATGGAAGAGCAGCAGGTAAGCTGTTTGCCTGCTCTGTTGATTTGTGTTGGTTGGCATCTGCAGAAAATTAAATATCCAAGAATTTTATTTTGGGATCAATCTTAAATTTGATATTTTTTATTTTGCTTGAATCAGTTAAATATGATTTTGCTGAAGAGCTCCTATAAACTGTTGTAAACTGATTAACTGTTTGTAGAAATTAGCCAGTAGACGCAGCAAACCTGGGCTTGCTCTGTCCCCAAAATGAATCTGTCATTATCCCTTGCACGGGTGAAACAATATGGCTGGCTGATCTAGACACTGGTTGTGGGGCCCAGTAGTAAATATGACTAGTAGGGTGTCTACTGATTCTAAATCATGATGCAATTTTGTGTGAGAAATCATTTTCCCAGGGGAACTCAATCTATGCTGAGATTTCTAAGAGAAATCGTGTTTACCTTTGTGTGCCTTTAATTGGTTTGTCAGCACCTTTCTGACTTCATTTACCCAGGTGGCCTTTACATCTGGGGTTGGTGCCTATTAAATAATACAAATCTCAATTTGAGTAACAATAAAACATTTATACAATCCCATATTTTTGTACATATATGTATGTACGGCAGTAGACTTACCTGCACAATATAAACCTCCTCCCTCGCATTGCAACAAATTTCAAATTTCCTATTGTCTCCTTTCACATACTCAGTAATTCCAACAAACATCATCTATTAAATGATAAAGCAGAAAATGATCAGCTGCATGAAAGGCACAGATTATTAAAGCTCTTCCACAGCAAACTGATAACAGAGAGGGAAAACTGTTGGCTCAGACTTAGCAAGACAGTACCCAACTCCAAGTTGTTGGTCAGCCTCCGACTATATCATGCTTATAACGCCCCGTGTTTATAAAGCTCTGTGTATTTTAAACCAGTTAAGACACTAATTTTGCCAATTCCCATTTTGCTAATTTCCTTTTCATTGTTAAGTGTGAACTATGGTCAGTGGTGATAAATTCCAGACTTTTTTATTTTATGTCCTTGGTTTCAGGCTTAGATAGGGTCTTACATTTAAGGAATGTTTATAGCTGTAGGATGGTGCCTTCTCATATCCCTCCCCAGTCTCATCCCTCTTCTTGCAGAACAGCACAGCCTTTTCATGCAGAAACAGGTGTCTTTGCATTGGTTTAAACCTCGCCAGATCCTTCACTTTGGAATGACCCTTCTTGTGCTCTGTCCACACATTAAATGATCCTTGCATTAAGAGTTTTCCAAGTTCATTTAAGTTCCCCTGAAAAAACAAAAGAGTATAAGTCCAGTTTTATTGTTGGTATAACACCCTGTACAATTCTGAAAACGCAAGTAGCTGTCAAAATACAGGGAACATTTAAATGACCAATGCTTAAAAATATGCTTGTAAATAAAACAGCTGCCTGGGGTGGCTCCTGAGTTTGTTGAACAGTTAGCATCTACAAATTGTTTTAAAATGAGTAGAATGAGAGCTAATCCCGACATTTAGGGGCCGATTCACTAAGCTCGAGTGAAGGATTCGAATGAAAAATACATCGAATTTCGAAGTATTTTTTGGGTACTTCGACCATCGAATGGGCTACTTCGACCTTCGACTACGACTTCGATTCGAACGATTCGAAGTAAAAATCGTTCGACCATTCGATAGTCGAAGTACTTTCCCTTTAAAAAAAAACTTCGACCCCCTACTTCGGCAGATAAAACCTACCGAAGTCAATGTTAGCCTATGGGGAAGGTCCCCATAGGCTTGCTAAACTTTTTTTGATCGAAGGATTTTCCTTAGATCGTTGGATTAAAATCCTTCGGATCGTTAGATTCGAAGGATTTAATCGTTCGATCGAACGAAAAATCCTTCGATCGTTCGATCGCAGGATTTGCGCTAAATGCTTCGACTTCGATATTCGAAGTCGAAGGATTTCAATTCGAGGGTCGAATTTCGAAGTATTTTTTACTTCGAAATTCGACCCTTAGTGAATCTACCCCTTAGTGTCAGTGAGTTAGTGCCTAGCATTTTATTAAAGGAACAGGAGAGTTAAACGAACACGGCAATGCATACTGAACAACTGTTTTTTAACAGATATGTTTGATAACCAATTAGAAAAAAAAGGTATAGTGCAATTACAATTTTAACATTTCATTTACATTTCCAACTGGCCTATCACAGGACATAATTGAAAATAAATCCTATCAATGCCTTTCCTAATGTTTTTTAAAAAGGGGAATTTAAAAAATAGCATAACATACCTCATATCCGGTGATTGCTATCTGATGCATGGAATCATTGACAGCTTTAAGAATGCCCAGTATAGAGGCTAGTGCTTCCTGAAGATCTTCAGCTCCTTCACAGTTTTTACTATACTTTAGCATTTCCTGTGTACCAAAATAAATCATTGATGGTTTAGTTATGAAAAAGTGATATGTTCAGGGGTTTAGAAATACTATAGCCCTGGCACACAAGATGTTTGACCACAGAAACAAAAGAACAATTTTGACAGAACATTCAGGCAATGCTGGATTGCAATCATTCCATCCAAACTGCAAATTTTATCTGCTGATTCCTCTAAATTCTTTTCTGATATGCAATGCCCCACACACAGATTAAAATTATTTAGCTATCTGTGTGGATGAACAAATTATATTTAAACTGGCCAGTTTCGCCCTTAGGTCAATTGTACGGATAGCCAAACGAGCTCACATATAGGAGTAACACATTGGGCTGGGTCTGTGGGACACCAGGAAAAAACCCAGTGGACCACCGGCCCCGTGGACTTGCAGCCACGGTGGGCCCTGAAGGCTCCAGTCCGACCCTGCGTATACTAGACCAGTGGGATTACAATTGGTTGATGTGGATGTGCGGATGGTTTAAGTGTACACTGAAAAAAATTGTGATTTGGCTAAGTACATGAAAAATGCAGTTTGTTGGTCTTATATACAACCCTTTTGAAATGTCAGGTTAAATGTTTTAGGTTCCAGCTGTGCACTGGTTTGAATTAACAAGCAACTTTGGTCTGTTGGCAGTTCTTTAGGATGGCACTTACTCATCATTCTCCCTCTTAATAAGAATGGCAATTGAGTCACCTTAGCCTACACTTATGTGTATTATTTTTTTATGTACTTTGCTCCTCTTAGTAGATAAGTCTAATAAGAAATATACACACTGGGGATCATTTATCAACTTTGTGCAGTGCCGAATGATTCGCACAGTGAATATATTTGCCCTGTGCATGGTTATATTTATAAAACTGGATAAGAGTGGTGTATTTAATGTGCGAAGAGTTTTGCATTTTTTTTCCATAAGAGCTTTTTAATTATGGCTAAAATTGCATATTGCAAAAATGTATTCAAACATTTACACCACGACTTTGGTGGCGGAGAAAATATTTGCAAAACATTGTATCAAAATGCAAATTTAAATAGCTGTCAACGTTATTTTTGCACACAACAGCCTTGTAGAATGGCCACACTCATGCAAACCCATTTCTGAAAATTTGTTCACAACGCAAATTTGCAAATTTACTTGCTTTTTCACGTAAAATAATAGTTAATTAACCTATTCAGCTAGGTCAGACCCACAGGGCTCTCATTAGATAATCCCTGTCCATAAGGACAGGCCCTATAAGTAAAAAAGATTATTCATTCCACAAACAACATGAACTGTTTACAATATGGAATAGTATGCTTGGTCCCAAAAGCTAAAATATCAGAACAATATCACTGCTATAAAGTAAAGTGCTGCAACTTCATAGGCTCATGTCCAAGTGGCTGCATGAATAGGAAACACTGCATTTCTATGTGCATAACTAGAGGTTTGACAACTGTACCTTTAACAGTAGTTGATACTTTGTTATCCTTTGCACAGGTTTTAAAAGATAGGAGTCCAGGCTTAGCTTATGGTCCAATTTCCTTTGGCAATCCTGCCAATCAAACAAATACCATTTCACGTATGTATCATGTTTAAACTAAAATTACAGGTATTATAATACACAAAATACACAATGGCAAGTCTTGCAGAACCACCCGGGACAACATATGCAGGAGTTAGGTTGCATGCTCTATCTGCAGGGGTTTCCTTTATATTATCATTCAAACAGGTTAACTAACTCCAGATGTAACTGGCTCCTTTGTGTGCATGTGGCAGTAGTTGATACAGGGACTGTTGTGAATGATAAACCTTTGTAAACCACAGGGGAATATGCTGGTTCTATGTAAATAACAAAAAAAAAAA
Organism: Xenopus laevis; assembly: GCF_017654675.1. Taxonomy (NCBI): domain Eukaryota; kingdom Metazoa; phylum Chordata; class Amphibia; order Anura; family Pipidae; genus Xenopus; species Xenopus laevis. Next base: position 106,839,218 of record NC_054374.1, read on the forward strand.
AACATTACCTGGAAGAAAGCAGCATCGGAGCACTGCCTCCACAAGCTCTCTGACCTTGGCTTGTTCTGACAGTACTTTTCATAGATTTGGAAATCTTCCATCTGTATCATGAAGTAAGAGGAAAAGAGGTCTGCACCTACATGCATATACATAATACAAATACACCAAGAAACCAGCACTCAGACTCATATAGTGGCATCGATGTATGTGTGCTTATTAATTTCACTTAACATGACTTATTTGTTTCACTATAGCATATTTATGCTCCTACTGTATGTTATAGTATTTTTACAAAAAGAAGTTGAAGTAAATTATAGATAGGAGATTGAGTTTCAAAGCATGTTCCTTACTACCTTATTTTATTTTATTGAGACAGTAAAGCTCAAAAAAAAAGTTCGAGTTCTGCTTAATTTGTAAATTAGGTACATGAATAGACATAGTACCATTTGCAGAAATGTAATTTCCATTCAACAAAAAACTTCATGATGGGCTGCGGCAGACCTGAATTCTGGGAACCACTGAAAAGCAAAACACAGCTTTCAGTAGTGGCAGCATTGTAATCCATCTTTGCTCTCAATATTTCAGACATTTGCTAACACATACACCATTGAATCATTTTCTTTTGACATAAGGATATAACCTAAAAAGCCTCTGTTGAATTACCTACCCTTTCCAAAAAACACCTTCCCACTAGTTCTGGATAGTCCCTGTAATATTCCAGCTCTCTCAAAAATATTCTACAAAAAACAGAGAGAATTATAGCATGCAACAGTAAAATATACTGAAGGGAATACATATCCCAATGAAATATAAATATATATATGAAAAAGTTTACAAGCATTTTCAATACGAAGCAAACAGTGTTTAGCTTATTGAGCATGTCTAAACCTAGTGTTACTCAATGATAAGTAGATATAGTCATTTTCCAGATGTTTCTGCTTTGACTCAACAATAACCTATCAAACCAAACCAAAATGTCAACCTATGTTACTATCAAGCCTTTTTTTTTAAAACTGATTTCTGAATATAGTTTATATACATCTGTTTGTTTAAACCTGCAAAACTGCAAACAAATTACTGGGATAAACAACCTGTTATGAAACTGACAAATTTCTTCTATGTTGCCAAAAAGAACATCCTTCTTGTTCTGTAGCACTGAGGGGATAAGGTCTATTGCTAGAGGGTTATTCATTTCAGCAGCATAACCCTGCAAGAAGCATGGAGAAAAATATATTATTTATCCATCTAAATATGTTTACAAACTGAAATAAGTCTGACAGTAGAAACATTCATGCATATCTATCATAGTCAGTGGTACAATGCACACACACACATCCTCTAATAAAGTGATCCCAAACTATGTGGCCGCCACTTCTGTGGGTGATAGAAGTAGCAGTGGTGGTGGAAGGGACAAGGAGGCTTCTCTGAAGGTCAGTTAGGGTGAGAACTGGTCAGAACTTATTTGCGGACATAGATATTCTTAAAACTGTAACTGAAAGACAGATTCATCTGTCCTATATTTGTACTTCATCATGAGCTAAGGGGTTCCCTGACCAAAGTTTGGACCTTAAAAGGGGCATTAGTCAAAGGTTGGACCTTTAACAACCACTGCTCTATGATCCCTGTTTATATCATGCCAGGAATTAGCTGACATTTAGTAAAAGGCTGTTATATGTCTTACTGACAGCCTCCTCAACCGTCACAGCCTTTGTTTCATATCTAGGCACAATCAAACACAAGGGCAGGACTATACTTAAGTTTCCTGTGTGCCACACAATCAAATTATTGCCCCCACCTTATTAAATTACCCCTGCTGATAACCTTGGCGTAAAAACAAAATCAAAAACAACAATACATCAGGGATACATCAATGAATACAGACACAAGCTATTACTGAATGTGACTGGTTTATTGTCCAGGGAAGGGGGGGGGGGGTACTTCAATATATCATTCTGCTGCCAGAATGGAAGTGACAGGATAGATTCAAAGCCTCAATAAATGTAAAATTGCTTCTAATTGAATATCTGAATATATCAATTTATCCTTGAATACCTTGATCACAGATAGCAGCTCTTCTGCATATACTCTTTCTGTCTCAATAAGTTCATTCATGACATGCCTGCAAAAAATAGAAGCAGATAACAAGTTAATAGTTGCACATACATTCTCTTATGCTTTTTTTATATAAAGCAAAGGTGAAAACTATAAACACACAAGATGGCCAACCACAGCTCTGTGATTGTCCAATCAGCTTCAGATGCCTCTGAGGAAGCTGATTGGACAGCGAAACGCGTCAGGCAGTGGGGACGGAATGGTGCAGGGTTTACATGTGAGTGCATATACTTTTGGACAGAGATGTGAGTGAAATATTTTAGGATTTTAAAAAAGTTTTATTAAACGATTTACACTAAAAGAAGTCTTGTTTTATATGTGGGACCTTATGAAGTGACGGAGGAGGAAGGAAGCTGAAAAAATAATATTACATGCAAATTTAGAACTGTTTTCTTGTAAGTAGGCATTTTGGCTGACTCTGGTGGAGGTTACACATGCATGCCTAAAGGATTCGATGACCATACAAAGGGAAAAGCACATGGGATACCCTCTTTTAGTTGAAAGAGTGAACGTTTAAAGGGGAAGTAATCACATCGCCTTATTCCTATTCCAACACATGGGTGCAGATTTACTAAGGATCGAATTTCAAGGGTTAAAGAACCCTCGAATTCGACCCTCGAAGTAAAATCGTTCAAATATCGAATTCAAAGGATTTTAGCGCAAACGGTTCGATCGAACGATTTTAAGCGATCGATCGAAGGATTTCTATTCGATCAAAAAAAACTTAGAAAAATGCTGTGGAAAGTCCCCATAGGCTAACATTGCACTTCAGTAGCTTTAATTTGGCGAAGTATGAAGTCAAAGTTTTTTTTTAAAGAGACAGTACTTTGATTATCGAATGGTCAAACGATTTTTACTTCGAATCGTTCAAATCATTCGATTCGATCGAATTTGACCAATTCGATGGTCGAAGTACCCCAAAAATTACTTCGAAATTTGAATATTTTTGTATTCAAACTATTCACTCGAGCTTAGTAAATCTGCCCCATGGTGTTAAGTGGATAATTTTTCAAAAAAAATACTACACTATATTCCGCTTTTTGTTGTGTGTTTTCTCCATTGCCAGAAGTGCTGATCCTTTATTTTGTGAAGCAATATTACAGTTGAGAGACTGAAAGAGGACCGGCAGTAGTTAACAGGACTAAAGGGACTAACTTTTTCTCCTCTCTTTTATATTTTTAATGAATCATGACTGCTGTCAGTTTGCCCTTCAGCAAAACTGGAAGGTAATTTGCAATAAGGGAGACGCTAGTAATTCTCTTTGTTTCATATATCCAATGGAATATGACTGTACAGGAATCTCACCATGTGTGATTGGATTTACTATGCACACAATACCCTAAACTGCTCTTGTTCAGTGCTGGCTCCAAGCCTATAAGATTTTGTCTGTGAGAGGATAAAATACAGCGGATCAGATAAGGAATATGGAATCAGAGCCAAACCATAACAATTTTACTAGCCCACTGGAAATTTTGAGTACACAGTATTCTTGGTGATGCAAATGTTCAGGACTGTGGCTGATGTCTTCCGCATAGGCACATACCTGTTCTATAATTTCTCCTGCATTAAGTATACTAATGTACTACTGACACTTAGTCAAGACTTTCTGGTTATTTTAATTGGAGTGACGTTCAGTGACATCTATTTGTTGCTGTCCTTAAATATAAATATATATAAAATATGAAAAAAAATTAGATAACCAGATCAACAGTATTGATGACACAAACATTACAGAAATGCTTTAAGTCTGTGTAAGAAAAGGTATTATTTTTAAAATTGGAAGTTACATAATAAAATCAGGTCACTACTGGCAGGAGGGCCAGATGCTCCCCTGATGAGAGTCTAGGTTATGCGGCATTGACCCAGAATAGTTTAGGGAAGGGAGTAGGTATAAAATAAATTGTTCAGTTACTTTACTGCTATTAGTCATTTACTCCTTTACATTTGGACAAAAGCAACATATAACAATATCTAAAGAATTTATCAATGAGCCTTGCCATTAACAAGTGTTGTTGACCCCAAGAAACAAGATAGAAAAAGATACAAAGACGGATTTGGCCTTTTTCAGCAGGATTCGGATTTGGCCAAATCCTTCTGCCCGGCCGAACCGAATCCTAATTTGCATATGCAAATTAGGGACAGGGAGGGAAATCGTGTGACTTTTTGGCACAAAACAAGGAAGTAAAAATGTTTGGTTCGGTATTCGGCCGAATCTTTCACGGAGGATTCGGCCGAATCCAAAATAGTGGATTCGGTGCATCCCTATAATATATTTGTTATAGAAACACCCCACATTTCCAATTAATTTACCCCATCTTTCTCATTCTTAAAGGGATACTGTCATGGGAAAAAAAAAAAATTTCAAAATGAATCAGTTAATAGTGCTGCTCCAGCAGAATTCTGCATTGAAATCCATTTCTCAAAAGAGCAAACAGATTTTTTTATATTCAATTTTGAAATCTGACATGGGGCTAGACATTTTGTCCATTTCCCAGCTGCCCCATGTCATGTGACTTGTGCCTGCACTTCAGGAGAGAAATGCTTTCTGGCAGGCTGCTGTTTTTCCTTCTCAATGTAACTGAATGTGTCCCAGTGGGACATGGGTTTTTACTATTGAGTGTTGTTCTTAGATCTACCAGGCAGCTGTTATCTTGTGTTAGAGAGCTGTTATCTGGTTACCTTCCCATTGTTCTTTTGTTTGGCTGCTGGGGGGGAAAAGGGAGGGGGTGATATCACTCCAACTTGCAGTACAGCAGTAAAGAGTGATTGAAGTTTATCAGAGCACAAGTCACATGACATGGGGCAGCTGGGAAATTGACAAAATGTCTAGCCCCATGTCAGATTTCAAAATTGAATATAAAAAAATCTGTTTGCTCTTTTGAGAAATGGATTTCAGTGCAGAATTCTGCTGGACCAGCACTATTAACTGATTCATTTTGGAAAATTTTTTTTTTCCCATGACAGTATCCCTTTAAGCACATTCACCACCCCAAATAAATTTCTATCCAATTTACCCTCAATATTTTTCTCCATCCTGTGTGAACACACAATGTAGCTTCAGCTTTATGCCATTATGTCACTATAAACACCTAATTTAACTTGAGCTTTGCCCCAATTCCGTCTCAAGGTCTTCCAGAAATAGCATCATCACACCCATTTATCTCATGCACATCTTATACTCTGTCCCAGATGATGATTCCCATACTTAATTGGAGACATATAGCATAACATATAGCATAACTAAAAATCCATCCTAATATAGTAGGCAATATTGAACAATATATGGTCCTGGTTTCAATTTGGGCTAAAAGTTAATATTATCCTTTATTGGAGCTCCCTATAAATCTGCTATGGTCCCTGTGTTTCAAATGAGGGGTGGGCATGTCCTAATGATCCCCGCAAGGAGAAGGATAACCAATCACAGCCCTGCATTCAGAAAGGCAAAATACAGGTTTCAGTTCCCTATCAGGTCAGCCCAGATTCTGATCCTGGTTCCTATTCTACAGTGCAGTATGCTGAGTGATGCTGGCTCCTATGCACAGCCTGGAAAAGGATGCAGCAGAAAGTGGAACAGATGGGTGGGTTCTTGCAGAAATGTTCAATAAATCAGCCAAAACACTTTTTCCCTGCTACACATTCTTGTTTTTTTGTTTACACAATATGTCTCCTTTAATCAAATGCAACTCCTTTTCAAGCCTTCCACAAAAGGCATTAATTGCACTCATTTTCTCTCATGCAAATGTTTTCAGGTTGTCACAGTTACAACTTGTAGAACTATTTAATTGTCCTTAAGAGTCATCCTCAGTGATACAACTGCCTATATTTCCTATGTGGTACAACTGCCTATAAATGTATTTATATACATTATATGATGTAAAAAAACATATGTATCAGGATAACAAAATGATTTTAACCTTCTTAACACTGCTAGATTTTCTTCATCCTCCATCTCTGATGTACTTCTAATCTGATTACCATCCACTTCAGTCTAAGGGTAGAAAATAAATAATCTCTGTTAGGAGAATGTGATATTTTATTAGTTATGTTCAGTTATATTTGCAATCTGGTTTTATTTACCCTCCTTGCTACCCTTGCTATCTTTATGATTGTTCTTGCACAGTAAATTGCCCAGCTACTTAATTTTACTTGTCTGCTTAATGTTGCACAATTCGATTCTCAAAAATTGTATATAAATTGGGTATAAAGTATCAGCAATTGATACATGTTACACATGTTAACTATGCGGGAGCTATGTTAAAACAGATTTAAATAATGAAACAACTAAAATAGATTAAATTACAGCATACAGTCATACTAACACACACAATCTTTTTTCCTGCATTATTTTAGTTGATAGATGACTAGAATCATATCATATTTACTTAAAATATACCCCCAACAAAAACAACCCATAATCAATGAAAAATAATTGATATGTCTTTTCTATAAATACCTTGGCTCTGCGATAATTTATCCGACGCTGAATACTTCCTCTGTTATATGTGCTTTCAGAAGACCTACGAAGACCTAAAAGAAAGAAATGCTGCAAACTTATGGTATACTTTCAAGAAAAACATTTACTTGGGAAATACTGTATGCTGTAAGCCTACAGCCTATTATTAGAAATGGTGTGCCGAATATATATGATGTATAGCATGTTAAATGTTAAAATCAAATTTCTACATTTGTATACTATCCATACTTTACCGGTCTATCAACATTGCAGGAAAGTAACTTGCTAAATGGGTTTTTGAATTAGATCATGAGAAACCTCTCAATATTTCACACAATGTGCTCCCAATAAAATGTGCACCCAGCGGTTGGGATATGTGTGGTGAGTGTCCATAAACTGTTACAATGCTATGGTTCTGTCCGAAGCAGACAATACAAACTAGGACATTTGTTACCATAGATTTTTTGTGCCCCCCCCAGTACCATTACCCTCCTGTAAGTAAATACAATAAAATTCATGTAGGCATCACAGGTACACTTGTTTACTTGGAGAGGAGGTAGGAGACTTGGAAATTGCTTCTGGTCTCGGGGCAACTGGCTGGATAGGTCTGGTTTGCTTTGCTGCAAGTTTTCTAAGGCTACCTTTCCTCTTCTCAAACATCTCCTGCAAGCTTTCCTGCTTCTGGTACACTTTATTGACATGTTCCTAGGGACAAACAACATTTAGTCTTATTTGCAGACAGCCAGTCTTTTGTTTTTTATTTGAACCATCAACTATGAACTGTAACATATTGAAAGAAATGATTGATTGCCATATTACACAATGGATAGCTGCATCATAACTTTTGGGTTCTGTGGCTACTTTAAGCCCAGCAAAGCTGTTTAAGTTGCTTTTAATTAAATGTTATTTTAGTAGCTATAGTTTGCCCCTGTGAGGGTACACTGGTCAGCTACTGTACCTTCTACATAAACATTGCCACAAATAAATTAAAATGACATGATTTCTATAAAGTACCTGGAGTTCTGGAGTCAGAATCGAGTCATACTTCTTCAAAATAAAAGCCAAATCTTGCAAAGTTATATCTGTGCCAGTCTCTAGAAACCTTTCAATCTCCTGAAGTGAAGCTTCTGCTCCATCCTGTGACTGGAACTTATCCACAGGTTGTGAAGCCAGCAAGTAAATCCCCTCATCACGCCACTTCATTGACTGCAATGAGAGTGATTCATTATGTATAAGAAAACAGCAACATGAGAGCAGTGTCAATCCTGCAATGTCATGTAAGGCAATTTACAAGGCCTAAGGTTGTTTTATTACTTGAACACCTCTATAGAACAAGTCAACAGGATGGTTGAATAAGAAGTCATAAAAGTACCTTCTCCAAATGTCTGTGCAATTCCAAGGATTTGTGAAGGTTTTGCCGCCTCTGCTGAATGGTGCTGCTTATGCTCTCACATAAGTTGCCAATCTCATTGCATTTTGGAAGGATGGAGTCCACAGCATAGTGATTACTCTGAATGAGCTGATCGCCTTCTCTGGCTAAATTCTGGGCTTCCTGTAAAACTTCCTAAATAAAGAGAATGATAGTTCATTATTACAGATGTAGCTACATTGCCTTTAATAATATTTGTATTTTGTTTATTTGTAGGTTATTATAAAAATGCATTAATTTAAACTAAACATTATGGCCTATGGTCTCACCTTTAACATGTTATGCCTGATATGAAAAAAAATGTGTTTACATAGATCATTGACAGTAAATGTACCACTTTACCACAGAAAAAAAAAAAAGTCCCAGGCAACTCTCTACAAAATTATTTTGTATTATACCAACAGCCAACCGTAGTAAATAAGACTGTGCAGAATTTCTTGAGTGAATTCTATAAAAATTTTTATTTCCGTTGTTAACATTGCCAATAGTCTATACTGATCAATGAAAAGAACAAAAACCCCAAAAGCCCTACAAATTGAAAAAATACATGACATGCTTCATAGAGCACCATACTTTCTGATACTTCTTGACTGTAGCTACAGTTTTACCCATACACTCTTCCATTATGTTGTGGTGTTTATTGATATTTGATATAATAACATTTTCTTTGAATCAAAAGGATACAGCTCAAACAATAATGATACTGTCTTACTTGGGATTTAACCTCAAAGTTGGAGAGGTCCTTCAGATTGTGTTCAGCATGGGAGCAGCTGTTTCCTACATCTTTAAAAGCTTCTAGCCTCTCAGAAATATCATCCAGGCTTGTAGAAATCTAATTCAATATAAGACAAAATTGTAATTTTTTAAGTCATGGGTCCCCAGAACACATTCAGTCATTATAGACAGTGGCGTAACTACCGGGGGAGCAGGGGGTGCAATTGGGCCAGGGCCCACACCCCAGGCCCACACCCCCGCAGTCACGCTGGCTGGGGTCGGCTGCAGTGCAGCATGGACAAGGGTGGGGGGCGGGGCGGGCCCGCCCCCACCTAGTTCCGTCACTGATTATAGATCATGGCATACAAGCAAATAATGGGAAACATTTAGAGAACACAGAACTTGGAAGAAATACATATATAGAAGTTCTTCAGTAATCTAGCACAAACAAGCAAAGTAGGAAAGTAAAGCAGGATAATACAAGTGTCTCAAGTTGGCTCTGGTATCAGTGAGTCCTTCTGACCATAAAGATAAACAGCTGAGTGAATAGAACAACTGAGAATAGTAGTAACAGAGCACCTAATGACAATGTGCCCCTTGTCATACGGGAGAATAGCATGTACAAAATGTCACTGGCACCCAACCTGCTGCAGTACAGAGCATGTTTGTAATATAATAAAAGTGCTAAGATAGAGTCATACATATTCTGGAGCTGTGAAATTCAGGTAGTAGCAGGCTTTATCCATGAACGCAGAGAAATTGGCATACTTGGCAGGAGAATTATGGGATAATGTATACTGCTGCAGTAATGGAGCAATGTTAATATCTCCATGAAGAGTATGGGAGCAGTGACCCAGGGGATATAATGTGTAGTATACAAGAACTGCAAGGTTCGCAAGATGCAACAATGTTACTGCATAGCTCACTGTTTGTATGAAAGAGAAGATGTGGTGGGGACAAATACATTAGATGTAGAATAACAAGCACCAGACTTGATGCTTTATCTGATATTTTAACCATTTGTATCAAGGTTGGCCAAGAAATGGCTTTTCCAGCTGTCAAAGAACTACAAGTCCTACAGCACAAGGAGAATACATTTTGCAACTACAAAAGGATGTTATATGAACAGATGGAAACTTGCCTCTCGAAAGTTTAGCTCAAAATGACGTAGCTGTAAACACTGTTCAAGCTTCTGTTGATGTTTAGACCAAAACTCATCAAAAGCTGCTTCTGTTTCATTTAATTGCAATAGAAGCCTGCACATAGAAAAAAATACATACTTGTTAGTGCAAAATGCTGAGCTGGCCATAGGTCAGAGCTAAAGATTGCCTTTTTCTTTATGTACTGTATGTATTTATATAGAGCTATGAGATTTTACAATACAATAATAGCATGACTAGGAACAAGCATTGCAATTAAAAATATGGAGTAATGCTCCACAAACACAAAATACTGCTTTTTGGAGGCAGCAAGCTGAGAAGGAAGAATTGGAAGCATTGCAAGAAAAATACACATTTGAACATGATCAGCCTATAATGGAAATTAACTTGGACAGTAGCTGTAAGGTGGCCACCTGAAAAATGCCCTGCATTTGCTTGTATCTTGCTCCTATAAGTGCAAAGCACATCAGGGAAGATTATACTGAACAACTATTTTTTAGATAGTAAGAAAGCTGAAACATGTGCAAACTGTCACAACCAGTTTGTTTACATTCCTAAAACTAAAATAACAATGAGAATCAATCCATCCAGTTATTGTTCATTGTTTTCCCATTTAAATACAGTAAGAGATTGCAACAGGCTATAAACAACAAAAGTCATAATTTAATTGTATAGGGAAACAACCACATTATAATTTTCACTGTGAAAAGAACTCTCAACAAATGTTTTTAAAAAATGTCCTATTTCCAAAGTTTGGGACCCCTTTGCCTTAGAGTCCAGCATCTTTTAGTTAAAGCAAATATAAAGGCTTTTTTTCTGTAATTCGTAATGCAGAAAGTTAGAAAAACCTCTGCTTGTCTGACCTGCAGCTCTAGGACTACAAATGATGATCTGATGCGCAAATAAATGGCAACCGCTGAGCCTACTACTGGAAAACCCATTTCAAGTGACCATGAATGCAGCACGGTCACAAAGGCCTAGTCATCAACAGATAATAGATTTAAGAGGTCGAGTGTATATGTTATACATGTTATTCATCTACAAATTTACAGTGGAATTGACTGGATAATTTTTAACAGAAAATGTAAAAAATATATTAAAAACAGATACTTGTCTGCAATTCTCCTTTATGGTTGCCATATACTAGAAGATTCGCTCGTTTGGTGACTTTGCCTCACCAAACGCAGGGCAAATGATCAGATTACAACAATGGGAATGGACGCAGACTGTGGTTCTTCACAGTGAGGTTGTGAAATGCACTGCCGGCTGATGTTGTGACGGCTGATTCTGTTAATGCCTTTAAGAGTGACTTGGATGATTTTTTGGACAGACATAATATCAAAGGCTATTGTGATACTAAACTCTATAGTTAGTATAGGTATGGGTATATATAATCTATGTGAAGATATGGAGGGGTGTGTGTATGAATGCTGGGTTTTTAATTTGGAGAGGTTGAACTTGGTGGACTTTGTCTTTTTTTTTAACCCGATTTAACAATGTAACTACATAATATTTTGAACTTCCAGCAGCTTGCTTGGATGATTTAAGGCTCACCATTTGCCATTATAGCACTTAATATTGAGTGCAATGGACACCATCATGCTTGACAGCCAGTAAAAAAAAAGCAGTGATATCAGCAAGCAATACACATAGCACTTAATTTTTTTTTCCAATAATTGTGTGCAGCTCTACATATTCCATTTTAAATGTACTGTTTATTAGCTGTCCCTGTAAAGGCAAATGGTAAGCCTTAACTTGCACCGTTTGCACAAAATGTAGTGCTTTACAATATATTTTTTCACTTAGCATATTTCCCCATATATTAAATAATCCTTTATGAATTAAATTAGAGAGAAAAAAAGTGGATTAATTTTAATGTTGATAATGTACATAATTTTATTTAGCAGTAACAAAGTGATTTGTCAAAGTTGTTTATGGAACCCTCAAGTATACAGTATGTGTAAAAGATGGAAATCTATTCTGCTTCTAACTTTTTAGAGTTTGAATCTGCCAATCTCTAATGATGGATCTGCAAGAAGTGGGACTAAAAACATTTTTTACATGCTGTATATTATGGGGATCTGGAGCACTAAATAGAAGTTAGGTTCATATTTATAAAGGCAAGATTACACAGTTGGAAAATGAATATCCTTTAAAAGTCAACAATAATTTACCAAGTATAAAAATAGGATTTTCAGCGTAAGGACTGGAAGGACTAGTATAATTTTACACAAATCTTGGGTATAATGACATATTTAGTACATAGAACATTAAATCCATTCAATGTACAGTGAATTTTAGTTTCTTAAGTCATAAAAAATGAGCTACAGTGCTCCCTTGGTCTACTGCCTGCTTACAACACAGACCAAAGTTGGTTTAAAAAGAGTTTAGCAGTGATATAATGTGATGCTACTTTGCAGTTAGTAAAGAATAAGTTATAACTTACAGGGCAGTGTAGTATGAAAAGTATTGATGACTGATATGATGATAATGAGTACAAGTTAGAAGGATGAGCAATTAATTTAACTGAAAGGATGAACCATTAAAAAAAACTATTTATAATTTGGTTTGTTTTCTCTTAACAATCACTTAAAAGGGGATAGTTTCACTGATTGCTTTTTGTGAATCCCATACTCATGTGCCCTAGCATTCCATGACTGCACACAAGTAAGCTATGGCAGATTTACCTTTCCATTAATATTTCCCTTGGGTTAGCATCTCACTAGGAGTTATTTATAAAGTTCGAGCAGCGCATTTTTATTCGAAAATGGTTGTATTGCCCATGTTTTTTCCAAAACACTAAAATATTACTGTGCCCATCTTCTCATTCTTTTGCAAATTCACATTGAGCAAAAATATTTGCAAATGGCTCCCAAATGAGATGGGTGTTTGCGTGAGTGCAGGCACTGTGCGAGGTCATTGTGTGCGAAAATAGCATTGACAGTAATTAGATTTGCAACTTGCGAAAACTGTTTTTTGAGAAAAAAAAAGTTGTGGTGTAACACAGAGTGTTCACATAAATATTCACAATTTGCAATTATGCCATATTTACATAATTTTTTTTAATAAAAATTCACAATTCTGTTTGCCCATTAAATACACCACTTTCATCCAGCTTTATAAATCTAACCAGGGGCAGGGCAAATATTTTCACTGTGCGAATCATTCTGCTCTGTGAACTTTATAAATGAGCCCCACTGTGTTTCATGATAATCTCCAAAAATAGATGTTCTATATTTGTGCTAATGAGATTTTTATAACCTTTCCACAGTAGTTTGGTTGTCCAGTTGGTTCTGATTCATCCTATACTCAGGGTTGTCTTTATGTGGCTCCATGATCTTCTCCAAAATGTCACATCCCTGCTTTAATGCAAACCTGAGGTGATCCTATAGAGAAAATAAATATTAAAAATGTAAATTTTACCAAGAGAAACTAAAAGACAAACTTTCCTCCTTTTCCTGAGAGTGAAAGCTTTTTGGTTGTGCTAGTGATTTGTTGGGTTAAGTATGTCCAATGAGGGAATGATATTTAGTGCGTTGACCCATGAAGCTTAACCTAAGGCTAAAGTAGTCGAAGGGCAATGGCACAACAGCAACTCTGTAAACAAGTCACAAAATGTTTGCAATTATATCGGTAGGCGACTACCACATTTATGAGCAGTAGTCATCCTATTAATGACCTGGAGGTGGGCATTGAAAGTACTGTTTCTATTTTTGCAGATGATACTAAATTGTGCAGAACTATAGGTTCCATGCAGGATGCTGCCACTTTGCAAAGTGATCTGTCTAAACTGGAAAACTGGGCAGCAAACTGGAAAATGAGGTTCAATGTTGATAAATGCAAGGTTATGCACTTTGGCAAAAATAATATAAATGCAAGTTATACACTAAATGGCAATGTGTTGGGAGTTTCCTTAAATGAAAAGGATCTAGGGGTCTTTGTAGATAACACGTTGTCTAATTCTGGGCAGTGTCATTCTGTGGCTACTAAAGCAAATAAAGTTCTGTCTTGCATAAAAAAGGACATTAACTCAAGGGATGAAAACATAATTATGCCTCTTTATAGGTCCCTGGTAAGGCCTCATCTGGAGTATGCAGTGCAGTTTTGGACTCCAGTCCTTAAGAGGGATATAAATGAGCTGGAGAGAGTGCAGAGACGTGCAACTAAATTGGTTAGAGGGACGGAAGACTTAAATTATGAGGGTAGACTGTCAAGGTTGGGGTTGTTTTCTCTGGAAAAAAGGCGCTTGCGAGGGGACATGATTACACTTTACAAGTACATTAGAGGACATTATAGACAAATGGCAGGGGACCTTTTTACCCATAAAGTGGATCACCGTACCAGAGGCCACCCCTTTAGACTAGAAGAAAAGAACTTTCATTTGAAGCAACGTAGAGGGTTCTTCACAGTCAGGACAGTGAGGTTGTGGAATGCACTGCCGGGTGATGTTGTGATGGCTGATTCAGTTAATGCCTTTAAGAATGGCTTGGATGATTTTTTGAACAGACATAATATTAAAGGCTATTGTGATACTAAACTCTATAGTTAATATAGGTATGGGTATATAGAATTTTAATTAAAAGTAGGGAGGGGTGTGTGTATGGATGCTGGGTTTTCATTTGGAGGGGTTGAACTTGATGGACTTTGTCTTTTTTCAACCCAATTTAACTATGTAACTATGTAACTATGTAAGCCATGAGTGTACCTAATGGTTCAGGCTTTTGCCATTAAAATGTAAAAGGGCTATTCAGGGAGCCCTGTGAGCCATTGCCCTTTTCTATCAGTGTCTGAAGATTATGAAACTGAGGCAACAGAATACACATTCCTCTTTGCTTCAATTATCATAAGTATATCCAAATAAAGGGACATTCGCCATACACAGCCCCACCTCATTAGCTGTAAAAATAAAGAAGTGATTAAAATATTTTGCAGCATTACCTTCATTTTTTCCTCTTTCTCTGTGTGCGTATGTAGCAGTGAGCTTGTGGAGAGAATGTCATTTGGCAGCTCTGTCTCTGCCAGCTCTGTCCCAAAAGACTGGAGCATTTGGGCTGTCTGTTTCACCATGACAGCAAAGTTTTCAATAGCCTAAAAAATTTAAAAAAAAAAAACAAAATAAAGGGGTTCTAAATGATCAAATAACTGCATTTATATGGTTTAAAATGGCTGCAATATCTTGTATTTCTATGATGAAAATATAATTAGGTGAAAAATATGTATATCAAATCCTTCTAAAATAAACATTTCTATTAAATGCAATAAATGTATGTATAACATACTGTATAACAGATGAAATATGCAGTTTTAAGGTGGTTAAGCACAATGACATATATATTGGTCTATCTATTTCTATATATAAATTAACCAAAAAAGAATCACACTCACTGGATTTTCGTTAATATTAAAGAACACTTTTATTCGATAAGTAATAAAAGTTTCCTTCTTTAATTTGACCATAAGTCCTGTGAGTATGAATCTTTTTTTTAGTTAATTTATAATATAGGAGTAACTAGCACCTGTACATAGCTAGTTTTGTTTTCCAAGTGCATCAAATGTGGCTTGTTTATATTTATATCTATCTATATATACACGACACAACAGCCGTGAAAATCCCGTAAATTATTCATTATAAATGATGATTAGTGATATCAAAAGTTATAAGCAGTGATGTAATTTTTGTCACATTACTCACTGAAACGTGCCTATTCTAATAAATGTAGCCCTTGTTGTGATAGAAAATGAGGATATTAGTCATCTCTGAGTTCCATGTATAAATACCTGTATAAATACACTTTGCCATGGGCCTTGTGCTTTGGTCATGGAACTCTGTGGTAACTTATAATATATAGATAAACACTTTTTAGTAGAGTGTGGACAGGTTGGTTGCCTACTAATTACCGCTGCCGTCACTAATTTATATACATGCGCCTGCTCTGCTTCTTTGGTGATGTCAGAAGGGAAGGGTGGGGCGTGGGAAATAGCAATAGCAGCCACAAGCTTTTATATATGCAGAAGGCTTATGAACAGAGATACCAAAAGTATAAAACAGTGTGCACAATTCAGTATAAAAATGTGATGTTTAAAAAAATAAGCTTATTGGCTGTTTAAAAGAAGGCCAAAAGCATTAGGAAAAAATGTGCATATCACACTGAGTAATAACTATTAGATATTTCTAATATGTACATGTCCTGCCGACAGCAGCTGAACTTCCAACAATGTCCAATATCCCAAAAGGGAGCAGCTGGGAGTTCAAAAACAGTTCAACAACGGTAAAATGGCCATATCTGATATATATAGGTTCTTTCTAAACATAGGGACACAGTCATATAATAGCAACCCTTTCCTCTGCCTTATTTCATATGATGCTGTAATCAATCTCTTATAGTGGTCTTACCCATATAAAATGCAAACATTCTTTTATTTATCTTATTATTTAATGGGTGTGTTAATAAATAAGCCCAAATCCCTTGCATCATGCAAAATGAATATTTTCAGCTTTACAGAATATTACACACACTGGGGCTCATTTATCAACACTGGGCAAATTTGCCTATGGGCAGTTACCTATAGCAACCAATCAGTGATTAGCTTTTTGAAGCCAGCTGTAAGTAGAACAATAAATGCAGCAATTTGATTGGTTGCCATGGGTTACTGCCCATGGGCAAATTTGCCCAGTGTTGATAAATGACCCCCACTGAGTGACTAAGGTCTATGGAGACTGTATCACAATCTCAATCTGTTCGACTCCAAGCAATAGCTCTGCCTAAGGGACTTACAGTGCGATATGAGAGCCAGTCCTTATGGCAGTAATCCAGTGTGCCACCAAGATCTCGGGTCAGCTCGGTCTTGTCAATGTAACTATGGAGTTCTGTTGCTGAATTCAGCATTATGATCTGTACAGTTTTGAAAATAAAAGAGATATGGCAGACAAAGAATACAATACCTTTAGGTAACAAACAGTTTTTAGCCCTTCTCTTTTCTGCATGTAAATGAATGCACTGAGCCTAATCTGGACATTTGTTTATAAGCTGTCTTTATTTATGTAATGACCTGAAAAGACAATGTTTAAATAACCAGCTGTAACCAGTATTCAAATAACCAACCAAAATCAAAAGGAGCAAGGGATTTGTGGGCTGAGATGCTCTAAAAGAAATGCAAAACATACAGCATATGCCAAGGAAAATATGTTCCAAAACTCACAGATAGCCAAATGAGTTCATTTTGAAATATCATTACTTGGCAGGGATTAATTACACTAGGAACCAGGCAGCACCTAGAAATCATTAAAAAAAAAAAAGTCATAAAAAAAAATTTAAAGCTGAATTTCCCGCTAATGGGTAACTACACCAATTGTTATGCATCTGCTTATTTTAGATTGAAATTTTTACATTTTTGAATAAATATAGACATAAACCTCTAAAGAATGCATTTTACTATGTACTTTATGTAGTTACAGATGGTGTACACTAACTTGTGACCCACGCTGCTGCATTTTTTTCCCTACTAAAATGTATAGTGACAAGTACAATATGTTCCAATTATAGTGGCAAGGAATGGCAAGTGTAAGGGGTAGATATCATAAACATGTAATAATTTTATTATACGTAAATAGCATTATGTCATGGAAAAGAGATCCCATTGAGGAGGTTCTAGGGCAGGTTCTTCTCTGTGTCACTTTTTCCCTAGAGAGGCTATATACTGGGGAAGAGTAATGGCCCACTATTTGATGGATGTGAGAAAATAAGTGAATTATACCAGGGAGCCTGGGGCTTACCACATTTAAGAGGTACCTGAAGGAGTTAGGTTAGGAATTAGGTTAGCTAATGGTAGGTTAGACCCATGGAGTTCACTGTAGGTGGCGAGAGATAATTGTAGGCCAGCTAACTGAGCAGCTGAGGCTCACCAGACAGGGAATCAGTGAACAGGGAAACTAGGACTAGATTCCATTGCCGGCTGAGCCAAGTGTGGCCTGTGAAGTACAGAGCCCGTCGCCACTACCCCTGACCAGAAGAGAAAGGCAAGTAGGTAGGCAATAGATGGGCCCATTCGCCTGGAAATGCTTCTTCTGTTTGGTGGTAATAATACTGGATTCATGTGACAACCATTATTGGAGAAAATGTATTGGCGACTGTAAGTAGGGTTGTTCCAGTGTTCATTTGCAAGATTGTGTGGCCATTCAGTTTATTCTCCTCTTAGTGTTTAACTACAAGTTTCCTCTGTTCTATGACACTGGCGTGTACCCTAAGGGGTTAATTATGCCAATTACTACAGAAGTATTTTTGCAAAGCATTACAAGAGTGGACCTGTTTGCAATTGGTGACTATGGACCCAAGCTTACACTGACAACATACAGTAAATTGCTTTTCAGAAGCAATTGCCCAAACATATATGTTTGTTGCATGTGCAGTAATTTAAGGATTCCTGGTCTTACAAAAGAAATAAGAACAATGTAAGAAAATATGTTATTGAAGCTTAGTCCTAGTCCAAGGGCAGAGAATCAGCCCAATTAAGCTCACATATCATTCTACAAGACCCTATTGCCATGTGATAATGTGAAAATGGATCAATGGATACTTACCGGTACTTTCATTTTAAAGTCATCTTTGTTGAATTTGAATGCAATATCCGAGAGGGTGCGCTGCAATAGTCCCGATGGGCGCAGGACTATAACAAGCTGTAAATTCCCAGGAAAAGATGCCTGTGAGGAAAAAAATATATGTTTTTTTACTTGTGTCTTATAAAATATAATAGTAATAACGAAAAAAAAGGTAAAACCCCCCTCTAGACCAAAAATGGGATCTTTACAGAGGGCCAGTGGAAATCATTGTGACATTCCCCCACTGTCCATTTATTTCCATGGCATTTTGAAAGGCGTTTTTATCAAAGAGTGAACTTTCACTCATTGATAAATTCTGCTTTAAAAATCCCATAGAAATGAATGGAGAGTGTTGGAATATCACTGTAGATGACTGTGGTGACCTCTAATTGATAAATATACCCCATTTTGTTTAATAAACAGACCTGTTCCTGTACTTGTTTGTAGAGAGGCATAGACCCTGCAAGCCAGTACAGCAAAATGTCTAGCCTACTGTATGTTCAAAGCTAACTCTATGGCTGCGCTACTTATACTGTAAATGCAATTCTCTCTGCACCTTAAACTGAAGTGTTAATGTCTAAAACTGCTTTTATGAGAATGGCAGCTTACATAACACCTATAATCTGGTGAAAGTTCCTAGAACAATAAAGAGCAACACTGAAGTACAGATTCCAATGACAGAACAAAGGAGACACTGTAGTTCATGCTTGGGCTAAAAATAAGTGTTAAACCAAAAAATGCACAGAGTGTACGAGATAGACTATACAGAAAGTGGTTACCTGCTAAGCATGTCCAGTAACAGCCTATTCAAACAAACTACTCTTTTTAAACAATAGAATACTAGTAACTAATTGGCTGGTAGAAGAACAGGACAAGTGGTGCCCTTGTTTCTATGTAGAACACCCGTGGAGCAGTATTGCTTGAGATACTGAGAGTTGAGTTTTCAATAATTAGTTTTAGATGCCTTTACTCCTAACATTCCGGACATTCTAGGATACAATTCGAATTCCTGGCACAGGCAGTATTTTACATTACACATCAGGGGATGTAAAATTGAGGTTACACTGTATTTTGCTATTAATGGATGCTTTCTGCCTGAAACACCAAATAAGCACCTTCCATTGCTTTACACACTGGTAATATACAGTATACACTACATACCCAAAATATGTGGACAACAAACACCACACTTATATGTGCATTACATTTTAAAACTACAGGCATTAATATAGAGTTGGTCCAACCTTTCTACTAGATTTTGGAAATGGCTGTGGGTATTTGCTCCCATTTAGACTTAAGACTATCAGATGTTGGGTGATGGGTGTCAGGTCGGGGTTCCGTTTAGGCCATTCAAGTACACAGATAATTTCTCTACCCTTGTTTTACTGTTCCTTTAAGGATGAGCAAACACTTTCACTGTGCTAGAATTTTGCCAAAAAAACTTGGCCTGTTGGGCCAGAAAAAAAAACAGATGTCATTCTTATCCTCCCTTCTCCATATTATACAAACATCTAGACCTACTGCACCAACATATCAACAAATCAGTGACTGATTTCACCAATAAAACCTGTGCAGGATGTGATCCTAGTTTGCAGACATCAATACAGACAGCAAAAACACATAGGACATTATTTAGGAGGTGTGGGGGGAGGGGTTTGCATTGACAAATAATTTCTTTCTCAACATATTATTGTATGTCCCATGCAATTTCACAAATATATCCCAATGGAATAATGTATAATAGAGGAAATAAAGCTGGCCATACATAGACTTATGAATGCTGCCAAGTGGATTCATCCAGACCGAGATGGCAGTTTATCGGCTCCTGAATGCGTCCACAATGGGCCTGCCAAACTGATATCTGGCTGAAAATCAACTAGATATTACTTACACTTCTTGCCTGACAGGTCTCAGTAGGCCCCTCTCTATGATCCTATGAGCCCAATTCGGAATAGAATTTCGGGTGGACAAATCATGCCCTGATTACTTGTTTGGTGACCTTGCCAAACAAGTGGATCTGCCTGTGTATGGTCAGCTTCAGAAGTAATGGCCATAGTTTATGTCCAGGGCCAGTATTAGACTAGGGCAGAGAAGGCATTTGACCTGAACCAGAAGGTTTCCAGTTGATCAAGGAAAGTAGTCCTGACATAGAAACATGAACTCATGAGAAAAATATGTCTTGGTATTACTATCAAGCAGGTGCAATCTGGAGCCATTCAGCTGTTGTTCAACTGCAACTCTTATAGCAGAAGTTTGGAAATCTCTGATTTAATGAGTTATATTATAGTTTTGTTTAACAGGTTGGTGTCACTATCCTCCTTCATTGGCAAGGCCACCTTCTTCTCTAACTCTGGTTCTTTTTCTCTAAAATACTCTCTGTATATGACAGTAGTGTTATAAAAATGAACAAATAACACACTACAGAAGCTACATGTTGTGTGAATGCATGTCTCTCTACTCTAAAATTCAATGTAATAACCCCCACTCCTACAGTGCAAGCTATAATACAGAAATAAATGACAATGCCACAATAATTTAACCTAGCCCACTGAATGAAGAAAATAACTCAAGTCCATTCATTAATCAGAATTTAGTCTTAAATCGCAGATATATTACTGATGTGCGTGCCACTGATAATGCCTCAGGCCTAAGACATACATTCAGTATAAAAATGTAAGAATTGTGGGCAGCATCTAGCCAACCAATAACTTATTAAAGTGTAGGAAACGTAGTAATTAGGTGTTCAGATTGGTTCTACCTTGAAGATATGTTACTACTCTGTAACTAATGCAGCACATTCCCTATATCTAGTGAAACAATTTATATACATCCAGCTTTTTAATAGATGTATTTTGCATAGTGAAAGCTTTTAAATAGCCGTTTTAATGACAAGGAATGATTTGTATTTTAATAAATAAAGGCAAAGACTCTGTCACGCTTATTATTAATATTATGATATACCAAAATCCAAGGCAATATTGTCAGGCTAGCACTTCACGTAACCCAGAATAAAATAATCATCAAGGATATTAGATGTAATGTTAGCATAGGGAAAACAAGGACAAGCAGTGTGAGGCTTACCGTAATCTTCAGAATGGATGTTTTTACTGAGGTCCATTTGTCCAGTCTTCGGTCGATCACTAGGATGAAGCCAATTCCCGCATCTTCTAAACTAAAATTGAAAGCCAGAAATAGGAATAGATACTGTGGGTATGATTCATCCACATGCCACTCTTCTTGTCACTGTGCTGCATTTTTTTTAACCCAGTCCTGGTTCTGTGACAGCAGAACAAATGTAGATGGGTTTACATGGGAATGACATCACCAGCACATGTGAGGTGCATGCAGCAGATCCTGGCCCATGCATTGCCAGCAGTCACTCCCTCCCTAGCTACACACATTGAGGATTTGATTCTGCATGCCCTTGATTTTCTCTCTAGCACCATCAGTTCCACTTGCCTTCCAGTGCGCACGCATCTTTTGCTCAATTGCAGACACTGCATTATCTATTCAGTTACAAACAAATCCACTCACTGCAGCATTTTTGCATCCACATAGATTGAATATCCTTGGCTTGTATAAATCTTATGAAATCACCCAGAAAGGTAGTCCCCTTCCCACCGCCAATGTATTGATTCTGTTTACAGATCCTAGACCCCCTCCTCTATTCCAGAATACTGACACTGGCTATTTTTCTCCTTTCTGCTCTGTTTAGCTTCATATGGTATACTGGCTGCTTACAAATGAATGCCTCTGCTTCTAGCCTCTGTGATTTCCCAGGCATCAAACATGCTGTGCAAGCGCTTAAGTGGGGGCTGGGACCAATCACAGCATCTTATGGCAGTAAAAAGACAAATGTTAAGTGACTAGCCAGAATAGCTAATTACAGCAATTAATTAATTACAACACTGCGGAGGACTTTAAACAAAAAAAGGTGACTGTTTAAAGAACATTAGTGATATAAAATGCAGTGCTAATAAATATTAATTTATACATTTTCCCAAGTTGATTATGCTGGTATAATTAATTTATAGTGACCATTGATTAAATAGGATAAAAACCCCACTGTTTGATTTTATAAAGTCGGAAGAAAATGAAAAAATAGTAGGTGGAGTTGTCCCACTTTCTACTGCCTGATAATTTCTGTCCCTGGGACACCACAAAGATGGAGGAGGCAGAGTAACTGGGACTGTGGTCTCAAAGGCTATTGTAATCTACAAAACCACAAATCCACTGCCTCTTGAGATTATAGTGGAAAGAGGAGCAAGACAAAAAGTATGTGCCGAGCAGCAGGCTGATGATTCACCCCCTTCCTATATGATTTGATTTCGGATCGGTTTAAAAATGAAATAATTGCCATCTAAAAGATTTTTGTGCGTTTTGCAAAGCGAATGTAAATCTTCCCGGGACACACGATTTAAATCACTTCCGTGTGTTGCGTCATTCTGAAACTATCGTAGGAACTAGCAGATCACACCATGCCTTCTCTCGTACGGGAGTCATAGTTCCTGCCATTCCCAAGTTGCCTCAATACGTCATCATGTACAGAGGGAATGTCTTAATATGTTAATTACTAGGCCATTTAAACTGGCACTTTAAAACAGATTAATTTATTAAGTGATTGGCACTATTTCTTAATTATTGGTGTTTTTATTGGGTTTCTATACATATATTTATTTAGTCTTACACTACACATGGCATGATGCTAGATGTTCCCCTTCAGGAGATGTACCATGAGTAAAGCTAGAAGAGTTGGAGAAAGGGAGGCGACATACTGCATAAATATCTATTACATTCCAAATTCTCTTTAAGTTATAAATAAAACTAAGGCTTGATGCTTTCCCATGCGCTGAATGGCTGTAAAGTGCACAGGTAACACCACTGATGGAGGGTCTATTTCCTTTCTTTCTTTGTTTCTTTCGCTCTCTCTCTGTCTGTTAGGACCTATAACTAACCTCTGGATACCATATTGACAATAAAACTCATCGTCAAAATAGAAGCACATAATGAAAGAATTAAAGGACTTCCATTAACAATAAGCTGGTAATGCCATTCTGTACAGTTCAACAGATGCCACAGCACAAGTAGATGTCCTGATAAGCAACAGAATATGTGGCTGGGCATCACCCATTTAGAACCAAAGGGTGCCATAATCACAAAGTTGAAAGGTCTTAACTCATTTACTACACCACTATGGTGACCCCCCAGTGCCCCAGTCCGACCCTGGTCCCATACACTGGAAGGTAAGCTGTTGAATCGGTCTCAAGGACCCAAACCAGCAGCTTAATATCTGCCTGTGTATGGCCACCTTTTAGAAACCAAGGGAAACGTGAATTTGCTTATCAGCGATTGAAAAATGCAGTAACGGTAATAATTTCCAGTGCTCATAAATCGAATCATCTAAAAACACACTAGAAGCACAAATATTACTTTCATAAGCATTTGGTAAGAATCTCAAACAGACTTTAAAAGGTAAATATTAAATCAGCACCAAATGTATGTACATTTTCTTACACTGGCACACTTGTCAGATAGCTGAGTACATTCTGGAACTCTTTTTCTGGAATCTCACTAAATGCTGGATATTCAGGAAATGTGATGACTGGGGAGCCATTTTCCCCTCGTCCACCTGTAGGGAAAAAAACTAAATATTTAGATTACTGTGATTCTTCTAAGTTATTAAACTTTGCCTTATATAATAGAAGTCTCATTTCTACTTATTAGACAGAGAGCTCTGATGAAGTGCCAGTAACTCTGGGCACGAAACGATTCGGCTGAACTGCACTATTGATTGCCACTGTATGTCACATTGTTTGCTGGAATAAAGCCATAATTGATGAAGATAATACATCCCCTATTTTTTCCGGCTGAGTGCCCGCACTATTTGAGCTCATCTTGTTCTGTGTGGAGTTGGGATTGCTTGTGCCTGTGGAGTTCTCGCGGGATGCCGCTGGAGGGGAGATGTGCTTCTAAGACCCTGAGTGGGTGAGCTCCGCTATTTCTCCTCATTACCTGTTTTTCACACTACTTATTAGACAGGACAGGTTTTCTAAAACTGCTGTATAACAAAGGTAGACTATTTATGGAAAGCCTTGTCTGAATGTCTGATATGTTGCATTAACGGTGATGAGGGCATTTGCATTTTATATAATCAAAAAAACACTGAAAACAATGAGGTCTGGCCACCATGTGTCCAGACAAAAAGCTAATATTCCTGCTAAATAATTGCACAACTTTCCACAAGGACACTGTGCCCATTTCTCTCCATTCATTGCAATGCACAAAGCATTCCAGGAAGAGTTTCAGGCTGATGTTGGAAACAATACAATATATGGTGCTTGGTTTTGAATTATCCTTTATAAACCCCATGTTCTAGGATAGGTTAGTGAATAAACTCCATGTTCTATGACAGGTTAGCGAATAAACTCCATGAACTACAGATGAAGCCACTTGGATTTGTGAGATAAATGCGTCATGACTCATGGTTAATTGAAGAAACTGCGTTATCTAAAGTCATCTTAACTCATTTAATGCATTTAACCTTTTCATTAGCATACCAAAGCACCATTGTGAACAATGGTGAATGCTTTAATTAGATGGGATGTTGTGACGCAGTTTTCTGTGTTAAATGAGATAAATGGGATATCTGTGTTTAGTTATTCTGTGTCAAACAGACAAACCAAAGTGGCTGCATCTGTAGGATAGGTTAGCGAATAAACGCCATATACTAGGATAGGTTAGTGAATACATCCCATGTACTAGGAAAGGTTAGCGAACAGTGATGGGAGAATCTCACCCATTTTGCTTTGCTGAAAATTTGTGAAATGGTGAAAAATTGGCGACAATTTTTTTTTGATGCACAACATTTTTTTCCCACACATTGGAGTCTATGGATGTCTTTTTCATGCTGAAACCTGGTGAAAAATTTTGCTCATCGCTATTAGCAAATAAACCCCACAACATTGAGAGACAACTGATTGAATTATTATTTATGAACACTAGAGGGCTCTGGACTCTTGTAAAACACCATTGAGTTGGGACAACTGTCACAGTATAGCTATCTATAGATTGTACTTTAATTCATGAAATAAAATAGGGGACTGGTCACATTTAAAGAAAAACTTCTTCAATGCTGATGTATATTCACTGTGGCATTTTACACTGTAAACTCTCTGTTGCCAGCTTAATCCAAAGCACATGAAAAAAATAAATCTGCTTTATAATATTAATAATAAACTAGTAAATAGCATTTCAGTCTTTTAAAAGCTCAGACTGCTGCACACAAGCACTGCTATGGAGAGCAAATGAGGTTCAGAGTCTGGCTGGTGGTGGCTGGCTGAAGTAACCCAACATCTGAGGAAGAACAAGTAGGCTTAAATTATTAAAAATAAAAACAAATATACTAGTCTGTATTTTGGAGCCTGTCCATATTTATTTTTAGAAATAAAGAGCACACCGTATTTAACAAAGGTTTTGCAAATAAAGGGTGTCTTATATATTGCCATGGAGTCACTAGCTCAAGATCTGAGGGAAGATCTAGACTTGGAACCACATTTGAATGTAAGTGCTACTTACTAGTCGTTCCTCATTTTTCCCATTGTTTGCTCAATTGAAGAAAATGAGGTAGGAGGAAAATGTGGTGAAGCCAAAGCTGGAGCAATACAGCACACATGGCCCACCTTGAGCTCTGGTTAAACAATCACTTTTTATCTCAAACTTGCTCAAGTACCCCCCCCCCCATTGTCCTACACCAGGTTGGTGTATTACTGGAAGCACTTGAAGACCTGACATCAAGTACTACACCAGGTACCCCCCCCCCCAATGGAAAGCAAACAGAAAAGTGAAGTTGTAAGAAATGGAATAGGATACAAGATGAGAATGCAATAGTAATATGCGTGAGTACATTTTTAACTCTCTTCAGCCTTTTTGATGAAAGGGTCACTGCTACCATCAATGTTTAAAAAAAGAAACACATAACATACTTTGATGTTAAAAGACTGTATATTATCACCAGTATATCTTTTTTTATGTCTCCGAGAAACCTAACATGTAACGTAATAAAATTTTAAAGGCCCCACAAACCTGAGCAATTTTATTTACAAAGGAAGAAAATTGTTGCAATTTCAATAGACCATAAAGATCATGTAAAGCTTTTTGCAAACCCTGTCACAATACTGTCAGGTATTCTTCAACACAGCAGCAAAACAAAACTCGTTTTAAGGCAGCATTCCACATGAGTTTTTATTATATTTTACCTTTGACAATAATAGCAGCAGTTTTATTCCATGACATAGTGTAAGAGGGTAAAGGTTTGGTAAACCTTTCGTTTACCAGCAAGGTTGGGTCCTTTATTATAATTAGGAGGGGAGCAGGTCCCTTAGCAGTGTATGGTGTCAGATTTGCCCTTGGTTATAAAACGGAAAGCACAGATGTGTTCAGTCTCTTTTGGCTCCTGCTCCTTCACTTCCTGGGTAGTTAGCTAAGCGGTCAGAGGCTCCAACAAGGAGGCTAATAAGGGTTAGTACTCTGCTGTGTGGATGAGGGACACAAGTGGCCAGGCTCAGGAATAGAAAGATTCCCGGAGTAAGCTTCACCTAGCACTGGTGACTGTTCACCAAAGTACTAATGCCATCACTGTGATTGTGTGTATACTATCTGATTTAAGACTAAAGCACTTGCTGATTAAAATCTGTAAGAGCAACACCCACTAAGGGTAAGGCCACACTAAGCGATAGCGCGGCGATTTGACTCGCCGCGACTATTCGCCGCGACTTTTAATCCTCAATCGCTGGCGAAACTTTGGCGCTGGCGTCTATGGGGAATCGCTGCGTAAAAACACACGCGGCGATCTTTTTTCTATTGTCGCTCGAAATCGCCTAGCGAGGCGATTTCGAGCGACAATAGAAAAAAGATCGCCGCGTGTGTTTTTACGCTGGCGATTTTGCGCGATTTCCCATAGACGCCAGCGCCAAAGTTTCGCCAGCGATTGAGGATTAAAAGTCGCGGCGAATAGTCGCGGCGAGTCAAATCGCCGCGCTATCGCTTAGTGTGGCCTTACCCTAAAGAGAATTTGTGCAATATCAATCACTAAAGTGTTTTATCTGATTTAAAGAACCTCTGGCGGACAAATGTATTTCAAACAAGCTTTGTGTATGAAATCAGGGTGGTTAACCCATCCTTCAACATTAAGGGGCAAATTCACTAACTTCCGGAAATTCGCCAGCGACGGCTTCGCTCACATCGCCACACTTCGCCAGGACAACGCTAATTCACTAAAATCCGAAGGGCGGGGAACAATGAAGTTTCACTAATGTTAATTCGGCAAGCAAAGCAAAGTTGCGCTAGCATTGGTTAATTTGCATACGACGGGAAGTCAAATTTCAATGGACGTACATGTTGCAGCAAATACATTACACTACACAGGCCCGGGCACCCTAATAAAAGAAAATAGAGTTGTTATAATGCCCTACACATGTGCCCAGTGTATAGTAAATGTAGGGGGGAAGCCGGGTACCCTAAAAAAAATTACGATCTTTTGCAGCCTATCACCCTGAAAAACTGAAAAGCCGCCAGCGTTTTTTGGGACTTTTTTTTGAGGAACTCCTATCTACTCTATTGCACTTCGCCTGGTCTGAGGTGGCGAAGGCAAGTCTGGCGCAAGAGGTAACGTTCATTATAATCAGCAGCTTAGTGAATTTGCGCAGTTACGTCCATTCGCCAGAGTGAAAATTTGTCTGGCGATAGCGTGCAAATGATCGTTAGTGTATGTCTCTTTCGCTAGCGATGTTACTCTGTTATAATTCTGCAAAGTTCCGAAATGACGTCACGCTGGCGAATTTTCGCCAGCGTTAGTCACTTCGCACTTTAGTAAATTTTCCCCTAAGTGAAGGCCCACCCGAGAAAGAAGAGTCTCACATAAGCTACTGGGAATTGCAGTGGATTGATCCCAATCTGACTGTTTCTGAGGTATACCAACAGAGGTAACTGTGATTTTAGGGTACCTCACTCACATGAAGCGGTTATAGTAGTAACCGAGATAAGGATTCACCTTATCAAACAGCTCATAGCAAACAATCAACTGGCAGCTTTTGCAGGTCTACTGGTGTGAGAATGCTGAAAGCAAACATTGCATTGGTTGGTAACGGTTAGCAGACCAAGATTTGCAATTGTTCCAGTGCACTGAAAGTTACCAATGCACATGTTGGTAAATCGCATCTTTAAGGTGACTGGTGGAAGATCAAATCTGGGCTTGCACTGGGCAGTTTAGGCCACCTTTCAAATAAGAGAGTCCTTTAAATTCAAACTCTGGAATATGGTATTGCTCATTCTTAATAAAAATGACAATGTGAATGTTTAATTCAAGTGCTGATTTTGCTATAAATCAAATGATCTGTAGCTGGAGAAAGGTTTATTCCAGAATAACATTTATTGTTCTTAAAGCTGTCAAGATCAGGGGTTAGAAATACTGTCAGAAAACACAGGCTGCTCTGGGTGCCAAGAGTATAGAGATAAGGCCAGTGAGACCATTCTCCAGTGATCTAGTGCAACTTGAATATTTATGTATAAAACAAGTCATTTTGCCAATGATTTGGGAGGCCTAGAATATTTTACTGTGGTGCCAAGTAAATTTAGTTTGTTGCACTGACTAAATTATATGGGGATTGTTTTTAAATAAGTAAAAAAACAAGCAAACAAAAAAAACCAATGTGCAGGCTAAATCTTTCCGAAGGGCTGATATGCTTGGCTGCACAATGATAAATATCCTGGTTTGGTGTTTCCTTTCACATCAAGCATGAAAGACACGTGTTCATAAACTGTGTAGCCAGCTTTTTGCTGTAATCTAGAGCAGGCTATAGGATGAGGTTTTCTAATCAAATGGAAAATTCTATCTCTAACCTAGACCAAGTTCTTGTACCTAACAGGTTAAATAAATGCAGCCATAGAGATCATGCAATGACTTGTACAGTTGCGTTAGAATAATAGCAGTGTGTTTAAAAAGGCTCAGAATCCTTATAATAGCTTTTATTTCCATACACACAAATGCATTGGAAACAGTGCACATTCTATTCCAAATAAAAATATGATGAAAAAATTCTGTTATTCCTTTACTGAAAGTGAAGAAAAGGGAATATTAGGATGTTCCAAAAAATAAACTCATTCACTTTATAAACTGAAAAAGGTGTCAAAGTTTTTCTTTCCTTTACATCACAGAACTAATATTTCGTTGTATAACAAGTGTTTCTGAGAACTGCTGCACATCTGTGTTACATGGAGTCCACCAACTTCTGGCACCTGTTACATTCCACAATTCTTCTGCATTTCTTGCTTTTGCCTCAGAAACAGCATTTTTGATGTCAACCCACAAGTTTTCTATTGGATTAAGGTCTGGGGATTGGACTGGCCACTCCATAACATCAATCTTGTTGGTCTGGAACCAAGATGTTGCTTGTTTACTGGTGTGTTTGGGGTCGTTGTACACCTATTTCAAGGGCATTGCCGCTTGCGCCACCGCAGTGTTTGGGGGTCGCCTGACAAACTGTCTGCGGCCCCTAGACCCAAAAAGAACAATCTTGCTTTCATCAGTCCACAAAATGTTGCACCATTTCTCTTTGACCAGTCAATGTGTCCTTTGACAAATTGGAACCTCTTCAGCATGTCTTTTTTTTCAACAAGGGAATTTTGCGGGGGCTACTTGCCAATAACTTGGCTTCACATAGTCTTCTAATTGTAACAGTACTCACAGGTAACTTTAGACCTTCTTTGAACTTTCTGCAGCTGATCATTGGTTTTGTCATTTTGGTTATTCTTCTATCCATTTTAATGGTAGTTTTCTGATTTCTGCTTTCAGGTTTTGGTTGCCATTTTAAAGCATTTGAGATCATTTAAACTTTAATCAAAGTATGCTGTTCTTCTGAACAATGTCTGGAAGGAATACAACTGCTATATGCAAGTGTGGCACTGGAATAACAACATTACTGTAAGCCTGTATTTAGGTCTGTTTTGAATTAGGCACATTCCCATCAGCCCCCTCAGCAATCAGTGCATCTGCAAACAGTCCTGCTGTCCTGTGCAAGTGGCAGTCACAGCAGAGTCGGGTACCCGAGGGCTCCCCCTAAATCTGCCACCCTAGACACAGGTCCATCAAGGTCCTATGTGGTAATTATGGGCCTGCATGACGTACAAGTATTATTATTTATATAACACTGACATATTCTGTAGCACTTTAAATTACATTATACAATGTTCACATGAGTCTGCATTTATGGTGCTCACCTGACAAGTAGGCAAACTGCTTTCTTAGCTGATCCTCAATATCGGCCGCGCAGATGGGAGAGGTCTCCTGTTGCATGATGTCATCTGGAAGACACATCCACATAATTATTTGGAGATTACTGACTCAAAGGTTTTGGTAGCTCAGCAATAATTTTACTATTTCTTAGCTATTGCCCAATGGTACATGGGTAGATCATTTCAACACAATGAATGTAAAACCAATCAGAAACATGCTGATGGTAAGGAGCAACATTTATCTAAAGAAGGAGCAAGCAGAAGACTGTTAATGTGAACCCATTCATCTACTTTCAGCGCACCTGCTTCAGTATTTGTGTCAAAGTGAGGCAATCATTTAAGTGGCCTTTCCTGAGGCAAAAGTGCCCTGTGATTCTATATCTCACCTCCATTCTGGTGGGTCTTGATAATAACACTACAGTGTCCTCTGTTTCACAGATATATTTATGCAAATGGGAAAAGAGTGCCACCTAACAATGTGCTGCAGACATATGGGACCGGTTATCCAGAATGCTCTGGACCTGGGGTTTTCTGGATAACTGGTCTTTCCATAATTTGTATCTTCAAACCTTAAGTCTACTAGAAAATCATATAAACTACAAGTAAACCAAATAGGCTGGTTTTGCTTCCCGTAAGGATTAATTATATCATAATTTGGATCAAGTATAAGGTACTGTTTTATTATTACCGAATTTACTTTCTGTAACTTAGAGCTTTGTGGATAAGAGATTTCAGGATATCATATCCCATACCTGTACCTGATTGTCCGACATGACTGGCAGGAAAAAGGCCCCCATATTCACATTTCAGCACAGATCAGCATTTATTTTATTTGCTTTTATAGTCACCTGACAAGCAGAAACTGTCAGTGATTGTCATTAGTCATCTGTAAAAGTCATTTAAAATTGCTTAAAAGTTGCCCTTAACATAGATCTGTTAAAAAGCATTTTACCACTTTCTACTGCAGCTAAGAAAAACAAAGATGGATAACAGAGAAGTGTAGCCAGGTGAGTAAAACTGCTTAAACACTCACCTAAGTATATGAAAAATACAACGACAACTGTCCCCTGTAATTACTGCCCAACAGACACATGCCAGAGACTCAGAGAAGCAAAATAACTGGAAATCTTCCTAGAATTCAACCAGATTCTGAGTAATTTAAAAGCTTAATTAAGGCTGAACTGGTTAGTTTAGTATTGCATTCACTAGTATTTACTGTATGTGTATAATACCTGGAATACAATTTTCTGTGCTACCTTTGCCCACTGCCTTTTGCTTGTATATTTTATAACGCTTTAAAGTTGAGAAGAGTCAAAAACAGAACAAGAAGCTGAACAACTAACCTTCTGATATACAAACAACAAATATGGGAGTAATTGATTGCAATTTTTGGAAGTTGGTTCACATTTTTTGTTGAAACTTTCAACAAGACTGCCAAATTTGAGATGATTGGGAGAGATTCGCACCACTGGAATACCCAGAAATAGTTTGATATTGTTAAATTTGATTGGAGATATGAACCATATGCAAGAAATACCTACAGTATGTGACTGGAAGGTTTATTCAGTTGTTTGTAGTCTTCCAGTTAGTAAGACTTCTCATAGGAATAGCCTCTGGACAGAAAGTCATAAAATGAACAGCAGTTTGAGCAAGAGAACATTCAATATGTACAACTATGGTAGGCAGTGTCTATAAAAGTGTCGGCCTGCAACAGAAATAAAAGTCAAGCTATTTGAACCATGTATGTAGAAGCTGACTGTAAAGTACATTATAATGTGTTAACCCTTTTTGAACTCTGTATCAGATATGTACATACAAAGTACATGACAGAGGCAAGGTCGGTACCTGTGTCAGCCCTTACCAGCTAACAAACAGCCCCCTTTCCTCCAGCCCCCCTTTAAAGGAACCTTTAGATAAAAAGGTTAGAGTGACTGTGCCTGTCTCTATTTTTGTTATTTCTGTGCAGAAAAGTTGCCTATATTGTAAAATAGTTCAGTGAATACTCTAATAGCTTCCTAGTATTAAAAGACGTAAGGTTCCCAGAGCTTTTGCAGGAGCATGTTAGGGAGCCAATTATGAAAACAATGAAGCTGAGAAGGATTAAAGACCTGTCAGACAGGATGATCAAAAGGAAGTCAGTAGTAACTAGGAAGTTAAAAATAAAATAGAAAAAAAAAAAAGAAAGATTTATCTAATTGTTAGACATGAAAGGGGAAAGGCCACGACATAAAGTAGAGAATGATGCACTGAAATGACCTGCATCAATTCCTCTAAAAAAAAAATCACTTCACACTTGAACACAGAAGCTAACATCCTAGAAATCCAGGATGCTGCTCAGGTATTGCTCTCAAAAGAAAGACTTACCATCTTACAACAGGTGGGGCAAGCTTAACATTTTCAGAATCCTATAACTGCTATCACTGCCTAACATCTAATGAACAACAATGCCTATATAGTATTTATATGTCTAAAATACTTATACAAATAATCCACATACAAATTCATAAATATATTTAAAATGTTGAAATATATAATTAAGAACTTGGATTTTTATTGTTATACCTAAAAGCACTATAGAGGATAAGTGACCTTCTAATCCAATTGGCTTATACAGTATCTCTTATCCGTTATCCTGAAACCTGTTATACAGAAAGCTCCGAATTATGGAAAGACCGTCTCCCATAGACTCCATTATAATGAAATAATCCAAATGTTTAAAAATGATTTCCTTTTTCGCTGTAATAATAAAACAGTAGCTTGTACTGGATCCCAACTAAGGTATAATTATTGGGCTTATTTAATGTTTACATGATTTTTTAGTAGACTTAAGACATGAAGATCCAAATTACGGAAAGACCCCTTAAAGCCCCAGGTCCCAAGCATTCTGGATAACAGATGAAAATGAATCTTTCGCTTTATAACACTATGACTGCAGAAATGCAAGAGCATGGCATTAGTGAACATCCACAAAGCATTTCTCATCAGGGTTTTGCTTTGCTCTGTACCTCACACTGTATATAAAAATCTGACACAAGGTGCAAAGTACAGCATTGGTGAACAGGCAATAAAAACAAACCCTCGTTGCGACCTGCATCCATCGTTGTGCCTTTATTCATTTCATTCTGACAATGATGCAATTTAACTGTGGTGAAGAGCTCAAGTCTCGAATATTTCTCTACTGTACAGAATGCTTTATAAAACCTTATAGTCAAATGCACCTGCACCTTGTGCCCTTCGGCTGCTTTTTCTGTTTTGAAGTACAACAGCTGTATTACAGAACCCATGCATAGTGACCACTAAGCAAAATGAACAGGAACTATCCAAAGCTTCCAGCTACTCAGCTCCAAACTGACCTGGGCAACATTGGAATCTGTTCCTCACATATCATAAGGTACTGTTCCTCCAAATAAGAATAACAGTCCTATTACATAAATTAATGGCATATTTTGTTACCCACACCAATGGCAAAAATGTTTTCCCCAAAATTACAACAAATACCTCAGTTACTGTAAGTACTGCACATATTCTTGTGCCTTTCATTAGCATTGCGCTATAGTTAACCTGCAAGCGCAAATTAAATTTACTACTCAGTAGTAGACCATATTGTAAGAAAAAAGTACTATTCCCGCCTATTACTTATTAGGGCCCAGATAACAAAGTAAAGTCTATTTAGATGTAACCTGAGAGCATGTGATTCAATGTTACTTCCTTAAAAAGTTAGAAAACCCTGAGTACAAGACTGGAACTTCCTACAAAGCTATCTTTATACCTAAGCACAAAAATCAAAGTTGCCGCAAAGCCCACTTTGTACCTACACCTATTCCACTTACTTTATTTGAAACACTGCTCTGCCTTTGAATACACTGTATTCAAGGAATATCACCTTTACACACTGTTTGGTGATGGACACTAAGGAGGTTATAAGTCCGAAAGCCAAAAACTCTAAAAACTGGACTTTGATAAATAAAGCCTCCCTATATAGAGAGAAAATGCCAAAAATGTGGACAAAAATATGGTATTATTACATTTATAATAAAAACACATACACTTGCATTAAGACAGATACTGATCTTACAGTCTATCTCACTGTATATTCATTCCCCTTAATGAAGCTGTGAATAGACAGCGGAGATCATCTTTCTGCTTCAATGTAAGCTTAGGTGTAAGGTTCCAGCAGCATGGTTCTGAGTAAATTATAATGAAGAGAGGATCACAGTCCACAACACAAAACAAATTCAATGGCGCTGCACCCACAGGAGAAGTAAGTGAGCTGAAATGCACCATATAAAACGCCAAACTGTAAGAAAACAGCACTCATTTACACTTTATACACTGCAAGGTACAGGCACAACTATGAGATATCCACACAAAGAATCCAGTTAAAAAACAAAATACAGCAAACACACACCTGTCCTTTTCTTCAGCAGCAGCCACATTTTTGAAATGTCATTGCACAGCAAGGAGACAGGGCATAATGTCATAATGGTCCAAGAGAATTCCTACATGCCGGCGGTCCTGTGCAAAGTGACCTATTTTGCTTCCAGCCACTCAGTAAAATACAAAGAGAGCACCAAAATTCTGCTTTTCAGTAGCAGCCAAGTAATAAGGAGCACGTGTCGGAGCACGTCGGATCAGACCGAAAAGCTTGTTTAGTTCTACCCTTAAGTTGGCCTTTTTTCAACTACATTCAGGCCTATAGCTCTTCTGCTAAATTAAGCACCTAATACTATATCATTTCCATACACCAGCTTACACTCAACTCAATATGCAATTTTTTTCAGTCCCCACACTTATTTTGTATTTTCCATCAACCCCCCCCCCCATAACCCCTGCAACCAGACAGTTTTACAGGCAGAACTATATCAACCCATTCACCCCAGCAGAACTATATCAACCCATACAGCCCCAAAAGAGCCTGACCCAAGACGTTTTACTCTGTAGCTCCATGGCTCTGCTTGTTTAGCTCAGTATTAAGGGATTTTATAGAAATCCAAGCTTAATTACATTAAGAAAACCTTGCAAAAAAAAAAAAAAAAAATCTATAGCACAGTAGGTAAGTTCAATATCTGGGTGCTTATTCTATTAAGTTATACTACACACCTTCTCCTCCTCACTACACATGTTTCCCTGCTCAGTGATTCCTCCCTGTAGTCCCGCCACTTGCTGGCCAGTTCTAAACCTACATTGGTAAGGAAGACAGGCAAGAGTAGCAGAGTGTGAGCCGAAGTTGATTCTACTTTGCCAGCAAGGTGGAAACCACTGTGGCTCGATTATTAGTCTTCCATTTGCATTCCTTCACTTGTTAACCCTCCCCATAGAACGTGGATATTCTGACAACGGCAATGCCAGGGTATGCTTTTAACCTGTTGCATCCCTCATGTTTATGAGTTAGACACCTGTGTAGTAAAATGCTTCAGGCTTAATTATATTTACAGGGGAATTAGGTTTGGGGAGGCTCAGCCTCCCCAAGCCTTCATTAAAATCTGCCTTCATGCGTCTGGCCAGTCTAGAGCATCCCCAGTGGTGGGTTTTATTAAACAGCTATCAACCTACCAAGTAAAGCCATTTCACTCCCCTCAGGAAATGCACAGTACAACAGACAGCTGTCTTCTTCAATAGGGATGTAGCGAACGTCGGAAAAAATGTTCGCGAACATGTTCGCGAACGTCCGGACAAAAATGCGAACGGTTCGCGAACGTTGCGAACCCCATAGACTTCAATGGGAAGGCGAATTTTAAAAGCTAGAAAAGACATTTCTGGCCAGAAAAATGATTTTAAAGTTGTTTAAAGGGTGCAACGACCTGGACAGTGGCATGCCAGAGGGGGATCAAGGGCAAATATGTTTCTAAAAAATCCATTGTTGACACAGCGCTGCGTTTTGTGCTGTAAAGGGCAGAAATCACACTACGTCACTCAGGTGGTGTTTCTGGAGACGGTATTATTATTGATATTTAGACAGAATGTGAAAAAGCTCACACAGCTAAGTGGCAGTGGTTTGAAGAACAGATGCAGATGAGAGATCAGCAGCAGGACAGACAGCTGCCCACAGCAGCTACATACAGAGCACTGCAGTAGAAGGTAGATTACTAGCCAGCAAAGCTACCTAACCTAAAATGTCCCTCAAATCCCTGCAGAGTTCTGTCCCTACAATACAGAGCAGTATCAAGTAGATTACTAGCCAGCAAACTTACTATCAACTGTCCCTCAAATCACTAACAGCTCTCTCCCTACACTAGCTCTTCCAAGCACACACAGGCAGAATGAAAAAACGCTGCAGGGCTTCAGTTTATATATGGAAGGGGAGTGGTCCAGGGGGTGTGGGGGTGGTCCAGGAGGGAGAGCTTCCTGATTGGCTGCCATGTATCTGCTGGTCTGGGGGAGAAATGGCAAAAAAAAGCGCCAGCTAAGGCGAACCCAAATTGGCGAACGTTGCGTTACGTTCGCGAACATTCGGCGGACGCGAACGGTCGATGTTCGCGCGAACAAGTTCGCCGGCGAACAGTCCGCGACATCCCTATTCTTCAATGAACTTCACTATTAGAGGATGAAGATGCCGAGAGAGGAGTAGTGAACATAAACTTGATTATTTCAGAAACGGTACAGAATTTTTAATTGATTGTATTTAGAAAGCTTCTTATTATAGTATGTTGAAGCTAATATTATTTTCATTTTCATGATAGTTCCCCTTTAACCATTTCCATGCAAATGCACTGGTGTGCAGGATGTTGGCTAAATCAGAAGCAATTTTAAAAACAGATAGAGACAGGCTACAGAACACAAGAATAACTTCTTTATCAACTACAAAATAGTTAAAGGGGACCCGTCACCCAAAAAAATTATTAAAAATCCTATTTTATCAGATTGTTCAAGCAAAATGAACTTTAATTACACTATATAAATTATTTGAATCTGGTTTCCTTCAGTCTGGGATTTCAAAATGATAGCAAGCAGGCAGGAGCTATTTTGTGGACACTGTTATTAAGGCAAGTCTTGTATCATCTCAGAATCTTGTTTGTGCACCAGAATGGGGGAGCTGATGTCCATCCCCATGTCCTGGTCACACAGTTATATGGTTAAGAGAACTGGGGAAATGTGGGAAGAGCAGTGACATCTAAGAAGTGCTGAATGGAAAGTGAAAGTAATTGTCTGCCCCGCCTCTATGCCACGGGCATAGAGGAGGGGCAGACAATATTTGATTGACAGCTGAGATGTTTAAATGAGCTTACAACAGCTACAAATGCTTAAATAAAAAATAGAAATTGGATTTCATGCTTAATTTGAAAAGGACTTTTATTATACAGATTTTTGTGTCTGGGTGACGGGTCCACTTTAAATGTATGATCAACAGATAAAATGACACGAACGGACTGGGATTTTGACAAAAGTTTCTAAACTTAATTTCTGAATTTCTGTATCCACTCTTGACTATATTACCCAATTTAAACACATGCATTATATTCCCTGGTATAAAATAAGAAAAGTATCTTTCTGGGGCAAAAAAATATAAATTAGACCCATAAAAACCAATGGCAGCATCACAGGAGTATATGGTTATTATTGCTCTATAGTCCCAGCCAGGATCTGTTTGCAAGGGATTCTCCCTGTGTCTATGTGACTTTCCTTCTGGTACGTCAGTACAAATAAATAATTTAATTCTAATGAAAACTGACCTGTGTGTATGTGTGTGTAATAAATACCTTAAATGGTGTCTGTTTCTTTCAACATATAAGATGAAAAAGTTGATACACTGTTCTGACTGTATGATTATGCTGAAATCAATATTTTCTCATTTACTTACAATGCCATATACAAATTAAATTCTGTCCCACTGAAAATTAGATAGAATTTGACACAATGTTAAAAATAGCAAAACCCATTAGGTGGGTGTGCACTGCTAACAGTTGCTGGGTCACATATGGAACGATCAAGGAGCCTGTTCATTGTTATAATTGAACTGAAAAGTAATAACAATTTTTTAAGTTGGCACAAAACTTTATAAAATTATTTCTAGTGATGGGCGAATTTATTCTCCAGGTGTAAATTCGTGGCGAATTCCCAAGATTCGCCGCCGGCAAATAAATTCGCAAAAATTTGCCAGCGTAAAAAAAAAAAAAAAGGACGCCGGAGTTCGTTTTTTTGGACGCCGGTGCATTTTTGATGCCGGCATCAAAAACTAGACGCCGGCGCCGTTTGCAGGAAATTCACAAATTTTTCTGTGAAGCATAACGCCCCAAATTCGCCCATCACTAATCATATCCAAAACAATTCCAAGTAAGAGGAGCTATTTTTAAGGTGGACAGCAAGGATATACACATGAAGTGCCAGGAGGACACAAACAATGAAATCAATTGCCAATTAGTGTTTGGCTATCAAGAAGTTCATCAAATCTGTCACCCTTACCTGGAAAGGTGTCATATCACACTGATCTGATATATCAAACTCTTACTGCGCAAGGATTCCAATGCAACACATTTTAACTATCTGTTCCCATAATATACATTGGAAGGTGTTGAATGATTAAAATATCCATTTGTACTTCCTCTAGCTCTGTGGTAGATCAGAAAGAAACATTTGTTGATCGACAAGGCATAGCAGTAGTCTAGCGAAAAAGAGAGACCGCTGCACGGTATAGAGCCTGATCAATGTCACAAAGGTGGAGTTCGGAATTATGTATTTAGCATCTAGGAGAAAGAGACGTCACACAGGACTGTCAGCAACACCACAAGGTGTTTCTGACGTTTCTTTACCAACATAGTTGTAAAACCTTGAATGTGAATACCTATATGATTTCCAACGGTGTGAAGCAGAGCACCCTTGTATTAATTTTTCTAATCACGGGGTAGTGCCAACAAAACCAAACAGACCAGGCTGTTTGCCAAAAATGTACCAATAAAGGCATTTTATATGGATGGGTGCTGTACGGAAAATCTTCTTTCTTAACTAACGGTGGATGATGGACCACTAATGGTACGTGCACCTGATATCGCTTTTTGATTAAGGAATCCAGCTGACTCAAGCACACAAACACAACAAAACCAAACATACAACACCATGTTAGTTTCTTATCTCTATTGCCACATGCGCTGATCTTTGTTTGTATTTTGGATATTTCTTGGACAGTGGAGAGACTGTGGGGAGATCGGCAAGAAATAAGTACCTAACTGACTAACTTTCCCAATTTTTTTTGTGTATATTTAGGCTAAGGCCACACAGAGCTGATTTTTGGCCTGTAGATAAATGCACGCTGTGTACCTGCGCCAGACTGATGCAGTGGCTCAGGTTGCAGTCACAGAAGGCTGAGGGCAGCGGAGGTGCTGCTTCTTTATCTACAGGCCGAGAAGCAGCTTTGTGCGACATTAGCTTAATGAGCAAACCACATTCAGGATTATTCATTTGAACCGTGAGTCATCCAGGTGGTGGGGCAAAAATAATTCTTTGGCCCCAGGCCAACAATCCAGTAACACACAAAGTTTACACACTAGATTTAAAGATTATATGCCCCTAGGCCACCCCCACCCCCTTACTAGCAGCAGATCCACCCTTTCACTTGCAAACCTGCCCCCCCCCGCTCACACCCATTCCATCGATTCACATTTCTCTCACCTCCATCGCCAGCTCTGCTGCTTCTGGCCAACCGTGATTCATTCCAATGGGGACTGGGCAGGTGGGAGATTTGCTCCAGCACCTGCCAAAATCTCCCTCCCAGTCCTCTGTAAAGATGCTGCCAGCAACCCCAATGTTTGCCGATCAAACAGGACATAAGGCAACATGATCTCACCACAGACTAAAACTGGCAGGACAAATGACCTCACAAAATGAGCAGATATTTCCCTGATATGCCCACATTTAATATGATGGCATTTTTAACCCTGGCCGATGGATATCTGGCCAATTTTGGATGGGCCCCATACATGGGCCTTTAAGCTGCTGACAGCAGCTTTTTCAGTCTGTGTATGGCCACCTTAACTCTGGTCAATTCTACTGCACTTCTGTGTTCCTGTGAGACACAAGTGTCTGCTGTTCTTTAGCCATTGAAGGAGATTCAGCTGCTGTATGTCTAGAAGATAGACAATTAAAAATGACTTGTTCTGCCCTGGCTGGCTCAATATGAGGAGCTCCTCAGCAAAGTAGTCAAGCAGCTATATACTACAACTATGGCTACTGCCACACGTGTATGTTTCTTCGTCTGCATATAGACCTCTCAAGGTAATTTCACTGGCAATACTGTAATGTAAAATGTAATTCTTCCTTTATGAATTAAACAAATTGCTGAATTTACAGGTGAAAAGTAAAAGCTACTGCCACGTTATTTTATGTAAACATATATTCTTGTCGATCCTGGGAAAAAGCTATTGTGATTTTAAGGCTGGGCTGAAGGCTTAATCCTCTTTGTAGCTCTGATAATTGCCTCTTTGTTTGGATGGATATATATTTTTTTACATGTATCCTTATCACCTTCCCAAGGAAAAAGTCATCAATCTGTATCTTGGGTAAATATGAGCAGACCTAGCCAGCTCACCTTGGGGCAGAACTATTTAATCCTAATAATTCATTACAAAGAACTACAGCATTTGTCATTATCAGGACTGTTTTTGCCTTCTATTATGCTTTGGACTTCTATTGTGCTTTGGACATTGTTTAGCATATTTAAAGGGGCTTTATAACCATACCATACATACATTCAACATATAAGGAATGAATAGGGCTTGTGCTGAACATACATACTTGTTTGTTATTTCTTGAGCTAAACAAGGCAAAGAAAAGGATTGAAGCTGCTCCATCTTTGGTTCTTGCAAAGCAGATAATTAGCTTTATAGTACACAGATAACCCTCCTGCATTATGGGCTCCTGCTGACAAAACACTCTCAAAAAGGGTGAAGGGATGGAATTGTATACTAACGATCTGCTTAGCTGTTTAGCTGAAGAAATGACAAAACCATAGATTTCTGATTAAAACAATAGCCAAAAAGTATGTTCGGCGCAAGCCCTATTCATTGATGGCACAAGGTATATTCATACTGCACTTTTTAAGGCTCAATGCACAGTTAAGATCAACATCAGGGATAGTGCTGGACATGCATTCTATCTTTAGAATTAATCATAAAATAGCTATAGTTTTACAGAGATGCCAACCTGAAACATCTTGGCCTCACCTGTCTCACTCAGTTGCTGGTATATTTATGCTGTGGGATGAAAGGGCACTAGTGGCATTAGTATAATCCTTTCCATCCAACAACACCGAATTTAAATCTGAGTCAGTGGCAATTAAGTTACAGAAAGCCGGCAATGTACAGTATAGTCACTATTTCTGAATTCCATTCAAACAAAGGGAAAAAATGCAATGTACAGTTTGAAAGTAGTGACAGTGATTGCAGGGGATAACACTTTATAATTATTATTTTATGCATTTTAACTGTTACCCTTTAACTATGGATAAACTGATCCACCTACCAGCTCTCAAACAATTATCAAATCTTAGTACAGTATTTGCATGTTGCCTACATTCATGAACAGTCACAATGCATGTTTGCATCTTCTAGTTTTAGCCCATAATACTGACTCACTACTCCATGGAAATATGGTCACACTGCATCAGAGAGAAATCATTTGTTAATATAAGGGGATATTTATCAAGTTGTGAATCAACCCCTGTGCATGATTTTATACCATCTATTGCCATAACTAGATTAGCAGTGTGTGTATTTTATGCAGCCTGAACAGCTAAAATGACCCCATACAAATCAATAGAATAAATTCAGGTAGAGAAGAAATTTAGGGGTAAAAATGGCATGAAAGCAGCATTGTTTGATGCCATTTCATGTGGCTTTACATATTCCTGGCAATATACAGTTGGGTCCATAAATCTTTGGACAGACACAACTTTTTTCTAATTTTGGTTCTGTACATTACCACAATGAATTTTAAATGAAACAACTCAGATGCAGTTGAACTGCAGACTTTCAGCTTTAATTCAGTGAACAAAAAGATTGCATACAAATGTGAGGAACTAAAGCCTTTTTTTAACACAATCACTTCAATCCCACTTTTTGCTCTAATAAACTCCTGTGTTGCTTTGGCTGGTTGTCTGCATTGTCCATCTGTTTATGAAACGCCTCCCAATCAATTTGACTGCTGGATTCGAGCAGACAGTATGTCTCTGAACACCTCATTTGGCTGCTTCTGTCGTGTACACAAGCAAAATCCAATGGCACACAGGTCTGCTG
This sequence comes from Xenopus laevis, assembly GCF_017654675.1. Lineage (NCBI taxonomy): Eukaryota > Metazoa > Chordata > Amphibia > Anura > Pipidae > Xenopus > Xenopus laevis. The sequence continues at coordinate 106,882,194 of NC_054374.1, forward strand.
TAACAGATCAAGTGTTTATTGCGGAGCGCAGTGCAATGTTTCAGGGCAAACCTCTTTGCCAAGCATCCCCCTAATGCCTGTCTGGTACTAACCTGAACAACTACTCCCTTAAATCCCCCCCTACTGTCTGTGGTAGCAACCCAATTAATTACCCCATTAATCCCCCTCCTACTGTCTATGGTACCATTCTAAACAACAACCCCTTTAATCCCCCTGCTTCTGTCTGTGGTACCAACCCAAACAAATCATCACCCCTTCTGTCTGTCTATGGTACAAGCCAAACAACTACTCCCTTGATCCCCTCCTCCTTTCTCTCTGTGGTACCAACCCAAACAGCTACACCATTAACCCCCCTCCTCCTGGCTGACTACTGGGCTGCCATCAGAAATCATGGGCCCCATACAAAAAATAATCAAAGCCCCACCCAAAAGTGCTGTAACTCCCTCATCTCTCATTTCTTCAGGGGCTCCGCAGTATGCCATTTCATTTACTGTTGTTAGGCCCTTCATTAACAATCTCACTAAATGTTTTCTTTCAGAAATTGTGTTCCACTCATTCTTCTAAGGACAGACCTGCCAACTCAGTCCTCCTTAGCCCACACAGGCCTCTCTCCCTCAAACAGATGCAAGCACAGAAATATGCAGCATCTGGCACAAGTGGGAGTGGGGAGAGTATTAGGAGTGGTGCAAGATTGGGTGCTGGTAGAAGGGCCCTTGAGTCTCAGTCCCAGTGGGCCCTAACATGGCAGTCCAACTCTGTCTGAGTAACATGGCACGTGACCTTACATTTTTAGTAATGCATGGGGGGGCTGTTTGCAGTTTTTCTTTTTGGGATCCTACTTTTAACCCAACAGCTGCCACAAGGGTCTCTGTTAATAGATATGCACAGTTTCTACATGTTCCAGAGAAGAAAAACATGGTGATAAAAGTACCCACACTGTAAGAGCATTTTCTTCTAAAAAGTGACATAAAAGGACTCATTTTTTTTTTACAAATCAGGGAAAAAAGGGAAGAATTAGGAGGAAAGAAATGGGCCTAATTTTGACGTGTGCAGCAGGTTCCAGGCCAATATTTTTCACAATTTAGGGACAAGTTACAGTCTAATTAGGAGAATATAGTGGGTGAAATATGGAAATTTCTTTCACAATGGCATTGGATGTCCCAATGTTTTATGTGACAGCTAAACCCTCATTTTGCCTAATTTACTGACCAAAATGGGCTGATTTAGAATCTTTTGCTCTTCCTTTCATCTGGTCCCAACCCTGTCAGTTCTGCAGCAGAAAGTTTCTTTGCCACGTTTATATGCTTCACAAATAAAGTTATTTTGGGTTCCAATCCTGAGGGTTTTTTTTCCTATTTTAAAGCACAAAATTTGCAACCATTAATTTTTAGGCTTTTTATAAAATCTTTTTTTGTGCAGCCAAGCTCTAGATTTTTCATAATAATTTAGTAACAAAACAATGGCTAGTTTCAGTAAGGATAATCTCTGAGTTTGACCAAAAGTAATTTTGAGTATTTAGCATTTTTGCATGTGAAAACTAGCACCAGATTTTTAATAATTTAGGGACAAAAAAGACTAAATTTATCAAATATAATGGGTGAAATATTCCAACAGAAATCTTTAGTTTTTAGGGGTTTTTTTTCTTTTACAATGGCATTGGAGGGTCCCAAGGGACACAGTTGGCAAAGTATATATCTATGGGGCTTCTCTTCCTACATTTAGGGGCAGATTTATCAAAGGTCGAGGTGAATTTTCAAATTAAAAAAATTTGAATTTCGAGCTATTTTTTGAGTACTTCGGTTGGTCGTTTTGAATTCGAATTTCGAAGTTTCAATTCAAAATTCGACCCTTGATCAATATGCCCCTATGTGCTTTATATTCAACACTGCGGCAAACTGACAACTTTATTTGCTTTGAGGGGAACATTATCACTCTGGTGTGAATATATATTCAGTGGCGTAACTAGTTGTTACTGGGCCCCATAGCAAATTCAATTTAGGGCCCCAAAATATGTATAAATTGGCCTATTTTACCAAGATATATTAAAATTGCTAATTAGGGTCTCACTGGGCCCCCTACACTCCTGGGCCCCCCTGCAACCGCAGGGTCTGCTTCCTCTATAGTTACGCCCCTGTATATATTGTGGGAATTCACTCAAATGGTCTCAACAATACCTTGACAACGTAGAAAGGCAAGGACTTCCATGCAACTTTAAAAGAAATCTGTATGTTTATTTGTCAACAGTGTTTTCAATGGAGAATTAACAGAAACGTACAAGTTGTGCTTATTAATCAGAACAGCCTTTTTAACCGGCCCACTGGCGCAGATGTGTTGCTCTTGTCAGTAATGGTTTAGTCCCGCTTAGGCAGTTAGTCCATACGTCAGTGTCTCAAAGACTTGTCTCAGGAGTGTATTCAAATCTCTTCTTTTCACAGACCTCTCTTAGTTACCTCACACAATCTCACTTCCTGCTTCCTGCCTTTGCCAGAGAGCTTCCCTCCTCCCAGGTGGTGACATCACTCCAACACCTGCAGTGCTAATTAAATGCAAATTGTTCACAGCATCTCTAATTCTCTTTACATTCTGTGTCTCATAGAGCATTCTGGGAGATAAGTACCTTCCCTCTTGAGTTCTCCCACACACTTTATTACAATATATACATGTGTGTATTTATGTGTGTATATATATATATATAAACATTAAAAACTGTAAGATTTCATATTTATTTACATCACAGCGAATGAGCATTGTTCACAATAAAACAGTGAGTGCTGATCCTCCATTGAAGTATTATAATACCATTGATCTTGCACCACTGGCAATATGGCAATATATATATATATATATATATATATATATATATATATATATATATATATATATATATATATATATATATATATATATATATATATATATATATATATATATATATATATTTGTGTGTGTTCTCAAAGTGAAACATTTTTCCTTTGGAAACACTTTGCCCCTCATGTGACAGTAGGATAGGGATTGTGAACTTTATAGTTTGTGATAGTATGCAGTGTATATAATAAAACTTCCCAATCGCAAACCTTTTTTGCGACAAAAAATTTAATGAAACTCCAGAGCAAGTGTTAAAGGATCTCAAAGCTCAATTAAGATTTGCAAAACAATAAAAGAATTTTTATTCGCAAATTTTTGCTCTTTGCAAATTTTATTACATATTTTAGCAAGAGCCAATTTTGTGAGATTTGAGTTTTTCATACATACATATATTTATACATATACATCAACTGCAGCAAAAATATTGTATATAATAAAAAATCCTGCAGCCATTTCACATTTTTTTTCCTGTTTTTTTTGCAGCATTAACGGAAGGCAAAAAAACCCTGCTGGTGATGAAGAAAACCCACCAGATAAGACTTTAAAGAAAGGGTAAGTAAACTTTTATAATTTTTTTTATTTCCACTAAATATTCTGAACCCAGGTTCTGAATACATTTCCATCTAACATACCAGATACATATCAGTAAGTAGTTGCATTTTTTATAATCTCCTGAATGATTTTGTATGTGCAGGAAAGATAAAAAGGAGAAGAAAAGAGAAAAAAGCGAGTCAGAAAAGTCTTCAGAGGAGAGCAAGGAAAGCTCATCTAGTGAATCAGAGGAGAGTGAAAGTGACTAGAACAGGAGTGACTGGGCATCATTACAAGAATATGATGAGAACAAAAAGAATTTAGAAGCTTCATTGGATAAGAATGACTTCATGATAGAAAAATTAAATTGAAAGACGCTGCTTTAATTGGAGGCAGGAAGGTCTTTTGTCTCTTTTCAGCCTCCTCTCCTATGTCACTATGGAATGAAAAAACAAAGATTTTCCATTTTTTATTCTAAACTGTAAATTCTGTGTCATTTAAAAAAAAAATATTTTCAATAAAACCTAAATAATATTATCATTTCTTCTTTGTATTCATTTCTTTGATATACTATGGGGCACATTTACTAAGGGTCGAAGTGAATTAGAAGTGAATATTCTAATTGAGAAGTAATTTTTAAATAGGTCAAATTCGACTTAGACTCAAAGTGAAAATGCTTTGACTATTCGACCATTCGCTAATCGAAGCACTGTCTCTTTAAAAAACTTCGACACTTCGCCACCTTAAACCTGCCGAATTGCTATGTTAGTCAATGGGGACCTCCTAGAACATATAGCCAACATTTGGCTAAATTTTTAGAAGTCGAAGTGAAATCGTATGATTAAATCGTTCAAATCGTTCGATTCGAAGTATGATCGAAGTACGATCCTACGATATAAAAAAAACTACAATTCGACTTCGAATGTCGAACTAGCCTATTTGATGGTCGAATTTCGAAGTTTTGTGCACTATGATAAATCTGCCCCTATGTGTGGGGGTTTTTTAAAATTTCTTTTAATGTCATTTAACATGACTTTGTAAGTATCAGAATTATAATATCTATTCTTAGTTTGCACTTAGGGGCATATTTATCAAGGGTCGAATTTTGAATTGAAAAAACGTAAAAATTCGAATTCAAGAAGACCAACTGAAATTAAGTCGAAGGTTTTTTTTGGTCGAATAGGTCCATTTTCGATCAAATAGGTCCGTATTCAGCCAAATTCTAAACATACAAATCGAAGGTATAGCGCATTTCCCAAAAAAAACTAAAATTTTTCAAAGTCTACCAATTGACTCCAAATAGGTTCTAGGTGGTCCCCCATTGGCTAAAACAGCAATTCGGCAGGTTTTAGATCACGAATAGTCGAAGTCGAGTTTTTAAATAGACAGTACATGATAAATTTCGATATTTGAATTTTCTAATTTTTCAAATCTAATTTGGACTATTCCCTTGTCGAAGTACACAAAAAATAGCTTGAAATTAAAAAATTTTTCATTTGAAAATTCCCCTTGGCCTTTGATAAATTTTCCCCTTATTGTTGCAAACTTGTGCAGGCATGGGATTTGTTATCCAGAATGCTCAGGACCTGGGGTTTTCAGGATAAGGGATCTTTCTTAAATTTGGATCTCCGTACCTAAAGTCTACTAGAAAATCAAGTAAACATGTAACAAACCCAATAGGCTGATTTTGCTTCCAATAAGGATTAATAATATCTTAGTTGGGATCAAGTACAAGCTACTGTTTTATTATTACAGAGACAAAGGAATGGATTATTTGGATTATATGGAGTCTATGGGAGATGGCCTTTCTTTAATTCTGAGCTTTCTGGATAATGGGTTTCCCGGATAATGGATCCCATACCAGTTCACACATTTCTTAATTTGTTTAAGGCAGAGGTGGCAGTTAGTACAAGCCCCAGCAAGACCACCCAATAGTTTTCCAGTTTTAGCTTATAATATAGGCTCATTTACCATTGCCAAGGGTGTAAGTGCTAAAGTGCTGATGAGTGACAAACTGCCCCTGTGTTAATGACACCCCTAGACCAAATCTGTGCTTATTCGATACACTTGAGTTCAGTATTTATGGTGGCTCTTATTATACATGTACAGTACAAGCACCCCCCTCAAATCAACTCCAGGGCTTTTATCTGCTTCATTGATAATGACATAACGAAGGAATTGGCCACACCTGCCCATGAAATAGCCTTTGAGTCAATGGTCCAATTACTTTTGAGCCCCTGACATGAAGTGATTGTGTTAATAAAGGCTTTTAGTTCCTCACATTTTTATGCAATCTTTTTGTTCAACCCACTAAATTAAAGCTGAAAGTCTGCAGTTCAACTGCATCTGAGTTGTTTCATTTAAAATGCATTGTGGTAATGTACAGACAGTCTCTGTCCAAAGATTTATGGGCCTAACTGTACATTGGTATGTAGTTTATTTATATGCTAATTTTTTTTATACAGAGCTTTAATTAGATTTAAGATGGCCATACATAGACCAATATATGCTGCCAACTTGACCTCTTCAAACCAAGTTGGCAGCTTTTGGATCTGTGTATCTATGGGAGGGCCCATCTATTGTGCAGGTCTGAAAATCCATCAGCAAGGAC